>NC_052477.1:20218135-20267282 GCF_009730915.1 Dioscorea cayenensis subsp. rotundata
TACGGTGGTTTGCTTTAGACACTGTTAATTGCTCCTTCGGGATGAACACTCTCTTCTTCTAAGAAAAATGGTGAAATACTTGTTAGGGCTATCACCAAGATATGAGGTCTATGAAGTGTTGTTGTCTTTTTCCTTTGCCAAAAGGATTCCGACGGTGAACCCAATGCTAAATTTTCTGTTCTTACGGGAAGACAGGTGAGGTGTTTTCTTTTAATGTTGTTAATTACTACTATCTTGTTCTTGCTCTAATTCTTGGATGAGTACATTACTTTGATTCCTAAAAGAGTAATTCCAGTTGGTCTCTACTTTTCACCCAGTTTCTCTTTGCAATGTACCTGCTATTATGTAATTGATAGGTGTCTCTAAATGTCGTACATTAATCGTATATATTTGATGCTTGTATTTATCATGTGTTTCTATAAGGATTGATGCCCGTTTTGTGCTTAGTCGTGTGTTGTTGTTTAACTACGGGGCTGCATAAGCGTCATGGTGGACTACAGGCTACAATTTGGGCGATATGATAAAGAAAGCCGCACTGATGCCTGCGTATTCACTATAAGCGGATTCACTTGTAGATTGAATAATATACTTGGTGATCTTGTAACTTTATCGATCTTGCTTCGTAAAAGTCTATCGTAGCGGACAGCGTGTCACATGGGTGTTTTAGTCGAGAATTGAACCTGTATCATCTGCCTCATTGTTGCCTTGAGATTGAGGCCGGGGATGTCTCGTAGCGAGAGAGAGGATAATGTGTTTGAAAGGCATGCTTTGGCTCAATAAGGTGCTCGTGTGAGCCGGCTTATGGATACTATTACTTGAGCTAAAGAGTGCGTTTTGCCTAGCCCAAAGCTGCCTCGATGAGGGGAGGCTCATTGAGCTAGTATACCGACCAGTGGAGGCCGAATTTTGAGCGTTTCTACCACCATTATGGAGGCCATTTTGAGGGTGTTTTGAGTCTGTTTGAGGGCATACGGGCTGGTTTGGAGAGGGAGTATCCGAGGAGTATAGAGTGCATTTGGAAGCTATTCTTTGGGGACTTTTGGGACATTCTTGGGCAGCTATCTTACTTTGGAAGAGGGAGGAAATGAAGACATCATCGCGGAGAGTTTGGCTTGAGGAGGCTTGGAGGGTGATCAAGGGCTTGAACTGTGAGGCTCTGTCATCAAGGGAGGAGGAACATTACGGCATTCGCTTGTGAGAGGCGTCATTCGGCCGTGTTCTTCTTCACCATCATTCGGACTAGGGAGTTCCATTTATGCTTTGTGTTCTTATGTTTTCACTGAGTTTGTGATTCTTGTTGTGTGTGATGGCTCTGCTGAGACCCCCAAAGCCACGGATGTAGGTGAACCTTGTGGGTATGTATTGTAGATGCCATACTTTTGTCTGGAATGCATTGGTGTGGGGTACATGGTTTTGGCTCATTGTTCTTCATGTCCTAGAACTATATAAAATGGAGAGAGATCCTTAAGTTCTTTTATTGAGTTGTGACACATGTAGATGTGAGCCTACTCGCATGTACTAGATCATTAATAAGCTAGAAGGGGTATTCTTTTGTCGACATGCGAGAAATTGGATGTTGGTAGCCCTTCGAATTATAAGGATGGACTTAGGTTAAGTGTAATGTTCTTGTTTCATGATCTTCCTTTGCTTAATGCAATCATGGGAATGTGATTAGGGAGAGATCCTTGTCATTATTCGTATGGGATTGTTTTAACCGCGAGAGATTGAGGTTGAACTAATTTTGAGATCCATCGGTCTAAATAACCATTGCCATGTTGTTCTTATGCCATCCATATATCCTTGTTGACCCCTCATGGGAGTCCTCGTCCCCCTAGGCCTATTTATCATCGTCATTGCTTCTTGTGATGTATTAGTTGCCTTGGAGATTGATATACTTGTGATTTATTATGGCATTGTTGCATGTATAAGAGTGAAATAATACCATGTTTAAGTTGTAAGGTTAGAAACTAGAGTGATGGAGGGAGTAATAGGGCTCCTTAGCTCCATGGAATATGACCCCTATGTCACTCACGAGAGGGATTACTTGGCGACCCGAGTACACTAGCGTGCAAAAGCACAATCACATGTTTTAGGCGCGTTCTGGGATTATGGAATTCTATGAAAACTTCTAGTTATTACTCCTAACCATTTTGTTTTCCTTTTTATTACTTCTTTTCATTTGTTTTACTTCTTCTTTAGCTTAACTTTCTTTATCTTTATCGACTTGGCAAAGTCTGATTGCATGACACGAAACAAATCCATCAGAAACTGAGTTGCACTGAGCGATTGAAAGTGGAGAGAGGTTTATTATGGCGGTTGGAATTTTACACAAAGGGAATGAAAAGCGAGGCTATGGTTGGTATGGAATTATTAGGTGCCACCTATACATCATTTATTCACATCACGATAATTCGATATGTCTTGATTTAAGCCATGGGAAGGAGTCATTACGATTTCTTTGAAGATAATTTTTGGAAAGCCATTCTTCGAGACTTCATAAATTATGCAAAAAGTTCAGCGAGAAGAAGTCAATCTTTCTACTAACTTAGCGCATTGACATAGCAAAACTACAAGCATGTTAGTCAATTCGATAGCTAAACCAGTGAGATCAAAGGAAAATCACGAGATAATGTGCAGCTTTTGTGTATGGAATCGGGTGACAAATTCGGGTGAGCTCAGTATCTCTGAGAAGAAGATGAACCAAGACAAGTTATGTCTTCTTTGAATAAAAATGTCGACCTTTAATTGAGAAGCACCTAAAAGCTGGAATTATGAGTTGCTGGCCCGCCTCGAATATACATTTCTTGGGGAAGGAACTCAGCTTCCTATCATCATTGCGCCTCAAAACTTGAGTCGAGAGCAGGGAAGTGATTTGGTGAAATGTCTTGAAGAAGCACAAGAAAACAATTGCACGGAAGATAGGCGATATCGAGGGAATACATCCTTAGATTAGCACTCACAAAATCTTGATGGAGGATGATCATAAACCTCGACCTTACCACGAAAAGAGACTAAACTCAAACATGAAGGGAAGTGGTAAAGAGGGTGAGTCATCAAACTTCTTGATGCGGGGCATTATCTATCAATTTCTTGGTGAATCGTGAGCCCGGTGCAAGTAGTTCCTAGGGGATGAGCGTGATCACCAATGAGAAGAATGAGTTGATTCCTACTCGAACAATCACGGTGGGCGTGTACGCATTGTCTCGAGGGTGAATGATACTACCCGAAAGGACCAGTTTCCACGCCATTTTATTGATCGAGATGCTTGAAACTTGCTAGGCGTTCGATTAGCTTGTTTTCGGATGACTTTTTGAGGATAGTTTCAAATCCCCAATGCTCGGAGATCAAGAAAAACCTATTCACATGCCCTTATGGAACATTTGCATATCGCTTGAATGCCATTTACTTTAGTCAGCATAACTACCTGCCACTTTTTGAGAGATGCATGTTGGCAATTTTTGAGGATAAGGTGGAAGACTTCATGGGTGTTCATGGATGATTTTTCTATGTTTGGTGACTCCCTTTTGAATTATGTCTCGGGAATCTTAAAAGCGTGTTCTTACTCGATCTGAGGAGACCAACCTTATTCGGTTGAGAATACCACTTCATGGTTCAAGAAGGGATAGTTAAGGTCATGAAAAATTTCAAGGAGGAATTGAGGGTAGAAAGCTAAAAATTTTAGTTATAAGAAATTACCTCCCTGACTAACCCGATTAAAAAGCTATTAGGAGTTTTCTTGGGAATGCGGTTTTTATAGAAGGTTTATTGAGGGACTTCACCAAAATCATGGGACCTTTTAATGAAATTCTTTGGAAAAAGATGTACCATTCAAGTTTGGCGATGTGATTGCATGGAAGCTTTTGTCACGCTCGAAAAACTCACTCAAGCACCCTATGGTAGCTCCAGTTGGGATTCTCCATTTGAATGTGTGTGATGCAAGTGACTTTGAAGTGGAGTCGCGAGTTCTTGAGGCGGTGACAAGACAAACATTTCCATCCTATATACTATGCTAGCAAAACATTGGCGAGATGCCGAGGGCTATACAACAACGAAAAAGAGTTTACTTGCCGTCGTGTTCACATTTGATAAAATTCGGATCATGTCTAGTTCTATCAAGGTGGTGGTATACAGTGATCATTACGCTTTCGGTATCTACTTAGCAAGTGCGATGCCAAGCCACGTTTGATAAGATGGGTCCCTATAACCAGAGAATTTGATTTGGAATTAAGGACGAAGAGGGGCCAAAAATCTGCAGCGGATCATCTATCGATTAAAGTCCCAATCTTGATACTTTGAGGAGAAAGATATCAATGATCATTTCTTGAGGAACACTTTATCTGATATTTGAGCGGTGAAGAGTATGAACAACCATGGTTTGTTGATTTTGCCAACTATTTTGAGTCGAGGGTGTCATCCCAAAATGGTTTACACATCAATAACGAAAAAGTTTTTCGAGACTTGAAGAACTATGTATGGGAGAGCCACTTACCTTTTAGGAGTTTATTCGAGACCAGGTTGTTCGAATGTGTACCATGATTGACGAGGTCTAAAGTATCTTGAAACATTGTCATTCGGGACCAATTGGTGGCCATTACAATGCAAATCGAGCGCAAAGAAGATTCTTGAGTTCGAGGTTTCTATTTGTCATCATTGTTCAAGACACCCAAAAGTTCATACAATCTTGTGATAGATATCGAGAGGTGGGTAACATTTCTCGCTGAGATGAGATGCCCTAGGGTGGAATCAAGCTTGTGAAATTTTTGGCGTGTGGGGATAGAGCTTCATGGGGCCATTCCAAGCTCACATAGTTGCAAGTTCATTCTAGTGAGTGATGGGTTACTATGTCTAAATGGGTGGAAGCTCGAGGCCTTGCCAACAAGTGATGCAAGAGGCGGTGGTAAAATTCTTAAAAAACTTTTTCTCGAGGTTTTGGAATACCACGGGTAATCATTAGCGATCGAGATACTCACTTTTATAATGCTCAGTTTGCAAAAATTCTAAAGCGCTACAATGTTTACCACAAACTAACAGCTATATCATCCACAAACTAGCGGGAAAGTGGAAGTTTCCAACGAGGATTTAAAAGAATCTTAGAGAAAAAAATGTTGCTCGGAATAGAAGAGCGGGCGGATCATGGATGGCGCTCTGCGGGCATCTGATTTGCATATAAGACTCCTATAGGGACCACTCCATGCTGAGTTAGTCTATGGAAAAAGCACTGCGACTTACATTGAACTTGAACACAAAGCTTATTGGTTTATTAAATTTCTAAATCTTGATTCCACTCTTGCGTGAGAAGAGGCTTCAAGCTGAATGAATTGGATGAATGGCGCCATGGTGTCGCGAAAAATTCCAAACTTTACAAAGAAAGGGTGATGGAGTACCATGATGAGGCATATCAAGCACCCTAAACAATTTCAAGTGGGAGACCAAGTTTTACTATTCAACTCCAGGCTAAGACTATTCCCAGGAAAGCTTAGGTCACGTTAGTGCAGTCCATATCAGAGTCACTCAAGTTTCTCCACACACGGCGGTTGAAGTAACTCACACGAGAAAAAGGCACTTTTAAAGGTGAATGGACAGAGGTTGAAAGCTATATTTTAATAACAACAATTCGAAGATGACGGAAATTTCAAATTATTCGACCCCGTGAGGGTAAGTGAAAAAGAAATCAGTCAATTGTTTTTGGCTATTGATTGTTTATTTTTGATGTTTGTATGTTCTTGGTGTTCATGTTCTTGTTATTTTTGTATTCTCTTGGAGTTTATTAATTTGAATAAGTCCATGCTCTCATTATTTATTTATCATGATCATTGTCCATGTGGTTGTTTTACTTATTTTATTGTTGAGTAACACTTGTTTTTGGCTATCATTTCATGCATTAGATCAAAATTTTGAACCATTATTTCATGTTGGAGATGATTTTAGAACACTTTGTAGCCATGCCCATGAGTTTGGAGAAGCATTCCAAGCTTTAAAGCATAATTTTAAGTCCAAATGGCTTCAATGAGGAGCTCATTAAGGCCATTTGGATTTTTCCAGAAAGTTTGGCTTGTTCTAAGCGGTCTCAATGAGGCTCCTCATTGAGGCCGTTTGAAAAACTCAACAACTTTTATACTAGGTCAAACGGCCTCAATGAGGGTGCTCAATGAGGCCGTTTGGAAAATCTAACAACTTTACACTACTCCAAAGCGGCCTCAATAAGCACCTCATTGAGGCCGTATGGAGATCACATTTTCATGAGAGCCTTGCCATCTTTTTCTCTCTATTCATTCTTCTTCTTCTCCAACGGAACCCTAACCTCTATTACCCATCAAACCATGGCCAAAATCTCACCATGTCTTGTTCTAAATCAATTCCTCATCTCCTTGGGAAGTAGATCTAGTGTTCTTCTTCAAGCTAAACTCAAGTGCTCTCAAGCTTTTTGTTGGTAAGGAGCTTGATGAGAAAAATTTATTCTATTCCTTTCTTCTTGATTTCTTGAGTTTTGTGTGGATTGTTTCAAGCTTTTATCTTGTATTGTGTGGTATGAACATCATATCTTTGAATTTTCTTGAAAATATGTACAAATTTTTTCGAATTCATGATGATGGGAGCCTCTTGCAAGTTGAATAGTATCCATACGGGCTCCAAATGCCCGTATGGATCCTATTCTCTTGAGTTTCATCATGTTTTTATCAATTTTTATGCCACATTATGCACCCTCTTGGATTCTTTAATTCTTACTTGAATTATTATTGATGTAGGAGTGCCACATGTCAAGAAACTCCCTTCTCAACGGCCGAGGAATGACTCTCACACCCCCGAAGAACCCCGTTTCTCTTGCTCTCTTCACACGTCTCGTTATAAAAATTTGAAGACCAACCCATTTGGTACTTTTGGGCATATTGAGTGGAATGTCCTAGGAGAACTCGGGTGGGATGAGCAAGTGAAAGATTTATTTGCTCAAAATGGTTGGACGGAATTATTTTCAATCGATGAACCTACTTTTCGCCAACTCACATTAGAGGTGTTGAGCACATTTGAGGCGAAGCAAGTTGAAAGGAGTGTTCTCATTCGACGACAAGGTGCCATTAGGTTCCAAGCTTTTGGAAAGATTCATGAAATGAACCACATGGAGTTTACAAAACACATTGGAATTTATGATGATGAGTTCATTAGCGTGCCGTTGCTTAATCGCCCCCGGATTGATTATCTATTTGGTATGAGTGCAAGAAAATATTGGAAGTCCTTAGCACCTAGTGCCACCACAAATATGCAGAAGGCTACTCGTTTGGTGAACCCCCTCCACAGATACATTCATGCTCTCATCTCCCACTCTATTGGAGGTCGGAAAGATAACACGGGTGTAGTTACACAATTTGACTTGTTCACCATGTATGGCATCCTCGAGGAGTATCCTATCCATCTTGGGCATCTTGTTGCTAAATCGTTCATTCATCAGGGTCAATTTGTTCGTCTGGGATACATATTTGTAGGGCCCTATATCACAAGATTAATCTCTGATATGAATTTGTTGGACCGCACTTGAGGCATGACTATAGTCGGGGATGTGGCACCTCTTGGAGCACCTGTCTTGCGAGCAATTGGTTTGTAAGAGAAAAATAGTGGCATATGCAGACTTGCTTCATACTTGACCACAGGAGAATCTAGTCAGCATAACCATGATGAGTCAGAGTCCGAATCTGATGGAGCACCCACTCAGGACCCTCCTGGCACTTCATTCCCATCAGACTTTGACTCTAGATTCAGTACTATGGAGGATGACATTCAGGATATCCATCATGAGCAGCGCGAGATGCGAGGATAGATTTACCAGGTTTTAGAGGATCAGCGCCAACTCACAGAGCATTTCCAGCTGTTTGTCATCTCCTCTCGTGCATCATCCTTACAAGCCACTATTGCTTCCTGCTCTATCGCCCCGCCATCTGCAGCACCTTTTGATGATATCTTTCACTTCTGAGCATGGACACTTGTTTTTAATTCTGCAACTTGTTTCTTTGCTTTACTTTTGTTGCAAGTGTCTTTGTTTGATTTTAATAAGTTGGGAAGGGGATGCCATACCAACCTTGTGTTGAACTTTGCTACCTTTAATCTAGTATGTTTGTGTTTGGCTACTCCTTAGCATTTAGTTTATGTGATTTTCAATTTTTTTATTTAGAACAATGATGCCCCTTTATGCCTTGCCGGGCATTAAGGGAGCTTAGTGAGCCTCTCCACATTCCATGGAAGCCGGACCCGACATGGAAAGCTTGTAACACCTTTTGTTTGGGTCACATCTCGCCCGTGTGCACAAAGATTTAATCGAGGGAACTTTGTTCCACCCTCCTCCATTGTTTTTCATTGCATATATTATTATGTTTTTCATGACTAGTGTACATTGGGGACAATGTACAACACTAGGTGTGGGGATGGGTGCATCTTTTGATATAGGGTATTATTTGCATGCTAGTTTACCCATGATGGCTGGTTCATTATTGTAAGACTCTTCTAGCATGGATTAATGATTGATTTGAGTTACATATTTGTTATTGTGCTCTATTGAATCTTGTTTCACCTCTAGTATTGTCTTGTACACTGAATCTTGTGGTGATGCCCTGGGAATAGCCAACTTGACTACTCCAACTCTCTTGTATGCTTAACACACAACATTGAGTACTTGGCTTTACAATTCTAAGTTGTTTCTTTCAATGTAATCTTAAGAACTTCTAAGTCATGTTGAGCTAGCCCTAGTGTTGTGGCATGTAAAGTAGTCTGAAGACATGATCTAGGTTGAATATGAAAAAGGAAAATGTGAAAAAAAATGAAAAAGAAAAAAAAATGAAAAGAGAAAAAGAAAAATGAGTCTATGTCAGTATTCCTCTGCTAATAAAGCATGAATGCGTCTATGTAGACTGTAATCAAGTAGTTGGGTGGCTTTTGTGCCTAACCAGAAAGATTTCTTTGTGCAATCTATGTTAGTCGGACCAAAAAAAAATGAATGATGAAATGAAATGAAAATAAAAACCCTAGTGATCTTGTTGACTACCTACTAGAGGCTTTGAAATGGAAAAGAGATTTAGTTCAAGTTCAGGACTTAGAAGGATCTTACTTGTTTATCGAGTAGCACTTAGCATTTATAAGACTTAGTACTCTTGCATGTGGAGTGATTAGCATCTAGAGCTATACTGATTGAAGTCAGTAGGCTAGACCAGTTTAGGCCAGATGAGATAGAAGATTCACACACATGGCAGAGACATATAAGAGGTGAGAAAGGATCTTTTTGTGGTGCTTATCATTTATACTGCAGCATTGGTACTGTAGAAAATTAATGTAGCTGACACTGTGGCATATGGAGTGCTTTTGAGTCAGGAATTAAACCATGGCATACAGCCTCATTGCTGTCCTGGATTGAGCCTGGGATGATTACTGTAGCAAGAGAAGAGGATAATGTGTTTCAAGGCATACAGGCTCAATAAGGTGCTCATTGAGCCAGCATGGATACTATTACTTGAGCTAGAGTCCACTTTTGCCTAGCCCAAATGGCCTCAATGAGGAGCTCATTGAGCCAGTATATCGCAAGTATGGAGGCCATTTCTAGGGTGTTTTGAGTTTATTTTTGAGGGCATACGGGCTGGTTTGGAGAGGTAGTACACGGGAGTATAAAGAGTGCATTTGGGGGGCCATTCTTTGGGGACTTTTTGGACATTCTTGAGCAGTGAACACTTTGGAAAGGAGAAGAGAAATGAAGACATCATCTTGGGGAGAGTTTAGCTTGAGGCTTGGAGGTGATCAAGGGCTTGAACTTTAAAGGGAGAGCTTCATCATCAAGGGAGGAGGAACATTCAGCATTTCTTGGGGTAGAGGAAGCGTCATTCGGTCGTCATTGTTCTTCTTCACCATCATTCTCACTAGGAAGTGCCATTTATGCTTTTGTTTCTTATGTTTCTTGAGTTTGTAATTCTTGTTTGTATGATGCCACACTAGACCCCCAAGGCCACCGGATGTAGGTAAACCTTGGGGGGTTCATTAAGTATTGTGGATGTTATACTTTTATTTTCGAATGCATTGGTGTGATTTATGGTTTGGCTCATTGTTCTTCATGTCTAGAACTATAAAATGGAGAGATCCTTAGTTCTTTATTGATTTGTACATGTAGATGTGACCTACTCGCATGTACTAGATCATTAATGAGCTAGAAGGGGTATTCTTGTATCGACAAGCCAAGAAATTGGATGTTGGTAGCCCCTCACGAATTATAAGGATAGACTTAGGTTAAGTGTATTCTTATTTCATGATCTTCCTTCGCTTAATGCAATCATAGGAATGTGATTAGGAAGAGATCCTTGTCATTATTCGTACGGGATTAGGGTTTAACCGCCGAGAGATTGGGGTTGAACTAATTTTGAGATCCATCGGTCTAAATCACCCTTGCCATGTTGTTCTTATGCATCCATATATCATGATGACCCCTCATGGGGATCCTCATCCCTAGGCCTATTTATCATCATCATTGCTCTTGTGATTTCTTGCTTGCCTTGGAATTGATATACTTGTGATTTATTAGCATTGTTACATGTATTAGAGTGAAATACCATGTTTAAGTTTTATGGTTAGAAAGTAAGTGATGGAGGAGTAATAGGAGCTCCTTAGCCCCGTGGAATACGACCCCTGTGTCACTCACCGGGTATTACTTAGTGACTGATAAGTGCTTGTGCGATATGAATGCGAAGCATTCATTCCTTATGTTGAGCATTACTTTTCTCAGGTTTTTACACTAATATGTGTGTTTTTATGTTACTTTCGTGCATGTAGGGTTGTGAGGCCGAGTATTAAGGGAAAAGAAGCCAATGTGGATCATAATGCACTAAATTTTTGGGAGTAAATCTTGCTAAGGTCCAAGCAGCGAAGACATAGGTCGGATGTGAGATGCTAGAGTGTGTGCCAACCTCCTCGTATTCGAGGTTTGGCACATCCATTTGTGAGGCGCACAAAAGGCGGTCACACTCGAGCATTCCGATTTATGCACATAGAACAAGAGGTCCACCAACTTGCCTATCATTGAAGAAGCAAGTGATCCATGACGTGAACGTGTGCCCGTTTGCGTTACTCGATGAAAGTATGGATTCGATGAGCTATTCGAGGCGAGTCTTTGATGCTGACCTTTGTTCACGGTCGGTCGAGAAAACAGGAGTTGAGAGAATCCACACGGGCTTAGTATTCTTTTCTCCAACTTTTCCCCAACTTGAGAGAGGGCTTCAGCTAGGGTTTTGAGGGTATTAGCCAAGGTTTTATAGAGGTTCTACGGCTCCGACATTATCATTGCTTAGGAAGAAGGTTGGTAGGGGAGCTTCCGTCGAGGCGTATCCTATACCGGACGAGGGAATCCTTGGATGACGAGTAGAGGACTTTCCACAAGACCATCGACACGACTATCGAGGGGGTTTCTTTATGGATTCATTGCTTTTACATTCTATTGTTTTGATTGTACTTAGATCAATGGAGAGCTAATCCCCTAGTGGGTACTTCTCTATTTGTGAACCCTAGGATATATTCGTTTCGTTGAATCTCTTTATTATTCTTTCAATTAATTGATGTTTATTGTGAGTTCCAACCTTGAATTCTTGATTGTATGAACATTTCCCCTAGAGTAACACTAGAGTTGAGAGTTCTTGTTGGTAACCTTGTGAGTGAGTGACACACCACGAGCATTAGACAAAGCGAGGTTGGAGAGGGTTGAGTGGGTAAGTCGAGGAGGATGCAGGGGCGTCCCCTTTCCCTTTCCGGCGTGATAGATTCTACCCCGTTCCTCGAGTTCTTTTGTGGCAATAATAGAGTGAATGGTCTAAGGGATGAACTTCCGTTGGGGCTTAGTTGCGGCGTACTGTGGTGAATCGTTGAGGTGATCTTAGTATCTAGGGCTTAATCGTGGTTGGGGTACCTTTCACACGGACCAAAGGGTTAGGTCTATAACTAGGAAGAGATTTATCACTTGGAATCCCTAGAGCTCATTGCAACTCTGTCATGCGAGTCTGAGGTTGAGAGGTTATCCAATCTCTCCTCCGGGACATGTATAGAGTTAGGCATAGTTGACCTTAGATTTAGGACTATGTAATTAAGGATTTCCATGACTCACCATTGCATTGATTAGGAAGCATAATAGATGGTTCTTGCACTTGAAACAATTATCCTAGGCGGAGCATTATCCGGGTACCCCATCTTTACCGATTGCCTTACCCCCTTCTTTACTTTTGCTCTCTTACTTGCTGTTTTTATTGTTGAGAATTGAATCATTGTCACACTTATCATCATTGATCTTTCATATAGCTAAGAATCAAATTAAGTATTTTTATTCCCTATTTCCTGTGGATTCGATACCCGCTCATCTGGGATTATTACTTCGACAAACCCGTGCACTTGCGGGATATACGCAAGGGGACCTTGTCAAGTTTTTGGCGCCGTTGCTGTGGAATATGCATTTAGAGATACTTTGCACTTTGTTTTCTTAGCTATTTCACCATACATTCTATTTCCTATCTTCTTATTCTATCATCGTTCTGATTTCTTTTTCCTTCTTTTTGGGTTCAGCTCCAGGTTATGACTCGAGGGAATCCCTCAACATTGATTGAAGGAGATCCTGAGCTTGAACGTACACTTAGAAGAAAATGGAAAGAGCCTGTATAAGAACAGTCTAATCCAGCTGATTTGGAAGTAGAAGAATCTGAAAACATGGCAGAACAGAATGAGCAACAGCGAACATTATCCAATTATGCCAGACCTTCAGTATTGGGGTCATAGTCAATGGTTTGGCCGATGAGGATCCAAATAGTCACATAGAGAGCTTTCTCGAGGTGTGTGATATGCTGAAGATAAATGGGGTGATGGATGATGCCATCAAATTGAGAGCCTTCCCATTTTCCCTAAAGGGGAGAGCAAAGCAGTGGCTACACTCGTTACCTAGAGCGTCAATTACCACATGGGAGGAGATGGTGGAAGCTTTTCTAGCTAGTTATTTCCCTCCCGGAAAATCAGCAAAGCTTAGGAACGAGATCTCATCCTTTGTTCAGTTGGAATTGGAGTCTCTATTGGAGACATGGGAAAGGTTCAAGGAGCTCCTGAGAAAGTGCCTGCAACACGGATTCCTAGAGTGGATGATTGTTCAAACCTTTTACAATGTTTTGAACCCGAGTACAAGGCAACTCTTGGATGCGGCAGTAGCAGGTAACTTAGGTAGCAAGACCCCCGATGAGGCCCGTCTGTTGATTGAAGAAATGGGGTTAAATAGCTACCAATGGAATGCTAGGGAGGAGAAAAAGGTGGCCGGTCTCCATGAGATAGATGCGGTAACTTCATTGGCGGCCCAAGTGGAAAATTTGAGTAAGAAGTTAGATCTTCTAACTTCAAATAGTTTGGCGGCCGTGACTAATTGCACCGGGTGTGGTGGAGGACATGCTCTCTATTGGTGATGTTTCTTCGGTGGAGAATATTGATTTTGTGAAATGCGGCATGAGACCTCAAGGAAACCCATATAGCAATACCTACAATCCGGGTTGGAAGAATCATCCCAATTTCTCATGGAGTAATCAAAGGTCCACAAAAGGCCATGGGGCCACGGGTTTCCAACAACAACAACAAGCCCCTCGGTGGAAAAGCGAGTCTCGAGGGTTTGGAAACCCGAATGAGTGACCCTAGAGAAGCACTTGACTAGATTTATACAATAAGCAAATACAAGGTTTGAATCGGTCAGTCTACACTCGCAACCACCTCTTTGCATAACCTTGAAAATGCGGTGTGGCAAAGTGCTGAAGTCTCTCTCGAAAGACCACATGGAAGCTTGCGGGCAATACGAGACCAATCCTGGGAGAGCACGTGAAGGCGATCACTTTGAGAAGTGGTCGTGAGGTTGAAGGTAGGCTTCGGGGTGAGAAGCCAAAAGAACACACACGGAGGCTATAGAGGGTTGAAGAGGGAACAAGCAAGGGAGAAGAGGTAGCACCCCCACCTTTAAAAGCCAAGAATCCCTTATCCCTCTAGATTGAAAAAAATGACAAAGGGGATGAGCATGTGCAAAAGTTCACGAGTTTGTTCAAGCGACTCCACATTAATATTCCTTTTGTTGAGGCATTGGCCCAAATGGCTAAGTATCGAAGTTCTTGAAAGACTTGTTGACCAACAAAAGGAAAATCTGGAGGAGAGTGCTTCGGTGATTTTAGATACTTCATGCTCGGCGATTGTTGCAAAAGAACATGCCCGAACAAGAAGAAAAAGACCAGGAAGCTTCATCATTCGCGTGCAATATTGGAAATTTAGGTGAGGAAATGGCATTGGCGGATTCGAGTGGCTAGTATCAACGTCATGCCGTACACCTTCTTTCAAAAGCTAGGCTTGGGCGAGCCTAGGCCTACTCGGATGACTTTACAACTAGCGGACCGAGCAGATTGCAACATCAGGAGGCATCATTGAAGAGCGTGCTTGTCAGGGTGGACAAGTACATTTTTTCGATTAACTTTGTAGTGCTAGATGTCGATGAGGATGCGAGATGTACACTTGATACTTGGGAGACCTTTCTTCTGCGGACTTCCAAAGCATTGATTGACATGGACGGGAGCTCACATTGAGAGTTGGAGATGACAAGCTCACATCTTGCCTTGTTGAAGCCATGGAGGCATTCTCTTGATTTCGAAGATACTTTATATTTTTCTAGACACTCGTGATGAGATTATTGATGAATACATGTAGGAGATGTTCAATCCGGACCCGTATGAAGGTTTGTTTGACCAAGAGGAGGATTATGAAGAAGTAATGATGCTTGGTTCGATAGAAGAAGTACCATCTACCCCTGGGATCTTGAAGAAAGTGCTCCGGAAAATGAAGAGGGCTAGGAGACACCATCGGAAACACTCCAAGGCTGTTGGAGATGTACGTGAACCGAAGAAGTTGGACGTATCATTTTTAGGTAGTCCGAAGCCCGATAATACACCCTCTACTCTCAAGAGACTTTGCACATCATGCTTTCAAGCCATGGGTAAGAGGGCAACTTTCATTCATGAACCCCCGTGAGGTAAGACAAGGTACGTCAAGCTTAGTGACGTTAAAAAAGCGTTTCTTGGGAGGCAACCCAAGTGTTTACTATTTTCTTAGCTTTTAGTTAAGTTTGTTTGCATGAATAATTTGTTAAGTGTTGGTGTCTTAATTTTTTTGATGCTTGTGCTGAGATTTCCTTGTGAACTTTGAATTTTAATCGTGTGTTTTCATGTGGAATTGGCGAAATTTGGTCGTTTGAGCTCTATTTCATGTTTTTCACTAGTAAAAATTGCATAATAGAGCAGGTTCTGAGTGTGTAAACATGTTCGGAAATCTTCTGCGAGCCTGCTGATTTTTCTAAGTCATCCGAGAGAAAACACAGCGGGCGTGTGGAATTTCGCTTACGCCTGGTGGTAGCTTCTTGAGCTCATCGGAGGAAGACACGGGGAGGCGTGCGGCTGCCCCTGTGAACGACCATGCGATTGTCACACGCCCGTGGGTAATTTCCGCACGGGCGTGTGAATTCCTGCAGAGTTGGGTAGATTATCCCAAGAGCACATAGGAGCGTGGACTCACCCCTGTGGGCGACCTTGTGAACTACACATGGGCGTGGGTAATTTCCATACGCCCGTGTGAAACTCTGTGGACGAGTTCTCTCCATCCAGGAAGACACGAGGGTGTGTGGGCTGCCTCCGTGAGATGGGCATGCTGGATGTCACGCCGGGTGCACGGACTCGCATGGGCATGTGGAGCACTGAGTATTCTTCTCGGATGTTCGGGAGAAGCCCACGAGGCGTCGCGGTCGCCTTGTGGGTCGGGCGCACGGGCGTGGTTATTTTTCGCACGCCCGTGTGAGATAGTTCAAAGTTAGTGAAAGTTTTTTCCCGAGAGCGCCCAGGGGCGTGCACCTACCCCTGTGAAGCTCTCCTATAGGGCGCACGGGTGTGGGTAATTACCTGCGCCCGTGTGGATGCTACGAGAACATCAAGGATGGCGAGTTCTTTTTAAAGAAGATTAGTTTCTCTCCCTCTTCACGACCTCTATTCGATGCTGGAAACACTATCACATCATTCTCTCGATTTCATAGCGCTAATTTGGTAGAATTTTACGCAAAGCAGTTCTTCATTTTCTCATCCCATCGGCGTCGGTGAGCCCTATTCATCATTTTCTTTGCCAATTCATGGTTTCCATCGATTAATCTTGTTAATAATGCTTCGTTTCTTCAATTAGAAAGATGATTGATGTTTAGAACGAAGTTAAAAGTATTTTTAAGTTGTATTTTTGGATTTTTGAAGCGCGGCCGTGCGGTTTTCACGCCCCGTGGATCCACACGGGCTTGCGGAAATTCCACATGACCGTGTGGATTACGCAGATTATTTTTATCAACTTGTTTGATCGATTTCGTTTTAAATTTTGCAGATTATGGCACCTCGATCGAAGAAGCAAGCTGATAAGAGGCCGCGTGAGTCATGCCCACGAGGCCCGAGGGCATGAGGTTTTGGCGATTCCGAGCATTAGGTTCGCTATGAGCGCTTGTCTGAGACTACGGTTCGGACGGGACTCGATTCCCTCGGACACGAGTATACTCGTGAGATCTCGACGCAGGGAGATGAATTCGCTGATGAGGTAGAGGATCTCATTTCAGCAGGTGGTTGGTGGCAGTTATTGACGATTAGAGAGCCAGCCATCCGAGAGTTTGCACTAGAGGTGCTATCATCATTCAAGTTTGACAGATCGTACGTAAGCTTCGACAATTTGAACTCCATTCAGTTCAGAGTATTTGGACACCAACATAGCTTGAGCATTACTCAGTTTTCAGTACTACTTGGCTTGTATGAGGAGGCATTTACAGATACGGAAGAGCACGCTCAGTTACTGACTAATTATCCTAGAACCTTGACCCCGCAGAGAGCTTACAGAGTGCTATGTGGTCAGGGTCAGTACGAGCCGGGGGTGTCCAAGGCCACATGCCTTTCCCAACCTGCATACAAATATTTACATGCCATCATGAGTAGGTCGGTGAATGGCCGTGGTGATAGCCGTCAGGAACTACTGTATTTGTACTCGATGGTGCAGCGCGTACCGATTCACTTAGGGCACATCATGGCAGAGTACATCAGACATCAGGGACACTATGCTAGACTGGGAGAGATCTTCTCGGGCCCCTACATTACCAGATTAGTGATGGGCATGGGTCTCTTGGATTCGATTCGTGGTGCCGAGATGACGAGTATACCTGCTCCCCTGAGTCTAAAGACGATGAGATTGATGGGTATGATCCATGGGTTCGAGACGGGGTTTTTGCTTTAGTGCTACCGGATCCGAGATAGCCGAGGATGAGGGTGATGAGTCAGGGGCATCTCGGCCGCCTCCGGAACCTCAGCCAGCACCGATGAAGACCGAGGCACCTCAAGTGGCAGAGGAACCACCCCCCGTGCGTATGTTTTCACCATCTCAAGCTTATGATCGCTTTGAGAGGCTCGAGGCGCTTTTGGGGGTGGTACGGACTGAGGTAGCGGAGGCTCTGAGCCGAGATTGCAGAGATTAGGGGCTACTGCAGACCACTCAGATACCGCAGTTCATGGCACGTTTCATTGTATTACAGCAGATCTTATAGCGAGACGTCGCCTCATCATTTGTCCTGGGGCCGAGGACTCCTCAGGCCCCCTCAGTTCCTCCAGCATCTCCATCCTCTACCCCGGCACTGGTGGACCCACCATGTGTGTCTTCACCAAGAAGCAGCCAGCGGAGACTGAGGGTGACAACGACATTTGACTTTTTAGTTCTTTTTCTTTTTATGCATTTTATTTTTAGACTTTGTTCACTCGGAAAAGGATTCTCCTTCTGAGTTTATTTTCATTTTGCATCTCGAGTTTTATTCATTGTCTATCTTTTATATATACTCGAGTTATTTTGCTTTTATTGAGTTTCACTGAACCCCCTCGTGTATGCGTGCAGATGGTCTTGTCTTCTTGGGAATTGAGACTTAGTCATGGGCACGGCCAAGGTGCTTAGGCACTTAGCCGTGTGAGCTTCACAACCCGTCACTACCCCATGGAATTAGCTTCATCAAACCCAACACTAGGAGTCAGGGGAGTATTGTTTTGATTGCTTCTCCAACACTTGCTTTTGAATGATATATATTTTGAGTGAGCTTGCATGTGTACATTGGGGACAATGTACAACTTAAGTGTGTTTGGGGGGGGGGAGTTTCATAATGCACACATTCTTTTCTATTGTTCTTGATTGATATATGCTCACATAGCTAATGGCGGTTCACCTTAGTTGCACGGATTGTATTCTGGAGTTTAGGAGAATTTCTAACATTGAATGTTTTCATGCTCTAGTTTTGCTTGAATGTCTAGGAATTTTTGCCTTATTTATACTTGTTACGCTACTCACTTATTAAACTCTTTTGGAAACTCAAGTTTGATGTTAAAGGGACTAGTTATAGTTGTTTCTTGTGTTGAGTTCCAAACTATCTCTAGTTTTATTGGTTATTTGTGCTTGTTGGGTGGAAAGAGCTACCACCTATGAAGTATGAAGCTACTCTCATAAGTCGGATTCTAGCTATGCCCTAATGAGAGAAAGAGCTATCTCATAGGATGAGTGAAAGCTACCATTCCGGTAGAAAGAGCTACCACCTCGAAAGTGTGAAAGCCACCTAAGCGGCCGCTTTGGAGAGAGCTACCTTAGAGGATGTGTGAAGCTACTACCATCTTTGAAATTGTTGTCGCTTATGTAGATAAATAAGTCCCTTTTACTTAGAACTTTGAGGAGTATACTTTTGGTTGACTTGAGTGAGTTCACACACGTACACGATTTCGGGTTTTGTATCCTTTTTTATTCAAGTTTTTAGCTAGAGCATTGATTTTTTTCGTATTTAGTGTTGAAATTTCCCTTACTTGTAGAATGCTTTCTTTGTATACTTTGGTGAACCTAAGGCCAAGTACTTTCAATATTTTCTTCATTGATGCACATAACGTTTTAATTTTTTGCTTGAGGACAAGCAAAAGCTTAAGTGTGGGGGAGTTTGATAAGTGCTTGTGCGATATGAATACGAAGCGTTCATTCCTTATGTTGAGCATTACTTTTCTCAGGTTTTTACACTAATATGTGTGTTTTTATGCTACTTTCGTGCAGGTAGGGTTGTGAAGCCGAGTATTAAGGAAAGAAGCCAATGTGCATCACAATGCACCGATTTTGGAGGAAATCTTACTAAGGTCCAAACGCGAAGACATATGTCGGATGTGAGATGCTAGAGTGTGTGCCAACCTCCTCGTATTCGAGTTTGGCAAATCCATTTGGAGGGGCACAAAGGCAATCACACTCGAGCATTCCGATTTATGCACATAGAACAAGAGCTCCACCAACTTGCCTATCATTGAAGAAGCAAGTGATCCACGACGTGAACGTGTGCCTGACAAGATCCCCTTACTTATATCCCGCAAGTGCACGGGTTTGTAGAAGTAATAATCTCGGATGAGCGGGGTCGAATCCACAGGGAGTAGGGAGTAAAGACACTTAATTCGATTCTTAGCTATGTGGAGTATCAACAATGATAAGTGTTGTAATGATTCAATTCTCAGAAATTAAAAAGCAACAAGTAAGAGAGCAAAAGTAAGAAGGAGGCAAGGCAATCGATAAAGATGGGGTACTCGGATGATGTTTCACCTAGGATAATCGCTTCAAGTGCAAGAACTCTCTATTATGCTTCCTAATCAATGCAATGGTGAGTCGTGGAAATCCTTACATACATAGTCCCAAATCTAAGGTCAACTATGCCTAACCTCTATACATGTCCTGGAGGAGAAATCGAACAATCTGAACACCTCGCACTCGTGACAGAGTTGCAATGATCTCTAGGGATTCCAAGTGATAAATCTCTTCCTAAATTTAGACCCTAACCCTTTGGTCCAAAGTGGAAGGTCCCTCAGCCACAATTAAGCCCCTAGATACTAAGATCACCTCAACGCTTCACCCATTGCAAAGCACAACCAGGCCCCTGCACTCCCTAGCCATTCACTCTGTTATGGCCACAAAGAACTCGAGGAACGGACGTAGAATCTATCACGCCGGAGGGAAGGGATGCCCCTGCACCTCCTCAACTCACCCTCTCAACCCTCTCCAACCTAGCTTTTGTCTAACGCCTGTGGTGCGTCACTCACTCACAAGGTTACCAACAAGAACTCTCAACCCTAGTGTCACTCTAGGGGAAATGTTCATACAATCAAGCATTCAAGGTTGAAACTCACAATAAACATCAATTTATTGAAAGCATAATAAAGAAGTTCAAAGAAACGAATACATCCTAGGGTTCACAATCACCCAAGTACCCACTAGGGGTTTAGCTCTCCATAGAGCTAAGTACAATCAAAGAAATAGAATGTAAAAGCAATGAATCCATAAAGAAACCCCCTCGATGGTCGTGTTGATGGTCTTGTGGAAAGTCCTCTACTCGTCGTCCAAGGATTCCTTCATTCGGTATAGGATACGCCTCGATCGAAGCTCCCTTACCAACCTTCTTCCTAATGGAATCACAATGTCGGAGCCATAGGACCTCTCCAAAACCTAGGCCAATACCCCTCGAAACCCTAGCCGAAACCCTCTCGCAAGTTAGGGAAAAGATAGAGAAAAGAATACTGAAATCGGGGCTGAAATTGGCTTTAAATAGGGTTGGAATCGGGCAACTACACGGGCGTGTATGATGTCACACTCACTGGAATTTCCACAAGGGCGTGGATAATTTCCACACGCCCGTGTGAATTCTCTGCTTTCTCCGATTTCTCGACCGTGAATGACAGGTCTGCTACAGATTTCACCGGAAATACTCCCAATTCGTGACTTTCATTGGGGGTAACTGAAACGAGCACACGCGTTACGTCGTGAATCACTTGCTTCTTCAATGATGTACATGTTGGTGGATCTCTTGTTCTTATATGCATAAGTCTGAATGCTCGAGTGTGACTGTCTTTGTGCCCCTCCAAATGAATGTGCTCACTCGAATACAAGGAGGTTGGCACACACTCTAGCATCTCACACCTGACCTATGTCTTCGCGTTTGAACCTTAGCAAGATCTCCTTCAAAATCGGTGCATTATGATCCACATTGGCCTATTTCCTTCATACTCGGCCTCACAACCCTACCTGCATAAAAGTAACATAAAAACACACATATTAATGTAAAAACCTGAGAAAAGTAATGCTCAACATAAGGAATGAACGCTTCGCATTCATATCGCACAAGCACTTATCAGTGCCCGTTTGCGTTACTCCGATGAATGTATGGATTCGAAAAGCTATTCAGTGCAGCACTCGAGCAAATGACTCGCTCACGATCGGCGAGAAAAACAGGAGTTCAAAGAATCCACACGGGCGTGTGGAAATTATCCACGCCTGTAGTCGCCCTGATTCGACCATATTTAAAGCCGAATCATCTCGATTTTTAGTATTCTTTTCTCCATTTTTTTCCCCAACTTCAGTAGAGGGCTTTCGGCTAGGGTTTTGAGGGGTATTGGCCAAGGTTTTGGAGTGGTTCTACGGCTACAACATCGTCATTCCTTAGGAAGAAGGTTGGTAGGGGAGCTTCCGTCGAGGCATATCCTATACCGGACGAGGGAATCCTTGGACAACGAGTAGAGGACTTTCTAAAAGACCATCGACACGACTATCGAGGGGGTTATGGATTCATTGCTTTTACATTCTATTTCTATTATTGTACTTAGCTCCATGGAGAGCTAAACCCCTAGTGGGTACTTGGGTATTTGTAAACCCTAGGATGTATTCGTTTCATTGAATCTCTTTATTATGCTTTCAATTAATTGATGTTTATTGTGAGTTCCAACTTTGAATGCTTGATTGTATGAACATTTCCCTAGAGTGACACTAGGGTTGAGAGTTCTCGTTGGTAATCTTGTGAGTGAGTGACACACCACGAGCGTTAGACAAAGCTAGGTTGGAGAGGGTTGAGAGGGTGAGTCGAGAGTTATAGTAGCGTCCCCTTTTCCTTCCGACGTGATAGATTCTACCTCCGTTCCTTGAGTTCTTTGTGGCAATAATAGAGTGAATGGTCTAAGGGATAAACTTCCGCTGGGGCTTAGTTACGCGTGCAACGGAGTGAAGCGTTGAGGTGATCTTAGTATCTATGGCTTAATCGTGGTTAGGGACCTTCCACCTGGACCAAAGGTTTAGGTCTATAATTAGGAAGAGATTTATCACATGGAATTCCTAGAGCTCATTGCAACTCTATGCGAGTGCGAGGTTGAGAGGTTATCCAATCTCTCCTCCGGGACATGTATAGAGTTAGGCATAGTTGACCTTAGATTTAGGACTATGTAATTAAGGATTTCCATGACTCACCATTGCATTGATTAGGAAGCATAATAGAGGGTTCTTGCACTTGAAACAATTATCCTAGGCGGAGCAATATCCGGGTACCCCATCTTTACCGATTGCCTTACCCCCTTCTTTACTTTTGCTCTCTTACTTGTTGTTTTTATTGTTGAGAATTGAATCATTGTCACACTTATCATCATTGATCTTTCACATATCTAAGAATTGAATTAAGTATTTTTATTCCCTATTCCCTGTGGATTCGATACCCGCTTATCCGGGATTATTACTTCGACAAACCCGTGCACTTGCGGGATATACGCAAGGGGACCTTGTCATTGACGCTGTACACTTGCGGACAAGCGCAATCAGTAATCTCCAAAATTCTTTCCAATCATCTAAAAATAGTTTTGCCAGGCTTATTAGCAAAGTGTAGTATTGCTTTGTTGAGGGTATACCTCCTTTAGATAACATTATTACCCTTCAAAGGTAGTGCACTCCATTAATGTTGATTCTTTTCACCCCCAAACCCCCTAATGATGATGGTGAAGATTGATATAGAGACGGCTTATGACACCTTGAGTTGGAATGCAATTCCCACTACCCTTTATAAAATGAATTTCCCTGGCTCTTGGCTTAAATGGATTCATGCTTGCATCAGTTTTGCTTCTTTTTCTTTTATTATCAACGAAAACCCCACTATCTGGATTAAGCCTTCCCGTGATCTTAGATAGGGGGATCCCATTTCTTCTTATATGTTTATCTTAGCCTCTCAAAACTTGATTGCCATTTTTAATTTTGCGATGAGAATCAACATGATTCCTGGTTTTCACTCCAGTTTAAACTATAACTGCAATCATCTTATGTATGCCGATGATTTAATCATTGTCACACAAGCATCTCAAAAATCAGCTCACAATATTAAACTTTGTTTTTCTATCTATGAAAAGTTAACTAGCAAACGTGCCAATAACAATAAATCTGAGATTTATTTTCCAGTCCACTTTAATAATAGGATTAATAAGAGTATTTGTTGTGTTCTCAATTTCAAAGACGGCTTTTATTCTTTTACTTATCTTGGTGTTTCAATTTTTCACAAGAAGCTGGCTATTTCTCAT
This sequence comes from Dioscorea cayenensis subsp. rotundata, assembly GCF_009730915.1. Taxonomy (NCBI): domain Eukaryota; kingdom Viridiplantae; phylum Streptophyta; class Magnoliopsida; order Dioscoreales; family Dioscoreaceae; genus Dioscorea; species Dioscorea cayenensis. Next base: position 20,241,589 of record NC_052477.1, read on the forward strand.
TTCTCCTTGATGGTAGATAAAATTAAAAAAAAAGGTTTTGAACTGGAATCATTCTAAAATTTCCCCTAATAGTAAAGCTACTCCCATTAACTCTTCTATTCATTCCATTCCTATCTATTATCTTTGTGTCTATCCTATTCCTGATATGATTTTGGGAAAGTTATCCAAGGTAACCAGGGGTTCTTATTGGTCTAAAGGGAGCGATCAAAATGGCATTTGATCGGTTAGTTGGAAAGATATTACACTTGATCAACCTAAGGGGGGTCTGTCAGTTAGGAATTAAAATCTTGATAAAACTTATTTGATGGCCAATCATGTCCTTGCTTATCTCAAATGCGAAGATTGCTTGTGGGTGGAAATTCTTTATTCCAAATATGGTTATATAAATATGTTGACTAGTTCCATCCCTCCTAAATGCTCTTGGTTTTTTAGGGGTTTAAGCCATACTTTTCAAAATTTTAAACCTTATCTTTGGCTTAACTCTTTTAACCCAAATTATTGTTCTTTCCTTTAAGAGCCTTGATACTTTGAAATTCATTTAGCTTTCAAACCAACTTATCTTAATATGAATTTGGAGATTCTTGATATTCTTTTAAATGATCCTATTATGGACTTATATTGGAACTTACATGCCTTACATCATATTGCAATGCCCTTTACGTGTGACACGCAAGTGCACGGGTTTGTTGAATAATAAATCCCAGGTGAGTGGGGTATCGTATCCACAAAGAGTAGGGAGTAAAAATACTTAGATTGCTACTTAACCACGTGAAAGTAAACAATGATAGTGTCGATAAAATGTACTGTGAACAAAGATAAAAGAAGCAAGAATGAGAGGCACAAGTAAGTGAGAGGTAAGACAATCGATAGAAATGGGGTACTCGGACAATGCTCCCCCTAGGATTAACATTCCAAGTGCAAGACCAACTATTATACTTCCTAATCAATGCTCAATGAGTCATGGAAATCTTTAAGCACATAGTCCCAGATCTAAGGTCAACTATGACTAACTCTACACTATGTCCCGGCAGAGAAATCGCTCAGTCTCAACACCTCATCTTGTGCAAAGTTACATGGAGTTCTAGGGAATCCAAGTGATAAACCCTCTTCCTATATATAGACCAAACCCTTTGGTCCAGCCGAAAGGCCCCTAGTTACATTTAAGCCCCAGACACTAGAGTCACTTCAACGTTTCACTCTATTGCTCGTGCAACTATGCCCCAGCGGAGTTCATCCTCTACAACTTCACTCTATTATGACCGCAAAGAACTCAAGGAAATGGAGATAGGATAAATCACACCAGAGGGGAAAGGGGACGCTCGGCTAACTCTCGACTCACCCTCTCAACCCTCTCCAATCAAGCAATGTCTAACCCTCGTAGTGTGTCACTCATCTCCTATGGTTACCAAGATGGACTTTTGATAAGTGCCTAAATGTACATATTTTAGTATATGTATTTGACACCTCTAGCATGTATTTTTATAAGAATTGATGCTCGTTTCATGCTTAATCGTGTATTATTTGCTTCGCAGGGTATGAAAGAGCCATGGAGGACACGAAGATATGATTTGGGCAAAAAAAAGAAAAAAACCATATCGCGGTATTGTAGAGTATTCACTGTAGCATATTACTATAGCAGAAGTACTGTAGTAGTGATACTGTAGCATCGACACTATAGCAAGACCATTGTAGCACCTGGATGATTTTTGAGTTAGGAATTGATCCAAGGCATACGGCCTCAATGCTGCCCTAGATTAATTCCCGAATAGATACTATAGCCAGAGAACAGAAGAGCTTGTTTGAAGGCATACTGCCTCAATGACCCCCTCACTGAGGCAGTATGGAAGCCTTATAAGTTCTTGTGTGATAAAAATGCGAAGTGTTCTTTCCTTATGATGAGCATTACTTTTATCAGGTTTTAGAGCTAATACTTGTGCATTTGTGTTACTTTCATGCATATAGGGTTGTGAAGCTAAGTATTGAGAAAAGAAGCCAAAAGTAGATTGTAATTGCATTGTTTGGTGGAATCTTGGAAGGAACAAACACGAAGACACAAGTGGGACTCCAAGATACGTGAATGTGTGCCAACCTCCATGAATTCAAGTCACTACAATGGATTGGAGGGGCACAAAGGCAGTCACATTTGCATATACCGACTCATGTATTAATGACAAGATCTTCGCTAATGAAGCTTTTAATTGAAGAAGACGTGCGATCTACGGTATAAACATGTGCCCATTTATGTTGCCTCGATGAAGAGTGTGGAAATGAGATTTCCAGAGAATCCAGCCCTATTTAAGCCGTGATTTAGCCCGATTTTGGGGATCATTTTCACCTCTTCTCTTCCACTTTTCTCCATCGTTTGAGAGGCTCTCGGCTAGGGTTTTGAGAGGCTTTTGGCATGTCTTAGGGGTGGTTTGAAGGATTCAATATTTTGATTCGCTTGGAAGAAGGTTATTGGGGGAGTTTTCGTCATCATAGATCCAGCGAGGTGTGCCCTAGGACGGACAAGGGAACTCTTGGAGAATACACAACTACTCGATAAGACCATCGACATGAACACCGAGGTGGTTTTTCTATGGATTACTTATTTTTACATTCGATTTCATTGTTGATTATAACTAGCTCCATGGAGAGTTAAACCCCTAGTGGGTACTTGGATTTGTGAACCCTAGGATGCTATTGTTTCTTTAACCTTTTATTATGTTTTCCTTTATTGATGTTTTAATTGAGTTCCAATCTTGAATGCTTGTTGAATGATTTCTCCCTTAGAGTGACACTAGGGTTGAGAGTCTATATTGGCAACCTTTGTGGATGGCTCACACGCTATGAGGGTTAGAAAAAGATAGATTTAAGAGGGTTGAGAGGGTGAGTCGAGAGGTAGCGGAGCGTCCCCTTTCCCCTTCGATTTAATTAACTCAACGTCCACGTTCCAAGAGTTCTTTGCGGTCATAGTAGAGTGAACGGGCTAAGGGATGACCTTCCATTGGGTTTTTGTTGCAAAAGCAACAGAGTGAAGCGTTGAAGTGATTTTAGCACCTAGGGCTTAATTGTGACTAGGGACCTTCCGCCTGGACCAAATGATTAGGTCTACACATAGGAATAGGGTTTATCACTTGGAATTCCTAGAGCGTCTTGCAACTGTACAAAATGCGAGGTGTTGAGATTGATCGGTTTATCCACCGGGACTTGGTGTAGAGTTAGTCATGGTTGACCTTAGATTTGGGACCATGTATCTTAGGATCTCAACGACTCATTAATGTATTAGTTAGGAAGCATAATAATTGGTTTTGCACTTGAAACGATAATCTTAGGCGGAGCAGTATCCAAGTACCCCACTTCTATCGATTGCCTTATCTCTCACCTACTTGTGCTTCTTTTTCTTGTTTCTTTTACTCTTATTTACACCACATCTTATCAACACAATCATTTTTCATCATCACTTGGTTAAATAGCAATTTAAGTATTTTTACTCCCTACTCCCTATGGATATGAAACCCCACTCACTTGGGAATTTATTACTTGACAAACCCTTGCACTTGTGGGTAACACGCAAGGGGCGTTGTCAACGCCCTCATTGAGGAAGTATGGACCCCCTCATTGAGACGGTATGGACGCTTTTGGGGGGTTTTTGAGTCTTATTTTAAGCTCATACAACCTGATATTTTTTCGGAGAGACTTACGGCTAAGAGGAGAACATATTTGGAGGATTTTGGGAGATGGGTGGGGAGGACTTTTTGGCAACCAACACTTAGGAGGAAGAAGGAGGAGAACGAAGACATCTTTAGAGATCTTAGCTTGAGGCTTGGAAGTGATCAAGAGCTTGAACTTCAAGGGGAGAGCTTCATCATCAAGGGAGGAGGAGCATTCAGCATTCATTAGGCTAGAGAAAGCGTCATTCGGCCGGCATTGTTTTTCTTCATCATCATTCGGACTAGGGAGTGCCACTTATGCATTTGCTTTGTGTTTTGCATGAGTTTGTTATACTTGTTTGTTTGATGACACACTAGACCCCCAAGGCTACCGGATGTAGGTGAACCTTGGGGGGTTCACCATGTATTTTGGATGCTAAAATTTATTTGAAATGCATTGGGTCGATTTATGTCTTGGCTCATTATTCTTCATGTCTAGAACTATAAAACGGAAAGATCCTTAGTTCTTTGTTGAGTTGTACATGTAGATGTCACCTACTCACATGTGCTAAATCATTAATGAGCTAGAAGGGGTATTCTTGGATCAACATGTCGAGAAATTAGATGTCGGTAGCCACTCCGTATCTTAAGGATAAACTTAGGTTGAGTGTATCCTTATCGCGTGATCTTCCTTTACTTAATGCAATCGTAGGAATGTGATTAGGGAGAAATCCTTGTCATTATTCGTATGGGATTATGGTTTAACCACTAAGAAATTGGGGATGAACTAACATTAAGATCCGTCGGTTTAAATCAACCTTGCTATGTTATTTTTATGCATCCATATTTCGTGATGACCCCTCATGGGGATCCTCATCCTTAGGCCTATTTATCTCATCGTTGCTCTTGTGATCTCTTTTCTTGGCTTGAAATTGTTATACTTGTGATTTATTTACGTTCTTGCACATATTAGAGTAGTATACCATGTTTAAGTTGTGAGGTTAGAAGTAAGTGATGGAGAAGTAATAGGAGCTCCTTAGCCCCATGGAATACGACTGATAAGTGATTGTGTAATAAGAATGCGAAGTGTTCTTTCCTTATGATGAGCATTACTTTTATCAGGTTTTAGCTCTAATATATGTGCATTTATATTACTTTCATGCATATAGGGTTGTGAAGTCGAATGTTAGAGAAAGAAGCCAATGTAGATCGCGAATGCACCATTTGGAGGAAATCTTGAGAAGGATCAAACGCGAAGACATAAGTCGGGTTCAAGATGCGAGAATGTGTGCCAACCTCCTCGTATTCAAGTTAGCACAATGATTTGGAGGGGCACAAAGGCAGTCACATTCAAGTATCCCGGCTTGTGCATTAATAACAAGATCTTCACCGATGAAGCCGTTGTTGAAGAAGCAAAGTTACTTACGGCGTAAATGTGTGCCCGTTTATGTTACCTCGATGAAAACATAGACTCAGGAGTGTTTCGGGACAGCACTGTAGCAGGGCACTTTAGTAATCTGCTGGAGTAGGTACTGTTCACAACTGCCCGAAAAAGAGAATTCCAGAGAATCCACACGGGCGTGTGGATATTATTCACTCCCGTGAGGAAATTCCACATGAGCCGTATGGAGAATCCACAGGGGTGTGTGGATGCCCGATTCCAGCCCTATTTAATGCTGATTTCATCACCTATTTCAGCATTCTTTTTTCCATCTTTTCCCAAACTTAAGAGAGGGCGCCGGCTAGGGTTTGGAGAGGTATTGGCTAGGGATTGGGAGAGGTTCTATGGCTCCGACATCGCGCTCCGTTTGGAAGAAGGTTAGTGGGAGATCATTCGTCGACACCGATTCGGCGAGGTGTATCCTAGGCCAAACAAAGGGACCCTTTGACTAGTAGAGGCTTCTCCACAAGGCCATCGTCATGACTATCGAGGGGGTTTTCTATGGATTACTTGTTTTTACATTGGATTTCATTGATTGTAAATAGCTCCATGGAGAGCTACACCCCCTGGTGGGTACTTGGATTTGTGAACCCTAGGATGTATTTGTTTCATTAAACCTTGTTATTATGCTTTGATTAATTGATGTTTTATTTGAGTTCCAATCTTGAATGCTTGATTGATTGAATGCTCCCTTAGAGTGACACTAGGATTGAGAGTTCACCTTAGTAACCCTTGTGAGTGAGTGACACACCACGAGAGTTAGACAAAGCTAGATTGGAGAGGATTGAGAGGGTGAGTCGAGAGGTAGCGGAGCGTCCCCTTTCCCCTCTGGTGTGATTTATCCAACCTCTATTTCCTCAAGTTCTTTGCGGTCATAGTAGAGTGAATAGGATAAGGGATGACCTTCCGCTGGGGCTTAGTTGGAGAGGCAATGGAGTGAAGCGTTGAAGTGATTTTAGCACCTAACGCTAAATTGTGACTAGGGACCTTCCGCCTGGACCAAAGGGTTAGGTCTACATCTAGGAAGAGGATTTATCACTTGGAATCCCTAGAACTCATTGCGATTCTATACGAGTGCAAGGTTGAGAGATTGTTCAATTTCTCCTCTGGGACATGTATAAAGTTAGGCATGGTTAACCTTAGATTTGGGACCATGTATTAATGGATCTCCACGACTCATTAATGCATTAGTTAGAAAGCAAAATAGAGGGTTTTGCACTTGAAACGATTATCCTAGGCGGACCAATATCCGGGTATCGCATTTATATCGATTGCCTTACCTTTTCTTTACTTGTGCTCTCTTTCTTGTCTCTTTTACTTTTGTTACATTACATCTTGTCACAAAACTATTATTCATTTTTTGCTTAGTTAAGAAACAATTTAAGTGTTTTTATTCCCTACTCTTTGTAGATACGATACACACTCATTTGGGATTTATTGTTTTGACAAACACGTGCACTTGCGGGACCTACGCAAAGGGCATTGTTAAGTTTTTGGCGCCATTACCGGGGAGTAGGCATTTAGAAATACTTTGCACTTTGTTTTCTTCGCTATTCATTCATTCATTCTATTTCACATCTTCTTTTTCTATCATCGTTCTGATTTGGTTTCTTTCTTTGGGTGCAGCTCCAGGTTATGACCCGAAGTAACCCTTCGATATTGATTGAAGGAGATCCTAAACTTGAATGTACACTCAGAAGAAGGGGAAAAGAACCTATGCGAGAATCGTCTAATCAAGCTGAAATAGAAGTTGAAGGGTCAGACAGTATGGCAGAACATAATGAGCAATAGAGGACACTTTCTAATTATGCTAGACCCTCAGTTTTGGGCGCACAATCGAGTATTGTGCGATCTCCGATTATAGCTCCGAACTTCGAGCTAAAGCCAGCATTCATCCAAATGATTCAGTAATCAGCGGAATTCAATGGTTTGGCCGATGAGGATCCAAACAACCATATAGAGAACTTCTTAGAAGTTTGTGATATGCTGAAAATTAACGGTGTATCGGATGATGCTATTAGATTAAGGGCTTTCCCATTCTCTCTCTGGGGAAGAGCCAAGCAGTGGCTACATTCTTTGCCCAAGGCCTCCATCACGACTTGGAATGAGATGGTCAAAGCTTTTCTTGATAGATACTTTCCTCCAGGGAAGTCAGCCAAGTTTCACAATGACATCTCATCGTTTGTGCAGATGGAGTTAGAGTCATTGTTTGAGATATGGGAGCGCTTCAAGGATCTTTTGCGGAGGTGCCCACAGCACAGACTCCCCGAATGAATGATTATTCAAACTTTCTATAATGGGTTGAATCCGAGTATAAGGCAATTGCTAGATGCTGCCGCAGGAGGTATAATGGGGAGTAAAACCCCGAAAAGAAGCCCAAAAGTTTGTAGAAGACATGGCCATGAACAGTTATCAGTGGAATGCGCGGGAAAGGAAAAAGATGGTCAGGATTCATGAAATAGATGCAGTAACTTCATTGCCGGCTCAAGTGGAATCGTTGAGTAAGAAGTTAGACTTTCTAACTTCTAATAGAGTGGCGGCCGTGACTACTTGCACCGGATGCGGTGGAGGACATGCTCCCTCTGATTGCCCAATCTCTATTGGTGATGCATCTTCAGTGGAGAAAGTCGATTTTGTGGGTAATGCAATAAGGAACCAAGGGAATCCATATAGAAACACCTACAATCTGGGTTGGAAGAATCATCCCAATTTCTCGTGGAGCAACCAAGGACCACAAAAGGGCATGGCACCAACGGGTTTCTAACAACAACAAGCCCAAAACATAGAGAACTGAGTTTCATGCTTGGAAACCCGAATGATCGATTTAGAAAAGGCTTTGATTAGATTTGTGCAATCATCGGATACAAGGTTTCAATCAGTCGAGGCTACACTTCCCAACCACATCGCTTCTTTGTACAATCTTGAGAATAAAGTGGGGCAAATTGTGAATTCTCTATCGGAGAGACCACAAGGAAGCTTGCCAAGTAATACCGAGCCCAATCCTAGAGAGCATGTGATTGCGATCACTTTGAGAAGTGGTCATGAGGTTGAGGGTAAGCATTCTAGTGAGAAGTCCAATGTAGAAGCACCTAAGGTCATAGAGGTTGAGAAAGGAGCAAGCAAAGAGAAGGAGGTGGCACCCCCACCTTTCAGGCTAAGAATCCCTTATCCCTCTAGATTAAAGAATGACCAAGCGGATGAACAATACAAGAAGTTCCTGAGTTTTTTCAAGAAACTCCACATCAACATTCCCTTTGTTGAGGCATTATCCCAAATGCCTAAGTATGCAAAGTTCTTGAAAGACTTTTTGAGCAAGAAAAGGAAATTGGAGGAGAGTGCCTCTGTGATTCTAGTTGCTTCTTGCTCTGCGGTCTTGCAAGAGAATATGCCAAACAAAAAGAAAGACCCGGGAAGCTTCATCATTCTGTGCAACATTGGCAATTTGGGTGAAGAAATGACATTGGCGGACTCAGGGGCCAGTATCAACATCATGCCATATACTTTCTTTCAGAAGCTAGGCTTGGGAGTGTGACACGTCTGAATATGTGTGTAAACCGCAAGTGCACGGGTGTCGAAGTAATAATTACCGGGTGAGTCGGGTAGTCGAATCCACAGGGAATAGGGCTACTAGTACTAACTTCTCCTCTGCTCTCTAGCCTAATGATAATGGGATAGTGTGGTGATCTAATGTGCGAAGAAATAAATACCGGAGACGAATATACAAGGGTAAAATAGAGGAAGATCTCAATCAGTAAAATTGGGGTATTTTGGCAATGATTCCCATAGGATTCAGGTATTAGGTACCAGATATGCAAAGTGTTCCTATGATGAGTAAGTTAAGTCATGGAAATCCAAATATAATCAGATCTGTCTCCAGATCACTGATACTAGTCCCCTACGAGGTCCTGGTGGAGAAATTGCTCAATCTCAACACCTCACACCACATATGACCACAAAGCACTCTAGGGATTCCGAGAGGTGTAATCGATTCCTAAAGATTGATCCAACCCTAATTCCCAGCGAAGGATCCTAACCCACTACAAGGTCCCGGCGGAGAAATGGAGCAATCTCACGCCTTCCACCAAATATGGTTGCATAGAGTCTAGGGAATGGAGATAGAATACACCAATCGTAGGTGAAAGGGGATACTTCACTATCTCATGACTCACCCTCTCAACCCTCTTCAATCTTGAGGTTCTAACTCTAATGGAGATCTCTCTCCCACCAAGACAACAAATCATGCAAACCAAATAACCACAAGATCAATAAGGCAAGCAAGCATTAAACAATCAAGAATAAAACTTAATCAAACTCGGATTAAATAGAAACACAAAGAAAATCCACACAAGATGAGAATCCTATGGTTCACAAGTCCAAATACCCTCTAGGGTTTTAGTTCTCCATGGAGCAACATACAAAACACACCATCAATGAATGAAAGTACATTTAAACCATAGAAATAAACCCCCTTATATATGAACTGATGGCCTTGATGGAGAGCTTCGACGTCTTGAAGGACCCTCTCCGAAGCTAGGTTCACCGGTGGCTTCCTTGATGCTATGATGGAGGAGGAATCGATCAAAGTTGGTGACAAAGTGCCTCCCAAGCCACAAAGACCTTCTCTCCAAACCCTAGCCGTCTCACCCCTTAAGAGCCACAAAAAAGATGAGAAAGAATAGGGCAAAACGGCTATTTATAGGCCTTAGACCGCGTCTGCCACATGCCCCCACGCACCCATGTGGATTTTCCAAGCGTCCGCATGGGCTGCAAGAATTTCCACGTGGTCACGTGGAATTTCCACGCGGACGTGAACAGTAATTTTGCTACAGTGCTTAGCTACATAAAATACTATAGTATTTCGCTATAGTACTTAGCTACAGTACTCTCTATAATCGCGGGCCAAACACTCTTCTCTTGAGGCCACATGGCGGGGCACACGTCCATGTGATAGACTATAAGACTTTTCTTCATCGACGTATCTTTGAGAGGTCTTGCAATCTTCTCAAAGAGAAGGAACATGAAGATGTGGCTGCCTTTGTGCCCTTCCAACTATTAAATTGACTTGAATCTTCTTGGAATTTGGCACACATCTCCACGTTCATGAACTCCTCTCATGTCTTGGTCCTTAAATTGAACAAGAACTCTCAATATTGTGCCTTTATAGCCTATCTTTGCTTCTTTTTTACTCTTCAAGGCATTCACGACCTATATGCATAAAATAACACCAAATACACAATATGAGACATAAACCATAGTAAAAATGATGCTCAATGCATGTAAAACATATATAGAAATATGTCTACTCAAGCACTTATCAGAGTGCCTAGGCCTACTCGGATGACATTGCAATTGGCGGACCAAATGGTGAAACATCCGAGGGGCATCATTGAAGACGTGCTTGTCAAGGTGGAGAAGTACATTTTTCTTGTAGACTTTGTAGTGTTGGACATCGATGAGGATGCGGATATACCTTTGATACTTGGGAGGCCATTCTTGTACACTTCCAAGGCATTGATCACCATGGACGGTGGGGAGTTGACACTGAGGGTTGGAGATGATAAGCTCACATACCGCCTCGCCAAAGGCATGCGACATTCTCTTGACTTCGATGATACTTTGTATTTTCTAGACACTACTGATGAGATTGTTGATGAATACATGCAGGAAATGTTTAATCCGGACCTGTACAAGGCTTTGTTCGACCAAGAGATAGACAACGAGGAAGTAATGATTCTTGGTTCAACAGAAGAAGTACCATCTACTTCGGGGATCATGAAAAAGATGCTCCAGAAGATGAACAGGGCAAGGAGACGACACCGGAAATATCCCAAGGCTGTTGGGGATGTGAGAGAACTGAACAAGTTGGATGAACCATTGCTAGGTGGTATCAAGCCTGATAACTCTCCCTCTACCTTTAAAAGACTTTGCTCTTCATGATTTTAAGCTATGGGTAAGAGGGCAACCTTCATTTGTGAACTCCTGTGAGGTAAGACAAGGTACGTCAAGCTTAGTGACATTAAACAAGTGCTTCTTGGGAGGTAACCCAAGAGTTTACTATTTTCTTAGTTTTTTTTAGTTTAGTAGTTGCATGAATAAGACTTTGAGTGTTGGTGTCTATATATTTGAATGCATTGCTGTGATTTTCTCTTGGACTTTTTGGTGCAATCGTGCGCGTTAATGTATATGGTAAAGATCTGGTCGTTTGAGCGAGTTTTTTATGGTTTAGCTGGTGTATTTTGCATAGTAGGACAGGCTGTGAGTGTGTATACATGTTCAGGAATTTTTTGCAGAGCCTGCAGAGTTTTCAAAGGCATCCAGAGAAAATAAACGGGCGTGGGTATTTTCCACACGGCCGTGGGTCTACACTGCAAGCTCATCCAGAGAAGGCACAGAAGCGTGGACTTGCCCTGTGAACGACCTTGTGAGTTTTGCACGCCCGTGGATAATTTTTGCACGGGCATGCGTCTTTCTATAGAGACTTAGCAATTTTTCCCAAGTGCACACAGGGGCTTGGACTCACCCCTGTGAGCGATCCTGTGATAAACGCACGAGTGTGCGTAATTTCGGCACGCCCATGTGAATCTTTGCAGTAGAGCTCTCCTCCATCTGGAGAAGACACAAGGGCGTGCGTCTGATCCTGTGAGTTGGACCTGTGAATGTCCACGCCCGTGTGGAATTTTCGCACGTGGGTGCGAAACACTTAGTGATTCGTCTCGGTTGGACAGAGAAGGCACAAGGGCGTGCGTCTGCCCCTGTGGGTCGGGCGCATGGGCGTGGGCATTTTCCACACGCCCATGCGGTTGCGTTCAGAGAGGTTGAGTGCTTTCTCGAAAGCGCACAGGGGCGTGCGTTTTTCCCTGTGAGTCTCTCTGGTGGAGGTGCACGGGCGTGGGTAATTTTTGCACACCCGTGTGGATGCGCAGAATTAGAAGAGACACGAGTTTTTCTTTAAAATCTTCTTGAATTTTCTTCTTGAATTTCCCGATCTCTCACCCCTGTTTTAGAGGGATTCCCAGTCAACCTCTATGTCGAATTCGAAGTTTTCATACTCATTTCATTGGTAAAATCTTTTTATCTCTCTCTCATTCGCCAATCCTTGTTTTGGTGGATTAAAAGTCTTGAATTGCAATGACTTTCACTCTATAATGGTTTATGTATGTTTAGAAAGCATTTAACCATGGGTTAAGGTTGTATTTTTGCAGAATTAACATGCAACCATGCGGATTTCAAGCCCCGCAGATCCACACTGGCGTGGGTAATTTCCACAGGCCCGTGTGGAATTCTGTAGTATGGTGTCTGAGCTTCTTTGATCGTTTTCATAATCATTCATCGCAGGTATTGCATAGCGCTCGAAGAAGCAAGGGGGTAAGCGTCCTAGATAGACTTCACCTGAGTTGGCACATATTGAATTCTCGAATCCTGAGCATCACGCTAGATTCGAGCGGCTATCGAGACTTAGGTTCGGACTATCCTGGTTCATGGACCTGAATGTGCTAAGTGAGGTCCAGGAAGGTGATCAGTTGTCCAGGGAGATTGATGCCCTGATGGCCATAGGAAGCTGGAGGAGATTATTGTCGATACGAGAGACAGTTTTCCGGTAACTGACACTGGAGGTACTGGCATCTTTTGACTTCGAACAGCCACATAGGAGATTTGACCTCATTGACGTCATACAATTTAGAGCGTTCAGACGTCATTTTGCCATGAGTGTCACTGAGTTTTCAGTTCGAATGGGCTTGTATGACGAGACATACATAGATACTGAGGAGTATTGACACTTGCCGATAGATTACCCTGGTACCTTGACCCCACAGCAAGCTTACCAAGCTTTGTACGGACAAGTGAAACATGAACCGAGAGTGTCCAAGGCCACCTATTTGTCCCGGCTAAGCTAGTGGTACTTGTTCACCATCCTTAGCAGATCTGTGGATGGCCGGGGTGACAGCACAAGTGTTTTGAGTCAGCAGGGGTTACTTTATTTGTATTCCATGGTTCGGTCCATGCCGATTCATCTGGGGTATGTTGTTGAAGAGTATCTGTGATAACAGGGCCAGAACGGGAGAGTAGGAGTATTATTTGCTGGCCCCTACGTCACTAGACTTATTCTGGGGATGGGCCTAGGGGATGCTATTCGAGATGCTAAAAAGACAGTCATTCCTTCTTCACTTGGACTCGATACTCTCAGGATAATGGGAGTAGTGCGCAAATATAGTCCTGGAGCTTACATTTTGGTTACATACTCCACTGAGAGCACAGAGGGCGAAAGGGATACAGTGGAGGATTCCACACCGAGGGTGACTGAGACTTCACGGTGCACGATTACCCTTTCCCGAGCCTATGATCGTATGGAGAGGCTCGAGAGCACTGTGAGTGTATTGTGGTCTGAGATCATCGAGATTTGGTCGATACAGTTAGCATAGTATACCAAGATGGCGGCCCATTTCGATGTGTTACGGCAGCTATTGATTGGCAGGCCTCCAGCCCCTCCAGCATCACCATCACCACCTGCGCCGGCACCCGTTGATCTAGCACCAGCACTAGCAGCAGAGCCAGAGCGTGACACCGACACTTGATTCATCATTTTTATTTCTTTATTTACATTATTTTGTTTTGTTGTTAGACTTGTACTATTTAGAAAGGATTTTCCTTCTGAGTATGTATTTTATTTTTCATTTTGTTGTCTCGAGTTGTATTCATTGCCTTATCTTTTATATATACTCGAGTTGTTTTAGTTTTATTGAGCTTTCATCGAACCCCCGTGTATGTCTGCGGATGGTCTTGTTAGTATGGGAATTGAGAACTAGTCATATACACGGACAATGTGGGCCGTGTGTGCTTCACAACCCGTTGGAACTTTACTCCCAAGGATTTATCTCCATCGAACATAACACTCGGAGTCAGGGGAGTATTGTTTCAATTGCCACTCTCACATCTATACTTGATTGCTTTATTTTCTATTGTGCTTGCATGGTACATTGGGGATAATGTACAACTTAAGTGTGGGGGAGAGATTCATAGTGCATATATCTTTTATATTAGTTTGATTGTTATACATGCTCACATAGCCAATGGCGGTTCACCTTAGTTGCAATGATTGTATTCTTGAGTTTAGGAGAGTATTTAACATTGAATGTTCTCATACTCTAGTTTTAACTTGAATTTCTAGGAATTTTTGCCCGATTCACACTTGTTGCACTACTCACTCTTTAAACTCTTTTGGAAACTCAAGTTTGATGTTAAAGGGACTAGTTATAGTTGTTTCTTTTGTTAATTTAAAAAAAAAAGAACAAAATAGTTTCATTGTTTAGTTGTGCTTGTTGGGTGGAAAGAGCTACCACCTATGAAGTATGAAGCTACTCGTAAGTCGGATAGTAGTTATGCCCTAATGAGAGAAAGAACTATCTCATGCGATGAGTGAAAGCTACCACCCCGGTAGAAGGAGTTACCACCTCGAAAGTGTGAAAGCCATCTTAGCGGCCGCTTTGGAAAGGGCTACCTTAGAGGATGTGTGAAGCTACTACCATCTTTTCAAATTTTCATTACTTTTTTGTAGATAAATAAGTCCCTTTTACTTAGAACTTTGAGGAGTATACCTTGGGTTGACTTGAGCAAGTTTACACACACTTACACGATTTTGGGTTTGCTATACTTTTTGATTCAAGTTTTTAGCTAGGGAATTGATTTTTTTGTATTTAATGTTGAAACTTCCCTTACTTGTAGAATGCTCTCTTTGTATACTTTAGTGAACCTAAGGCCAAGCACTTCCAATATTTCCTTCATTTATGACTTAATGTTTTAATTTTTGCTTGAGGGCAAGCAAAAGTTTAAGTGTGGGGGGGTTTGATAAGTGCTTGTGTGATAAGAATGCGAAGTGTTCTTTCCTTATGATGAGCATTACTTTTATCAGGTTTTAGCTGTAATATGTGTGCATTTATGTTACTTTCATGCATATAGGGTTGTGAAGCGGAATGTTAGAAAAAGAAGCCAATGTAGATTGCGAATGCACCATTTGGAGGAAATCTTGAGAAGGATCAAATGCGAAGACATAAGTCTGGTTCAAGATGCGAGAATGTGTGCCAACCTCCTCATATTCAAGTTAGCACAATGATTTGGAGGAGCACAAAGGCAGTCACATTCGAGTATTCCGGCATGTGCATTAATAGCAAGATCTTCACCGATGAGCTGTTGTTGAAGAAGCAAATCGACCTACGATGTAAATGTGTCCCCGTTTATGTTACCTCGATGAAAACATGGACTCGAGAGTGTTTTGGGCCGGCACTGTAGCAAACAATGTAGCAATCTACTAGAGTAGGTACTATTCATAGCCGGTACAAAAGAGAATTCCAGAGAATCCACACGGGTGTATGGATATTATTCATGCCCGAGAGGAAATTCGATACGGGGCGTGTGGAGAATCCACAGGGACATGTGGATGCCGATTCTAGCCCTATTTAAGGCCAATTTCAGACCCGATTTTAGCATTCTTTTTTTCATCTTTTCCCCAACTTGAGAGAGGGCGGCAGCTAGGGTTTGGATAGGTATTGGCTAGGGATTGGGAGAGATTCTATGGCTCCGACATCACGCTCCGTTTGGAAGAAGTTTAGTAGGAGAGCTTTCATCAGCACCGATTCGGTGAGGTATATCCTAGGCCGAACAAAGGGACCCTTGGACAAGTAGAGGCTTCTCCACAAGACCATCGTCATGACTATCGAGGGGTTTTTTTATGGATTACTTGTTTTTGCATTCGATTTCATTGATTGTAACTAGCTCCATGGAGAGCTAAACCTCCTAGTGGGTACTTGGATTTGTGAACCCTATGATGTATTTGTTTCATTAAACCTTGTTATTATGCTTTCATTAATTGATGTTTTATTTGAGTTCCAATCTTGAATGCTTGATTGATTGAATGCTCCCTTAGAGTGACACTAGGATTGAGAGTTCACCTTGGTAACCCGTGTGAGTAAGTGACACACCACGAGAGATAGACAAAGCTAGATTGGAGAGGGTTGAGAGGGCGAGTCGAGAGGTAGCGGAGCGTCCCCTTTCCCCTCCGGTGTGATTTATCCTAACTCCATTTTCTCGAGTTCTTTGTGGTCATAATAGAGTGAATGGGCTAAGGGATGACCTTGCGCTAGGGCTTAGTTGCAGCGGCAACGGAGTGAAGCGTTGAAGTGATTTTAGCACCTAGGGCTTAATTGTGACTTGGGACCTTCTGCCTGGACCAAAGGGTTAGGTCTACATCTAGGAAGAGGATTTATCACTTGGAATCCCTAGAACTCATTGCGATTCTATACAAGTGCGAGGTTGAGTGATTGTTCAATTTTTCCTCCGGGACATGTAGAGAGTTAGGCATGGTTGACCTTAGATTTGGGACCATGTATTGAAGGATCTCCAGGACTCATTAATGCATTAGATAGAAAGTATAATAGAGGGTTTTGCACTTGAAATGATTGTCCTAGGCGGAACAATATCCGGGTACCCCATTTATATCGATTGCCTTACCTCCCCTTTACTTGTGCTCTCTTTCTTGTCACTTTTACTTTTTTTACATTACATCTTGTCACACAACTATTATTCACTTTTCGCTTAGTTAAGAAACAATTTAAGTGTTTTTATTCCCTACTCTCTGTGGATAAGATACCCATTCATCTGGGAGTTATTACTTCGATGAACATGTGCACTTATGGGACATACGCAAAGGGCATTGTCAACGACCCCTGTGTCATTCACATGGTATTACTTGGCGACCCCGTACACTTGCGGGTGAGCACACCAACTCTCAACTCTAGTGTGACTCTAAGGGAGAAATCATTAAACAAGCATTCAAGTTTGGAACTCAATTGAAACATCAATTAAGGAAAGCATAATAAAAGATCAATGAAACAATAACATCCTAGGGTTTACAAAATCTAAGTACCCACTAGGGGGTTTAGCTCTCCATTGAGGACAATACAATCAACAATGAAATCGAAAATAAAAACAAGGGTTCCATAAGAAAACCCCCTCGGTAGTCATGTTGATGGTCTTGTGGAGTAGCCAAGTCTCTTTCAAAGATCCCCATGTCCGACCTAGGGCACACCTCGCAGGATCTGTGCCGACGAAAGCTCCCCTAATAACCTTCTTCCAAGTGGAGCGCAGTGTTAAATCCTTAGAACCACTCCAAAGATGTGCCAAAAGCCTTTCTAAATCCTAGTTGACAGCCTCTCGATATATGGATGAAAGTTGGAGAAAAGGGAAAAAGAAGCTCCCAAAATTCAGGCTGAACCGCGGCTTAAATAGCACTGGAATTGGGAATCCACACGCCCCTGTGCATTTTTCCCACGGGCTTGTGGAATTTCCACACGGGGGCGGGGAATTTCCACATGCCCGTGTGGATTATCTGAAAATCCTGTTTTAAAGCGGCTATGAATAGTAACTGCTATAGTACTTGCTACAGTGTTTTGCTACAATAACATGCTACAGTACTGTGCCAAAACACTCTCAATTTCATGGTTTTCTTCGAGGCAACATAAACGGGCACACGTTTATGCCGTAGTTCGCACGTCTTCTTTAATCAAAAGCTTCATTGGCGGAGGTCTTGTTATCAATGCACAAGTCGGGATACGCAAATTTAACTGCCTTTGTGCCCCTCTAACTCATTGTAGTACCTTGAATTCATGGAGATTGGTACACATTCACGTATCTTGGAATCCCACTTGTGTCTTCACGTTTGTTCCTTCCAAGATTCTACCAAATAATGTGTTTACGATCTAATTTTAGCTTCTTTTCTAAATACTTAGCTTCACAACCCTACATGCTCAGAAAAACACAAATACACATGTGTTAGCACTTAAACCTGATAAAAGTAATGCTCCACATAAGGAAAGAACACTTCACATTCTTATCACACAAGCACTTATCACATATCTTTGGGAATTATCTACACTTTCATAATTTGAATGATAGTTTTATTGATAATGAAGGCTCTAATCATTGGCTTTGGTATCCCAATACTAAAGGCATCAAAATCTCCACCAATGTATACTCTCATATTAATGGTCTTGCTTTTCATGAAGATCATTGAAATGGATGGAAGCAAGGTTGGCATCTCAAGGTTGCTCCTCTGGTGAAGCATTTTATTTGGCTTTTGTCTCATGGAAAGGTGAAAATGTATGATTATTTACCTTACCTTGGATTGGGTCCTAATGTCAATTGTGTCTTTTGTGGGCTTACTACTGAGATAGTTGAGCATTTATTTAATCTCTATTGCAAGTCTCAGCTAGCTTGAACATTGATGGGTAATGCCAATGGTAAGAATTTCTATTTTCAAAATGGTATTGTTTCTACCAGTTGGATTGATGGCTCTCAATCTGATAGTTCTGTTTTTGTTCAATCTATCATTGCTATCATGATTTGGCTCGTTTGGAAGGCTCGGTGTATTTAGATTTATAAAAATTAGCCTTTGAACTATTTTAACATTCCCAAAAGGGTTGTGGCTCATGAGGAGTACTTTTGCAATTCTACTTTGGCAGTTGGTGGATGTTTACTTCTCTCTAACTTCTCTTCTCATGAATTTGTCAACTTATATTCCAATTTGTTGGCAAAACTTGTTCCAAGCTCCTTCTTTAGTGCTTTTCAGGTCTTGCCCCATGATATAAACACTATTAACCATGCTAATTGTGAAGCTTTCATAAGGAAAATTTCCAAAGATGAAATCATTTCTACCCTCAATTCCTTAACTGATGGTAAAAGCCAGGCCCAGATGGTTTTAATGGAATTTTATAAATTTTTTTGGGATGATTTAGGAGATGATTTGTTCCATGCAATTAGCAACTTCATGTTTACTGCTTGTATGCCTAAAGCTAGGGCTAAAACTTTTGTGACCCTAATTTTGAAGAAAGAGCACCCTAGGAAAGTTACTAATTTTCTTCCTAATTCTCTTTGCAATGTTTGCTATGATGCACTCTTCGTAAGTGCATAGATTGTAACAAGTAATAAAGTGGCGCCCCGTGAGGGGTAGGTTGTTGAACCACAGGGACTGGACTTCTAGTACTAATTTCTCTTCTAATCTCTAGTAGGTCAAGAAATGGTTGGTAGGAAGATTAACTAAACAAGATAAAAAGAATAAACAGTGGAACTATTAGGCAAACTAGGATCGAAATTTTAACAACAAGAGAGCAATGCTCGGGATAATCCCTATGTGCTCTATTGTACTGACTTTCTTCTAATGTCTACTAGGAACATCCTAAGATCCTTACCGGTGCTCAAAAGTGATGTTATATCTACGGCTCTCAAACATGCCCAAGTTTTGCAAGTGTAACTGAGAGCTTCATACACACCAAGTTTTGCAACTACACAAGGCAATCACAACTATAGTAATCCATACATGCCAAGTTTTACACAAACAAATACGCAAATTAAGCATGCTAATTTATGCAACACATGAATAAACACAAGAATGCATTAGAACTCTGTAAACATTAAAAATAAGTAGTAAAAGTATACTAAGCAACATAGTTCAACATCCCGGGGTACTGTGGGACGGTTAGCCCCTCATAATTTCATACAAATGAGAAGAAAGAATGAATGTACTAAGGTGAGAAATCATAACTTCCCACTGTAACAAATACTCCTTAGTTAAGCTTTAAAAGCTTCATTGATGAGCTAACTCCACTTCTCTCATGCCTCCAGCTCGACCTTGATCTCCTTAGATGGTGTGGTGAAGCTTGATCATCATCATCATCATCATCAGCTCTTTTCTAGTGGAGAAGAAAGCCTTTGGACCAAAGATCTAATAAACCCTAGATCTAGGAGTTAAAAAGGGATTTTTGGGCTCAACATGGTCTAAGCACAATCATGTTTAGCCAATACTCTTCTGTGGGACTTCTGAGTGAATCGGTTAAGTGTCTTCCAGAGAAAATCACAAGGAGAGTACGGTCATGCTCTACCCTTGCTCCGCTTGAGCAAGCCCTTGCAAGGAGCACGTAAACCATGCTTCCCCTGTGAGCAGATGGAGCTTCAATTCAGCGAAAATCACGGGGAGATATCACGACTGTGCTCTGACCATGCTTCTCCAAACATCAATAATTATTGGGATAGAGCAAATCCGTGCTCTGCCTCTGCTTGGCATGGACACTTAGAAAAATATGCATTCTTTGTTTATTTTTGTCACCGATTTCACTCCTATTTGCTTTGCACCATAAAATCCTGTACTATGAACAAATTTAACCAGAATAGTATTGTATATATATATATATATATCCAAAAAGTGCTAAAAGGCAAGAAAATGTGTGAATCAGGAGTAAGTAAAACACAATATGAGTTCCACTCGTCATGCTACAAAGTTGTTACAAAAATTTTGGCTAACCATTGAAAACATGTTCTTGATGGTTTGATTAGTAAAGAGCAATGTGGTTTTATAGCTGGTTGAACTCCTTTGGATAACATTCTTACTATCCAAGAGATTGTTCACTCTATAAATAATGATCGCGCTAACACCCTAGGACATTAATCAAAGTGGACATTGAGAAGGCTTATGATACCTTGAGATGGGATGTTATTTTTGCCACATTAGACCTAATGGGGTTCCCTAGCATTTGGATCTCTTGGATTAGAAGCTGTCTTCATTTGCTTTTCTTCTCCTTTCATATTAATGGTAAGCCCTCCTGTTGGATTATTCCCTCTAGAGGAGTTAGACAAGGGGATTCCTTTTCTCCTTACATTTTCATTCTTGTTTCTTAAAATTTCTCCAATATCATTAATTATGCTCATTCTTTTGCTTTAATTCTAGGTTGTTGTCCCACTCTGAGAGCTGATTTTAATCATCTTATGTACACTGATGATTTAATAATAATTACTCATGCCACTCGCAAAGCTGCCAAAAATCTTAAACTATGTTTGGATATTTATTCTTCTTTGATTGGCCAAACTCCAAACTTACCCAAGTCCAACTTATATGTTCCTCATTGGTTCAACCAAATAGTTGCCAATAGCATTCGGTCAATCTTGAATATCAATAATGGTGCTTACCCTTTTTGTGTATTTCGGTATTCTCGCTTTCATATTAAAGGTTAGATGTGCCTTGCTTTCATCCATGGTGGATAAAGACAATAGGGTTGTGGGGGGTTGAAAGAAATCTAAATTGCCCAAGACTAGAATGGTTGTTTTAATTAACAACATCCTTTTCTTTTAGTTCACTCTATCCCCCGACAAAGATTCTTGATAATATTTCAAAAGTGTGCTAGAAAACACCTTTGTTCTAATTGTGGCAATAGTAGTGTATCCCTCTTGTTAATTAGCATAATGCTATGCTTGATAAGCCTGATGCGGATATTGGAATTAGGAATCTTTGATTAGCCAAAATTTCTTTGATGGCCAAAAATGTTTTGAATTATTTGAATAGAAAGTAGATTTTTTGGGTGGATATTCTGATTTCTAAATATGAGATGATAAAATTATGGTACTCTAACATCCCTACCAATGCTTCTTGGTTTTATACAAGGCTTTGTAAGGTTGCAAATGAAATCAAGTCCTGTTTGTGGATGCAATCTGTTAATCCTTCTTCCATGTCTTTTCTTCATGACCCGTGGTTTACCGATCTTCTAATTGCTTTTAAGCCAATATTTTTAAACATGGATCTTGATTTTGATAACTTAAATTTGGAGAATTGTATTCAAAATGGTTATTTGTGCCTTTATGAGCTCGTTAATCTCTTTGGCCATAATTTTGATTATCCTATCACAAGTCATGGAATCATTGATCCACAAACTCATAACAACTGGGTTTGGTTCCCTCCAACTAAAAGCAACCATATTAGTGCTGTTGTCTAGTCTCATTTCAATAACACACATTCACTGAATGATCACATGATAGGTTGGGAAAACCTGTGGAGGCTGCATGCCTCTCCCAGGGTGAATTTTTTGTTTGGATTTTATTGCATAGAAAAGTCAAAATGTATGACTATCTCAATGCCATTAATCTGGGTCCAATTGCTCCCTGTGGCGTATGTGGGTTGGAAAATGAATCAGCATAGCATCTTTTTAATTTGTGCTCTAAAACTCAGTTGTTTTGGAATAGAATAGCTAATGTGTCTAGTCAACCTATGATGTTCACAAATTATATTTCGACTGGATATTAGCTGGATTGTAGGGAACTAGCTCTTCTATTTTCAAAGTATCCATAATAGTTACTGCTATTTGGTTTCTTTGGAAAGCTTGATGTGATCAGATTTTCAAAAATCAAAGATCTAATTTTGCTTGGATTGCTTATGAAGTGATGGACCATGTTAAGGAATACAAAAGAAAGACTTTAGCTCAGAAGGGAAGATGTTTCTATACTATAAATAAAACTGCAGGCAGGGATATACTACATTTATTCTATTGTACTTGGAAATGTATACACAAGCATTGGTGGTGCTGGCTTTATCTTTGTCGATGCTAATTTCAATATTTCTCTTGCAGGTTTTTGTCAAGTGCTTCATAATTTGAATTTGGATCCTGAAGTAAAGGCATTGAATATGGCAATCCATTGTGCTCGGATGGAAAATTTTAACATTTCAAGAATTTTTATCAATGCCCTAGATATCTTATAGGCTCTAGATGGAAGCCCTTGTATGGATAGGTGGTTGGCTCACAATGCTATCACGGACTTGCGTCATTTGCTACTCCTTTTGAGAAACTGCTCGGTCACTCACATTCTGCGAAGTTGGAATGATTTAGCTTCTTCTCTTGCCTATCGTCGAGTTAATTGGGTTCCTATCTCTCTCTTTCACAGAGGTTTAGAGAAGCCACAATGGCTCTTGAAGGCTGTTGATGATGTTGGTTTTAATTTCTAGTTGGTTTATTTCTTCTGCCCTTTTAGTCTATAGTTTTTGTTTTCTTTCTGGTCTATCTTAGTGTTTTCTATTTCTTCCATATTTTTTCTTCAAGCCATCTAGGTTTTGTTCTGTACCCATTTTCTTTGGTTTTGAATAAATAGCTACTTTAAGTAATTCCTCTTTTTTTTAAAAAAACTTCTCTTCTCATGATGGATCTTTTTTCTTCATATCTGCTGTTTGGTTCAAGGATTTGGCAAGATGAGGGATTGATTTTATAGTTTCCCATTTTAATTCCAATATTTTTGTCCCAGGTTGTTGCAATATGCATGCTAGTTTAAAATTAGATGCCCAAGTTAATGTTGTGTTAATGGTTGTAAGGTATTTGATTGAAACAGGGATCCATGTTAGGCATCTCATCACTTCAAGCCAAGACCTTTACTTTGTTATGAAGAATTCTTGAAGACAAGATGACTGGCAAGTTAATCACAAGATTTGTATTGCAGTTTACAGACCCTCTTTTTCGAAGCCCTTATATTCATGTTATTCCAAATGGTTGGGATGCTATTTTGATTAGTCTTGTAGGGCATGGTGTTGGTCTTCATGAGCTCTCTCTCTCTTTCATCAAGGCTGGGAGCTCCCTCATTGGTTGATGAAATGTGTTCTAGCTAATTGTTTCAGCTTGTAATTTTAGTTTCCTCTTTTTAGTTTTTTCCTTTCTCTGTTATTTTTGTTCTTGCTTTGTAGCTTCATTTCTATGACTATAAAGCCTTTATTTTATTTTGAATAAAATAGCTCTCATGAGCTCCTTTTAACTAGAAAAAAAACAAAAAACAAAAATGATGATATATATGAAAAAAATCCAGAGGCACCTTAATCAATCATTCCATCAAATTATAACACTAATTCCGAGAAGGGAAAAAGATCAGACTATATCTTTTTTAAGGGTACATACCTTTTTTAGCACAAGTCTTGATAAATGGAGGAAACAAAAGCTGGGGATCTCTCACATCCATGTAATTCAATATAAGAATCCATATCACCAACCACAAGATATATGAACTTTATAAACGCTTAATTTATTATTTTGGACAAGATGAGAAACAAAACAAGTTGTGTGAATGGCATATGTTGGAATAAGTGTAATATAGCAGTTTGAATGAATAAAGAAATCTATAAACTGAAACAAAAATATTAGTCCCTCCATTCAAAAATACATGTCATTTTAAAAAAAATATTCTAAAATAATTGTCATTTTATAATATCAAGGCAATATTTATTTATTTTTTCCAATTTACCCATCTTCAATTTTCTAAGTTATATAAATGGAGAGAGAAATATTTATAGTCCCAAGAAAAATATATAGTTTTAAGAGAGGGATAGTTTAGTAATTTAGTTTGAATTTTTATGTTAAATTTTAAAAATTTAATGTTATCCTTAATTCTTATGCAACATGCTTAAACGGCATGTATTTAGGAATGGAGGGAGTACCCTCTTTGGAATCTTATTTGATCCATTTTGTTGCACTTGTTCTCATTCATAATAGTATCTCGAGAGATAAAACTCATTTATTGTGCTTGGACCTTTGGAGAATTTTTGGTTCTCTCATTCACATTCAGAGAAGCAGGTTGCACAAATCTCATGCACTCAGGATATGTGTAGAATCTAAGTAGAAGACTAAATTGCTATAATTTTCATCCCATATCCAGGGTTTGTAGATGGATTTTCTAGCTTATCATGCACAATTTGAGCTCACTCCCCAATACTGGTAAAGGCCTTGTAGAAACGTCTCTGGAAAACATGCACCCATATTATCCTGATTTAAGCTTCAAAACATCAAAAATATAAAATACTAAAGAAAAGTAGCAACACAAATGCTAGAGTTCATCACTTAGGGAGAAGCAAATATTAGAAATTAAATCATTAGACTTTCTTCAGACAATAATCATGATCATTGGGTATCAAAGCCACATGATGTGATGTATAAGAAAATTCCTTCGAGATGGTAAATATCATACTTTGAACTAATAAATTGCATTCCCAGTACAAAACACTCATCTTTATGCCTAAGATATTCAGATTCATTAGTGCTCAAACATGCCTATAGTACATAAAGAAATTTCCATATTTATCTCATTGTAATGCCTTAAACATGCTACTTTCAACTAAAATGAGAAAAGTTAATTCAAAGAGTACCATTTCAATAAAAATAAGTAATTGAATAGACAAATTGTGTCTTGAAAGAGTTGTGTACCATAATTTCCATCTTTATAACTATTATAATTTGTTTGAAGAGAGGGAAGAGGGTGGAACAAGTTTGGTTATTCCTTGAACAGAAGAATGTGACCCTAGGGTTTACATATAGGAAGAAAGAATATACAAATATATAGCTATACTCTATGTACACATCATATACATACATATACGCCTATCAAATACTTATATCACCCCTCCCAAACCCAGGGTGGGCCTAGTATGTCTTGGAGTTTGGGTCACATGAAGAGGTAAAGCTACTAGGCATCCGTCATGTTTGAGGGAGTCACGCCACTGCATTTCTCAGGTGGGCGCGACAGTGAATGGACACCGCTTTGGGTACGCAACACGAGACAATGGGGTGAAGTAATGCATCCACATCACGTGTTTGGTTAGCTCACATGCTCGACCCGACTGCAGTAGCAATTTGAAGCTGCCCTGAGTACTATCACGTGCTGAGAGGAGGAGGAGTGATTCTGGCGTACACTAAAAATCCTGTATGATTGAATCGGGGCTCTGAGCACATCCTAAACGGTAGAAGCCATTGTACGAACCTCAGCCTCAAAGACTAGATTTG
>NC_052477.1:20268282-20284356 GCF_009730915.1 Dioscorea cayenensis subsp. rotundata
TGAACACTAGGATGTATTTGTTTCATTGAATCTCTTTATTATGATCTCAATTAATTGATGTTTATTATGAGTTCCAACCTTGAATGCTTGATTGTATGAACATTTCCCCTAGAGTGAACTAGGGTTGATAGTTCTTGTTGGTAACCTTGTGAGTGAGTGATACACCATGAGCGTTAGACAAAGCTAGGTTGGAGAGGGTTGAGAGGGTGAGTCGAGAGGTACAGGAGCGTCCCCTTTCCCCTCCGGCGTGATAGATTCTACCTTCATTCCTCGAGTTCTTTGTGGCCATCATAGTGTGAATGGTCTAAGGAATGACCCTCCGCTGGGGCTTAGTTGCGCGTGCAACGGAGTGAAGCGTTGAGGTGATCTTAGTATCTAGGGCTTA
The DNA here is from genome assembly GCF_009730915.1 of Dioscorea cayenensis subsp. rotundata. Classification (NCBI taxonomy): domain Eukaryota; kingdom Viridiplantae; phylum Streptophyta; class Magnoliopsida; order Dioscoreales; family Dioscoreaceae; genus Dioscorea; species Dioscorea cayenensis. The sequence continues at coordinate 20,268,668 of NC_052477.1, forward strand.
ATTGTGGTTACGGACCTTCCACCTGGAACAAAGGGTTAGGTCTATAATTAGGAAGAGATTTATCTCCTGGAATCCCTAGAGCTCATTGCAACTCTATTTGAGTGCGAGGTTAAGAGGTTATCTAATCTCTCCTCCGGGACATGTATAGAGTTAGGCATATTTGACCTTAGATTTGGGACTATGTATTTAAGGATTTTCACGACTCACCATTGCATTGATTAGGAAGCATAATATAGAGTTCTTGCACTTGAAACAATTGTCCTAGGCGGAGCATTATCCGAGTACCCCATTTTTATCGATTGCCTTACCTCCTCCTTTACTCATGCTCTCTTACTTGTTGTTTTTACTTTTGAGAATTGAATCTTTATCACACTTGTCACTACTGATTTTTCACATAGCTAAGAAGCGGATTAAGTGTTTTTATTCCCTACTCCCTGTGGATTTGATACCCGCTCATCCGGGATTATTACTTCGACAAACCCGTGCACTTGCGGGATATACGCAAGGGGATCTTGTCAAGTTTTTGGCGCCGTTGCCGGGGAGTAGGCGTTTAGAGATACTTTGCACATTGTTTTCTTAGCTATTTTACCATACATTCTATTTCACATTTCTTCTCTATCACTATTCTGATTTGTTTTTTTTTTATAAAAAAAAGGGTTATCTCACATTTTCTTATTCTTCCATCATTCTTATTTGTTTTCTTTTGTCATGTCTTACTTTTTCTTACACGGATTTTAAATGATGATTGACCCAGTCATTGCTCTATATTGTCAGGTCGAAGCTCTCAGTAGAAAAGTTGATAGAATTGTTAACATTCCATGTTACAACGCATATCATCCAATTGAAGTGGGCCACCCAAACGTATTATGGAATAATGGTGAACAACATTGGGAGGCACCTCAAGAGGAATGTCAAAATGGTGAGATACTCGGCGAGGATGCACTTCAGTTACCAAGAGTATTAGCTAACTTTATTGAAGCATCCGATGTTTGCATACAAAATATGGAGACCACACAAAGATGTCATGAAGCCTCCTATAAAAACCTTGAGCATCAATTAGGAGGGATACTTGACACACTCTCCAAGGAACAACAAGTATTTGAGCAAGCAAGTCAAGTTCCTTGTAGAGAAGATGTGGTAGTAAATGACAATGAAGAAGTGGGACGGAATGAGTATGATGTTGTCGAGATCGAGAGGATACAAGAAGAAACGTTCATTCAATATGATGATTGTTTGAGTGGACAGTATGTTTGTGAGCAAGAAATGATGCAAGGAGAGTTGGCGAAGATAGATTGTTTTCAAGTTGAAATTGAAGAAGAAGAAACCCCTAAGGTAATGGAACATGCATCTCCATTTGGGATTGATCAATTCATAAATTGCAAGGAAGAGATTTTGGGTTTGGAAGAAGACGTGGGTAGGAGATTGAAGCCATCCAATGACCCACCTGTGCTAAGCTTGGACAATTCCCAACCCAAATTGTTTCCTTGGAGGCCAAAGGTAAGATGGTTGGACTCTCCAACAAATATTCCACCCCAGCAAGCAGATTTTTGGTTTAAGGGAAGTAGCTATGCAATGTCTAGTTGGGAGGAACATACTCTTTTCAAGCCTCCATAAGGTAAAGAAGAGGTACGTCAACCTTAGTGACGTAAAACAAGCGCTTCTTGGGAGACAACCCAAGTCGTTACTATTTTCTAGTGTCTAGTTTAGTGTTTGCATGAATAAGAGCTTGAGTGTTGGTGTTTTGATTCTTATATGTCATTGATATGCTTTTCTTGTGGACTGTTGGTGTTATCTTGTGCCTTCATGTGTTTTGGTGAAGTTTTGGTTGTTTGAGCTATTTCTCATGTTTTTCTCTGGTAAAGCTTGCATATTAGGGTGGGCTCTGAGTGTGTAAACATGTTCAGAAATTTTTTGCAGAGCCTGCAAAATTTTCTAAGGCATCCAGAGAAAACGCAAAGGTGTGTGGAATTTCCGCACGCCCGTGAATTTGTATTGTGAGCTCATCCAGAGAAGGCACAGGGGTGTGCGACTGCCCCTGTGAACAACCATGCAATTTTCGCACGCCCGTGGGTAATTTCCGCACGGGCGTGTGAAGTCCTCCAGAGTTTAGCAAATTATCCCGAGAGCACACAAGGGCGTGAACTCGCCCTTGTGGGCCACCTTGTGAAAATCGCACGGGCGTTGGTAATTTCTGCACACCCCTGTGAATCTCTGCAGAGGAGCTCTCTCCATCCCGAGAACACACAGGGGCATGCGTTTGCCCCTATGAGTTGGGCCTGTGAATGTCCACGCCCGTGTGGAATTTTCGCACGGGCGTGGGTCTTAGAGAATTTTCTTGGTTGCATGGAGAGTCCACAGGGCGTGCGTCTGCCCCTGTGGGTCTGGAAGACGGGCGTGGGTAATTTCCACACGCCCGTGTGGATGTACAGAAATGCTAGAACCGCAGGTTTTCTTTAAAGTCTTTCGGTTTTCTTCATCTTTTCACCCTCAAACATTTTGAGAACACATCCTTGCTCTCTCCTGACCTCTCACCATCGTTTTAGAGGGTTGTTAATTGAGTTTTCCGGCTGTTTTCTAGTTTTTCATTCTAATTTTGTCGGTAAGCTTCTCTTTCTCTGTTCTTTGCTAATCTTCATTTATTTTGCAGCACTAGTGTCATCTTCACCAGCAGTGGAAACAGATGTACTAGCTATTGACACCGACACTTGAGGCGTCTTTACCTTCTTTGTTCTTATTTTTCGCATTTTATTTTCTGCATTTTATTTTAGACTTGTATACTCAGAAAGGACTTTTCTTCTGAGTTATTTTCATTTTATTATCTCAAGTTGTATTCATTGTCTATCTTTTATATATACTCGAGTTATTTTTGTTTTATTGAGCTTCACTGAACCCTCTCGTGTATGCATGCAGATGGTCTTGTCATCATGGGAATTGAGACTCTGTCATGGGCACGGCCAAGGTGATTCGGTACTTGCCCGTGTGAGCTTCACAACCCGTCGGAATATTACTCCCAAGAATTTAGCTTCATCAAACGCAACACTAGGAGTCAGGGCAGTATTGTTTTGATTGCTTCTCCCACATATATTCTTCATTGATATACATTATGAGTGAGCTTGCATGTGTACATTGGAGACAATGTACAACTTAAGTGTGGGGGGGAGTTTCATAGTGCATACATCCTTTTTATTGTTCTTGATTTATATACATGCTCACATAGCTAATGGCGGTTCACCTTAGTTGCAATGATTCTATTCTTGAGTTTAGGAGAATATTTAACATTGAATATCTTCATGCTCTAGTTTTATTTGAATTTCTAGGAATTTTTGCCCGAATTACACTCAGTGCACTACTCACTCTTTAAACTCTATTGGAAACTCATGTTCGATGTTAAAGGGACTAGTTATAGTTGTTTCTTGTGTTAAATTCTGAAAAAAAATGAATGATGAAAAGAAGGAACAAAATAGTTTTCTTGTTTGTTTTGCATTTTGGGTGGAAAGAGCTATCACCTATGTAGTATGAAGCTACTCTCATAAGTCGGATACTAGTTATGCCCTAATGAGAGAAAGAGCTATCTCATAGGATGAGTAAAAGCTACCACTCTGGTAGAAAGAGCTACCACCTCGAAAGTGTGAAAGCCACCTTAGCGGGCGCTTGGGAAAGGGCTACCTTAGAGAAAGTGTGAAGCTACAACCATCTTTAAAATTTTTGTTACTTTCTTGTTGTAGATAAATAAGTCCCTTATACTTAGAGCTTTAAGGAGTATACCTTGGGTTGACTTGAGTGAGTCCACACACTTTCACGATTTCGGGTTTGTTGTCCTTTTTTATTCAAGTTTTTAACTAGAGCTTCGATCTTTCATATTTAGTGTTGAAATTTCACTTACTTGTAGAATGCTCTCTTTGTATACTTTGGTGAACCTAAGGCCAAGCACTTTCAATATTTTCTTCATTGATGCACAGAATGTTTAATTTTTGCTTGAGGACAAGCAAAAGCTTAAGTGTGGGGGAGTTTGATAAGTGATTGTGCGATATGAATGCGAAGCGTTCTTTCCTTATGTTGAGCATTACTTTTCTAGGGTTTTTACACTAATATGTGTGTTTTTATGTTACTTTTATACAGGTTGGGTTGTGAAACCAATTATGAAAGAAAGAAGCCAATGTGGATCACAATGCACCGATTTTGGAAGAAATCTTGCTAAAGTTCAAACACGAATATATGAGTCGGGTGTGAGATGCTAGAGTGTGTGCCAACCTCCCCATATTTGAGTTAGCACAACCATTTGGAGGGGCACAAGGGCAGTCACACTCAAGCATTCTGACTTATGCACATAGAACAAGATCTCCATCAACTTATACATCATTGAAGAAGCAAAGCGATCCATGGCATAAACGTGTGGGCGTTTATGTTACCTTGATGAAAACTGGATTCGGGAGTATTTTTTTTGGCAGAGTAATGCAGCAGGTACTGTAGCAGTTACTGTTCATAGACGGCCGAGAAAATAGGAATTCAGAAAATCCACACGGGCGTGTGGAAATTATACATGCCCGTGTGGAAATTCCACATGGGCGTGTGTAAAATCCACAGGCCCGTGTAGTCGCCCGATTCCAGCCCTATTTAAAGCCGATTCAGCCCCGATTTCAACATTTTTTTCTGCATCTTTCCCCAACTTGAGAGAGGGTTTCGGCTAGGGTTTTGAGAGATATTAGCTTGGGTTTTGGAGAGGTTCTACAGCTCTGACATCGTCATTCCTTAGGAAGAAGGTTGGTAGGAGAGCTTCCGTCGAAGCGTATCCTATACGGGACAAGAGAATCCTTGGATGACGAGTAGAGGACTTTCCACAAGACCATCGACACGACTATCGAGAGGGTTTCTCTATGGATTCATTGCTTTTACATTCTATTTCTTTGATTATACTTAGCTCCATGGAGAGCTAAACATCTAGTTGGTACTTGGGTATTTGTGAACCCCAGGATGTATTTGTTTCATTGAATCTCTTTATTATGCTTTCAATTAATTGATGTTTGTTGTGAGTTCCAACCTTGAATGTTTGATTGTATGAACATTTCCCCTAGAGTGACACTAGGGTTGAGAGTTCTTGTTGATAACCTTGTGAGTGAGTGACACACCACGAGCATTAGACAAAGCTAGGTTGGAGAGGGTTGAGAGGGTGAGTCGAGAGGTACAAGAGCATCCTTTTTCCCCTCCGGCGTGATAAATTCTACCTTCGTTCCTCGAGTTCTTTGTGGCTATAATAGAGTGAATGGTCTAAGGGATGACCCTCCGCTGTGGCTTAGTTGCGCATGCAACGGAGTGAAGTGTTGAGGTGATCTTAGTATCTAGGGCTTAATTGTGGTTAGGGACCTTCCACCTTGACCAAAGGGTTAGGTCTATAATTAGGAAAAGATTTATCTTTTGGAATCCCTAGAGCTCATTGCAACTCTATTCGAGTGCGAGGTTGAGAGGTTATCTAATCTCTCCTCCGGGACATGTATAGAGTTAGGTATAGTTGACCTTAGATTTGGGACTATGTATTTAAGGATTTCCATGACTCACCATTGCATTGATTAGGAAGCATAATAGAGGGTTCTTGCACTTGAAACAATTATCCTAGGTAGAGCATTATCCGAGTACCCCATCTTTATCGATTGCCTTACCTCCTCCTTTACTCGTGCTCTCTTATTTGTTGTTTTTACTTTTGAGAATTGAATCATTATCACATTTATCACTACTGATTTTTCACATAGCCAAGAAGCGGATTAAGTGTTTTTATTTTCTACTCCATGTGGATTCGATACCCGCTTATCCGGGATTATTACTTCGACAAACCCGTGCACTTGCGGGATATACGCAAGGGGATCTTGTCAAACACAAACCACAACAACTCAAATAATACGAAAAGAGAAGGTAAAGAGTTCAAAAGCTTGGGTTGCCTCCCAAAAAGCGCTTGTTTAATGTCGTTAGCTTGATGTGTTTTACCTCATGATCATGGTGGGACATATGGTGGAGAGTTACCTCCATTCTTTGGCAAAGTGTTGTTACCCGGAAAGTTTATTGAGAGACATGAAAAAATTTGGAACTTGCCTTGGCTCTCGAAGTATAAGCGGTCTACCTCCTTGGGTTGCATTGTGGAGACAAACACACTTCTTTTCAATCTTTCATTCGTTTTTCTCCACACTTTCTTCATGGTTTTCTTTTTTTGTCCAAGAGGTGCTGGGCTAGCCTCCATTTGGGCTACTTTGTGAGTTGGTGGAGGAGAGGGGACCTTGGCCTCAACCCCTCCAAGTACTCGTCCAAGGGATTTAGAGCCAAAACCTCTTGTACACAATCAGAGATGATTAAATTAGTATTATCAGTAAAGTATAAAGTATCGTCATGATCAACTGTGTTTTTCATTGCTTTGGGGAGGGTGAAGACCACTTGTTCATCTCCAACTCTCAAGGTCATCTTGCCTCCCTTGACATCAATCAAAGCACCATAAGTGTTATGGAATGGGTGACCGAGGATCAAAGGGACATCAACATCATCGTCCACATCTAAAATCACAAAGTCCATTGGAATGATAAGTTTGTCAACTCAAACTAGAACATCCTCAACCACTCCTCGAGGTCTTCACACTTAGCGATCTGCAAGCTGCAGGGTCATCCGTGTGGGCCTCAAATCTTCTAACCCTAACTTCAACAACAAATTATATGCCATCACATTTATGCTTGCCCTAGAATCGGCTAAAGCATTTTCTTTCATTCCTTCCCCAATCACACAGGGGATGATGAAGCTGCCGGGATCGGTGAGTTTCTTAGGAAGCATCTTCTGGATCACGACAGAACAATTCCTTGACAAAGTCAGTCTCCAAGTCTTCTAACTTCCTCTTGTTGGTAAGGAGATCCTTCAAGAATTTAGCATACTTGGGCATCTGTGAAAGAGCCTCGACCAGGAGGATGTTAATGTGAAGTTGCTTGAAAATGCCAAGGAACTTTTTGAATTGGGCTTCTTCCTTATCTTGCATGAGCACTGGAGGGTATGGCACTCTGAGGCTTATACTCGAGCCCCCGGATCGAGAGACTTAGGAACACCTTCATCAGGCTTCTTCTCACTCTTTTCACTCGCATTCTCACTTGAACTAGGGTCTTCCCGAATGGCTACCCCATCATTGGAGGCACCTGGGCTCTTCTTGGCCCTTGCCTCCAACTGTTTCCCACTTCTTAGTGTGGCGACCTTCAAATGCTCCCTCGGGTTGCTTTTCGGTGTTGCTTGGTAAGCTACCCGAGGGTCGTCTGACATTGTGCTCTAGCAAGTCGTCCCACCTTGTTCTCAAGAGATTGCCTGAGGCAGCTTGAAGATTTCTCAACACGATTGCTTATCTCACTCGAACGTCCCCCCATGCTTTGTTAACTGATTGTTAATATTCTGAAATCTTGCCTCAGTATTAATCATGAACTTTGCTAACACATCTTCAGTGGTATATTTCTTGTCTTGTGGTTGTTGGGACTAAAACTGAGGACCCTGAGGTGGTGATGGTCTTTGTTGTGACTGACCTTAGTTCCAAGAGAAATTTGGATGGTTCTTCCACCCTGGGTTGTAAGTGTTGCCAAAAGCATTTCCCGGACCCCTTGGTCCTCCACTGACGTACTATACTGACTCAGTCAGTGCAGGGGAAGCAACAAGAATGGGGCACTAGGTTGTTGCATGCCCAGCACCACATGTTTCACATGACATCACTACCTTAGGACTTGAGCCAGAACCCAACATGAACTGATCAAATCTCTGTGTCAAAGCATCAACCTTTGCGGCCAATGCATTGTTATCCATGACACTCTTGGTCAAAGCATCCACTTTTGCAGCCAAAGCAGTGGTTTCATTCACCTCGTACAGCCCTGCTGCCCTTGGTGCCTTTTATCTGGTGCTCCAATGACATTCGTTGCTTGCCATGTTCTCGATTAATGTCATAGCTTCTTCGGGGAGTTTGTTGCTCAAAGAACCACCAGCTGCTGCATCGATGAGCTGCTTTGTAGAATAATTCAGCCCATTACAAAGCATCTGCACCCTCATCCATGCAGGGAATCCATGATGAGGACACATGCATAGAAGATCCTTAAACCATTCATGTGCCTCAAACAATGTCTCGATGTCTCCTTGCCTGAAGAATGAAATCTCCTGTCTCAGTCTCACTGCCTTGCTTGGTGGGAAATATCTAGCAAGGAACTTCTCCACCATGTCTTTCCATGTGGTCATGGAACCAGGAGCTAAAGAAGTGAGCCATCTGTATGCCACTCCTCTCAGACTGAATGGAAATAATCTAAACCTAATGGCATCACCAGATGCAGAGTTGATCTTGAAGGTTGAGCAAATTTGAAGGAAGCGAGAAAGATGAGCATGTGGGTCCTCATCAGCTAACCCATCAAATTGTACTGAGTTCTGAACCATTCCTATCGTGCTTGCCTTGATCTCAAAATTATTGGCCGGAACAGTAGGTTCTTGCACACTAAATTCTTCCCCGGTAAATTGTGGCCTATCAAAATCCGATAAAGTTCTCCTTGGCTCGGCCATAACTGAAGGCTCACTAGATTCAACCCGGATCTCTTGTTGTCTTGAACTTTTGGCCACTTCTCTCAACCGTTGATGCAAGGCTCGTTTAATCTAGTCGTTGGGCTCAACTAAATTCACTTTACTAGCTCGTGTCATAAGATGGGTACCTTGTAAGATAATTAGAGTCAAGACTTACACATTGAAGAAGAAGAAAAAAAAAGAAAAGAGAATGCAAATGGAGGAATGATGAAATATATACACAAATGATAAACAAAAACAAAACAACGGTCAAATCAACACGCTTAAAGTTTTTCGAGTATTCCTCGTGGTTCCCCGGCAACGGCGCCAAAAACTTGATCGCTTCCCCGCAAGTGTACGGGATCGCAAAGTAATACCCCTCGTGCGAGCACGAGGGGGTCGTATTCCCAAGGGCCCGAGAAGCTACTCTTACTTCCTCTTCTCTATGTTGTTTAACCTCCAAGTTTGAATGTGATAGTGATAAAACAAATAAACAAGTAAAATGCAAATAAAATGCTAACAATGAAGGCAAGATACGGGGGATAATCAAGGAAAGAAAGCGGTCGCCGATGAGGATCCTCTCAAGGGCTACTAAAGTGTGCAGGATGCCAGAACTAACATGCAAATGGCTAGTTGGACCGAGAAAACCCTAGATTAGGTCAACCCGATGGTCACGGCAATTTACCCCTAATCCGGTACTAGTATTGGATACGGAATCTCTTTCGCCCAAATCCTCCTACGATTGTAGTGGGAAAGGTGGTTTTCTCAAGTTAGGGTTAGAATACAAGCTCATACTTAACCCTAGAATTGGAGGGGTATAAATACCCGATGGTTACGGTGTATTTATATGTGTTTCCCTTCCAAGCTTGGTGAGTCTAACACTAGGGCAATGGTCATGCAACCTAGCATTACCTAAGAATTGATACACCGAGTTCTCATGCATACCAAAGCATTCAATTACACCAAGCAAGGATCGTAAACAAGCCAAAATACAATAGAAAGAACCAAGCATCCATACAAGCACAAGTTCACCCCCAAGGTTCACCTACATCCGGTGACCTTGGGGTTTAGTTGTTCATAGTCATCAAATACAACAAGAAATCCATGCAAACAACCAAACAAAACATAAGAAACACTCCCTCAAAGAATGAAGGCCGGAGAAGCTTCCAAAGACGCCACAGAAGAGGTGGTTTCCCTTGTCTTCAACCTCCTCTACACAAGCCCTAGGAGTAGATCTCGCCCAAAATCGCACTCTCCTCGTCGAATCCTCCGTGGAAATGCCCTCAAAACCTTACTTCTAGCTCCGATTTGGTGTGGTGGTGGTAAGCTCCAAGAAGAAGGCCTCCTCCTTTCAAAAGAAACCCTAACAATGCTTATAAAGGGATGAACTCGGGCTTCCCTGCGGGTGGACTCACCCTCACAATATTGCCCGCAAGGATGGTCATAATACTGCCTATAAGGAAATCCAGACTTAGACTTTTTATGAAATTTTCATGTTCCAGGCTGCTACAGTGCATGTACAGTGCCCGGGGTCCAAAAATGACGTTTTTGATGTCGATTTCTTCTTACATTCCATCGTTGAGCTCACCTAGGCATCCTTGTGCCTGAAACATGAAATAAAATGATTAAACCATAAAAAAAGCATCAAGTTCTCAATAAAATACAATAAACATGCGCATCGGTATGTACAAAATACGTATATTTAGATGTTTATCACACACCATGAGAGTTAGACAAAGCTAGATTAGAGAGGGTTGAGAGGGTGAGTCGAGAGGTAACGGAGCATCCTCTTACCCCTCCGGTGTGATCTATCCTACCTCCACATTCCAAGAGTTCTTTGCAGCCATAGTAGAGTGAATGAGCTAAGGGATGACCTTCCGCTGGGGCTTAGTTATGAGTGTAACGGAGTGAAGCGCTGAAGTGATTTTAGCACATAGGCTTAATTGTGGCTAGGGATATTCCTCCTGGACCAAAGGATTAGGTATATACATAGGAATAGGGTTTATCGCTTGGAATCCCTAGAGCTCATTGCAATTTTATGCGAGTGTGAGATTGAGAGGTTATTTAACCTCTCCTCCAGGACATGTATAGAGTTAGGCATGGTTGACCTTAGATTTGGGATCATGTAATTAAGGATTTCCATAACTCATTGTTACATTTATTAGGAAGTATAATAGAGGGTTCTTCCACTTGAAACGATTGTCCTAGGCGGATCAATATCCGGGTACCCCATCTTTATCGATTTCCTTACCTTCTCCTTTACTTGTGCTCTCTATCTTGTTGCTTTTATCTTTCGTTATTTCATATTTTGTCACACTTATCACTATTTATCTTCCACAATAGTCAAGAAAAAACTTAAGTGCCTTTATTCCCTACTCTCTGTGGATATGATACCCACTCATCTGGGATTATTATTTTGACACCCATGCACTTGCGGTTTACACGCATATACGGACTTGTCAAGTTTTTGGCGCCGCTGCCGGGGAGTAGGTGTGTAGAGATACTTTGCACTTTGTTTTCTTAGCTATTCATTCATTCTATTTCATATCTTTTTTCTATCATCGTTCTGATTTTGTTTTCTTTCTTTCGGTGCAGCTCCAGGTTATGACCCGAGGGAACCCTTCGGTATTGATTGAAGGAGATCCCGAGCTCGAACCTACAGTTTGAAGAAAAGGGAAAGAACCTGTGCAAGAACAGTCTAATCTATCTGATTTGGAAGTAGAACAATATGAAAACATTGCAGAATAGAATAAGCAGCAGCGGACATTATCCGATTATGCCAGACCTTCAGTATTGGGGACACAATCCAGCATTGTGCGTCCCTCTATTACAGCTCAGAACTTCAAGCTAAAGCCGGTATTCATCCACATATTGTAGCAATCCGCATAGTTTAATGGTTTGGCCAATGAGGATGCAAATAGTCATATACATAACATTCTCGAGGTGTGCGACATGCTTTAGATAAACGGGTAATAGATGATGCTATCAAGTTCAGAGCCTTCCCATTTTCCTTCGAAAGGGAGAGCAAAGCAGTGGCTACACTCATTACCTAGAGCATCAATTACCACATGGGAGAAGATGGTAGAAGCTTTTCTTGCCAGTTACTTTCCTCCCGGAAAATCTGCAAAACTTAGAAATGAGATCTCATTCTTTGTACAATTTGAATTGGAGTCTCTACTTGAGACGTGGGAAAGGTTCAAGAAGCTCCTGAGAAAGTGCCCGTAACATGGATTCTCGGAGTGGATGATTGTTCAGACCTTTAACAACGGTTTAAATCCGAGTACAAGACAACGCTTGGATGCGGCAGCAGGAGGTACCTTAGGTAGCAAGACCCCCTGTGAGGCCCGTCAACTAATTAAAGAAATGGGGTTAAACAACTACTAATGGAATGCTAGGGAGAAGAAAAAGGTGGGCGGCCTCCATGAGATAGATGCAGTAACCTCATTGGAGGCTCAAGTTGAATCATTGAGTAAGAAGTTAGATCTCCTAACTTTGAATAGAGTGGCGGCCATGACTACTTGCACCGGGTGTTGTGGAGGACATGCTCCTTCCGATTGCCCGATCTCTATTGGTGATGCATCTTCGGTTGAGAATGTCAATTTTGTAGGTAATGCTATGAGCAATCAAGGAAACCCATACAGCAACACCTACATTCTTGGTTGGAAGAGTCATCCCAATTTCTCATAGAGCAACGAAGGTCCACAAAAGGCCATGGGGCCACCGGGTTACCAACAACAACAAGCCCCAAACATGGAGAACAGAGTTTCAGGTTTGGAGACCCGAATAAATGAATTAGAGAAGGCCTTAACTAGGTTTGTGCAATCATCTGATACAAGCTTCTAATTAGTTGAGGCTACACTTCGCAACCACACCGCCTCTTTGCATAATCTTGAAAATCAAGTAGGGTAGATTGAGAAGTCCTTATCGGAAAGACAACAAGGAAACTTGCCAAGTAACACCGAGACTAAGCCTAGAGAGTATGTGAAGGCGATCACTTTGAGAAGTGGTCGTGAGATTGAGGGTAAGCTTCTGAGTGAGAAGCCCAATGAACACGCACCCGAGGTTATAAAGGTTGAGAAGGGAGCAAGCAAAGAAAAGGAGGTGGCACCCCCACCTTTCAAGCTAAAAATCCCTTATCCTTCTAAATTGAAGAATGACCAAGAGGATAAACAGTACAAAAAGTTCTTGAGTTTGGTCAAACAACTCCACATCAATATTCCTTTTGTTGAGGCATAGGCTCAAATGGCTAAGTATACAAAATTCTTGAAAGATTTGTTGACCAACAAGAGGAAGTTGGAGGATAGTGCTTTAGTGATCTTAGATGCTTCTTACTTGGTGGTGTTGTAAAAGAATATGCCGAACAAGAACAAAGACCCAGGAAGCTTCATCATTCCATGTAATATTGGCAATTTGGGTGAAGAAATGGTATTGGCGGACTCAGGGGCCAGCATCAATGTCATGCCATACATCTTCTTTTAGAAGCTAGGCTTGGGAGAGCCTAGGCCCACTTGGATGACTTTGCAATTGGCGGATCGAACAGTGTGACATATGAGGGGTATCATTGAAGACGTGCTTGTCAAGGTGGACAAGTACATATTTTTTGTAGACTTTGTGGTGCTATACGTCGATGAGGATGCAGATGTACCCTTGATACTTGGGAGGCCGTTCTTGCGAGCCAAAAACTTGATTGCTTCCCCGCAAGTGTACAGGATCGTCAAGTAATACCTCGCGTAAAGACACGAGGATCGTATTCCACTGGGCTAAGGATCTCCTATTACTCCTTCTCGAGCTATTATCTAGCCTAAGAACTCAAGTGATGGGTTTTACTCTACTAAAAGTAATTAAAGCTAAAACAAGATTATGACTAAATTAGAGACAACAAGCAATAAGCAAGCGAGAAAATCAATGAGGTGCAAAGGCCTATTGATGAGGATCCACTTGAGGGGTTATCATGCAACATGGATGATGATCTAAAGATGCAAGGGTAAAATGGACCATGAGATTCCAAGATTAGAACAACCCCAATTTCTCGGCGATTGAACCCTAATCCCATACGAACATAGATAGGAATTTCTCCCAAATCTATATCCCTACGATTGCATTAAGTACGAGGAAATCTCACTTAGGAGTAAACCTACTCTTCTTTGGATTAAACCTACATGGAGGGCTACCAAACACCCAATTTCTCGGTGTGATGATACAAGTATCCCCTTCTAATCCATTCATGATCTAATACATGCGAGCAAGTCACATCTACATGCATCACTCATAAAAGAGCTACGGATTTCTCCTTAGTGTAGCACTTATCATGAAAACAATGGATTAAATCTCAAAATTACCCTAGCATGGAATTAACAAGTTATCATCCAACATACATGATAAAACCCCCCAAGGTTCACCAACACCCGGTGGCCTTGGGGGTCTAGTGTGTCATCATCTCACAACAAGCAATACAAACAAGCAAAACATGAATCAAAAGCATAAATGACACTCCCTAGATGAAATGGTGAAGGACGAGGTGAAGAATGTGCCGAATGACGCTTTCCCCGCCAAATAAGTGCCAAATGACGCTTCCTCTAGCCGTGGGTCTCCTTTCTTCAAATCGTGGTAGATCTCCCCTTGAATGATGTTGCCTTCTTGCCTTGAGAATCTTGGACCTTTTCTTCGCCGACTTTGGGAGAGCACTTGAGAGTTTTTGGGCGAAATGATGAAATGAAAATAAAACCTAGTGATCTTTTTGAGTGCCTACTAAAGGTTTTGAGTAGAAAGTGGATTTAGTTTCAAGCTATAGAATTAGAAGGATCTTACTTGACCATTGAAGTAGCACTTAGTAGTTTAAGACTTAGTATTCTTTGTAAGTGGAGTGATTAGCATCTAGAGTTGTACTGATTGAAGTCCTTAGGTTAGACCAGATCAGGGCATATGAGATATAAGATTCACTTACACGGCACAGACATATAAGGGGTGAGACAAGATATTTTTATTATGCTTATTGACTTTGACTCAACATCTATGTATCATTGTCCATTGCTATTGGAATCTTATATTTGCTTAAGCCAGAGGTATTGCACTTAGCCACTTCTCAGTCTCTTTGTTTTTCATGAGTTGTTTGCTTGGGGACAAGCAACGCTTAAGTGTGGGGATATTTGATAAGTGTCTAAATGTAGGTGTTTTCATATAATTATCGTATTCACTTTGCATGTATTTTGTGAGGTTTGATGTCCGTTTTATGCTTAATCGTCTTCTATTTGCTTTGTAGGGCATAAAGGGAAGCCATGGAGAACAAGAAGATATCATTTGGGCAAAAAGAGAAAAAGCGGGAATTTCATACTACCCGAGTATGGGGGCCGTATGCCTGTATGCAGTGGATTGTTTTGGAGTGTGCGCTTGATTTCCATACTACCCAGTATGAGGGGCGTATGCACCCGTATGGATCGCGAATCTAGGGTTTTGGGTTGCCATCGGGCGTCTTTGGGTGTGGAGTGTCAGAGCGTCGCAGACACATCACGCTGATCACTTCTGGGCTGCATGTGAGGGTGCGTTTTTCTTTGGGCCCAGATGTGCGTATCTCCGTGAGCAGATGGAGGCGATTGAGCATAGCGGACTCAGCTCAGATCGTGCAGGGGTGACGGTGTGGGCACGTTGAACGCGTCAGGTAATCCGCTCGGCGTTGGCGGTCTGGCTGGGCGTGAGGGGGCGAGATGACTGTCTGCCTGCGGCAGGCTGGTAGGTTCGGTCGGACATGATGTCGATGGTGGTCGAAATCGACAAGCAATGGCTTGTCTGCTGTGTGCGTGCTGTGGTCAGCTGTCTCATGCCACGGTCTGTCGGGACTACAGGACTCACCGCTCGATGCTACTCGCTGAGAATGCAAGTCTATGAGATGCTATCAATAGACCTATGCTGATCTGTGACTAAAGTCACTACTCAAACACTCTAGTGAGCACTCAGACTCACCCCGACCACCCTTCATTTCATCATTCATTCAATCGAGGTCCGACTAGCGTGAGAGCATGAAAATCATTTTTGAAATCTTTACGGAGGGTGCACATGCTTTGGTTAGGCGTAAGAGCCACTAACTACTAGATCACGGTCCACATAGGCGCATTCATTCTTCAATAGCGAGGAGGAATCTTGACATAGACTCT
>NC_052477.1:20285356-20310580 GCF_009730915.1 Dioscorea cayenensis subsp. rotundata
TTTTGCTGCATTGTTTATTAGATTGAGGAATACTAATCACCACAAAGTGCCGTCATTTTGATTGCTTTATCCGCACATATATACTAGAAATGGACTGCAGAAGATGCAGAAGAGGTGATCTAATTTCAGAAAACTCAAACAAGTGATCTTTACATCTGAGAACTCATTTTCTAGTTTCCTTTTCTTTTAAACTATCCAGAGAGAAAGCCTGGTATGTAGTAATAACGAAACATAAAATCATATGGGCGAAGTAAAAGCTGGGGTTTGAGAAGAGATGATGTTGATGTTGGAAGGAAGCAGTAGAAAGAAACTTTAGCAGAACGAGGATGATGATCGGAAATGAAGAGAAACAACGGGAGGTGGCGGCAGCAAAGGAGGGAGGATTAGAGGAAGCAAAAGGGAGAGCCACAGCCAACGCCACAAAGTAAACAAAAGAGCCTTCCATCCAAAGTATCTCATCCCTCACTACTCTGTTGCCGACCTCACGCAAGATAATACTTACAAAACGAAAACAGAATTAGAAGTGAAGAGAAGAACAAGTTCACTAACAGTTGGATTCTCTGTATTCGGTCTTGCTATTTCAGCAACCTCAAAACATACCTAACAAGGAGGTATGGTATATTTTGACTATGCGCATGTCCAGGATAATATGAATTTACGCCACCAGCGCATAGGCTATGAGCTTTTAGATATGCATAAAGGATTGGGTTTTGGAGTCCGATACATTAACACATCATGCAGACTGAATCAACATGGAATTTATCATTCAGGATAAGTACTGCAAGTGGGCTTTTTGTTTGGTCTCTGACCCAATTAGTGCATGGTCAATTTCTTTTACTGTTGATAATTATTCATTATCTGGGTAACAATCCTTGTTAAATTGCTTGAGGTTACACCTTACCAAAATTCATTGAAGTTTCCAAAAGTTACCCACATCGAGTAATCGTTCTTCAGAGTCATCAATTACAATCATGATGTCAAAACATGAATGATTTTTCTTTTGAAAATTATAATTTTTGAATGGTTCTTAAAGAAAAGTTAGGGTCCAACAAGAGCCATATCGAAATTCGGCTACCTGATAACTCGAGAGGTTGGAAAAATTATGGAGTGAATTTCTCATTCCTCCAACCATTTGCAGGCAACGAAATTATTTTCACAGTCTTGTTTTTACACGTAAAGTTCATTTTGAATTAGTATCCCATAAGCGAATCTCCTTTTCCAGTGAAAAGAAATCTTTCTTTCCAAGTTTCAAATTGCAGGGAGACGAAAATCCGAGAAATTGCAAGGGAGATGAAAATTCCGAGCATTGCTAAAATTAAAAGACGCGCTAGGCCCTCACTGACACGAGGGATCACAGAACGCGCATGAGAACCAATGACTGTATGGTCACTGCTGAATGTTTGGTATATAAAATATTTATATTATTAAATAAGTTTTGTTCTATCAGTGCGGATGCAATGTATCTTCAATTTCAAACTAGTGATGTTAATTCCTTTTGGGCCTCCAATCAAGTGTTGTTGCTGTTGACCATCAACCTGACAAGACTAAGCACGTCCACCAGTGTCTCCTTTCTTCACGGCTGCGCAAATGTCAGCTCTGTGGGAGTCAGACGCCAATATGTACATTTAGCTTGGCTATAAAGTTATTTAGCCCATAGTTAGATATATATATATAGATTCTTTCCTCTTTATATAAAATTTAGACCGTACATATATATATTCTTATTTCAATATTAAATTGATCATTATTTTTATAAATTATAATATATACATGTAAAACAGAATTTATAATTAAATATTTTTCTTAAAAAATAAACTAATATTTATTAAAAAGACCATGGACACAAAAAAATAATGAGGCGTATCTGGAGGGGCATGGTCTGCTTGACTTAACAATGCGTCATGGGCTAGTATCTCAAGAGGTCAGTGAAATTGAAGCTTCATTTTGATCTTTAGGACAAACTTTCCAACTTAGCTTTTATTGCCTTCTAAGATGCAGGAGTCCATGTGAAGATGTATGTGACTGATTTTAGTCAATGATATTAAAAAGAATGGCAATATATGACATGGGATTATGCAAATTGTTACATTCAACCAAATACCAGCCCAACGAGCAACATAATCATGAAGTTCCCTAAACCATAGAAAATGAATGTCACTCCTCACATCTCTAAAAGAACCAAGCCTTCTTAAGGAGGCCGCAATATAAGGGATGTTTAAAGAAAACGGTAATTGTCCTTATTTAGACGGTAATTGTTCCTTATTTGGGACATGATGGTCATTTTATGAGGAGATGGTGACAATCTTTTCTACTAAATTCTAGAATACACATGTTAATGTGATTCTATTACATTTTGCTTTTTAGTAAGGTTAACCATGGTAAGATTTTGTTATCCCAAGCAAGCTAATTAAAGATTATGTTATTTTTACGAAAAGGTCACTCCCATAAGGTCTTTTCATAGAAGATATCGAGACCACCATTGTTTCAAGATGATAGAAGGATTTGAGCAGGAAGACTCTATCTTGGGGCTAAACTTTTGTAGGTCACATCACTAGTAGAAAAAGTTTAAAATTATAGATCAATATAAGAGCTGCTCGACCTAGAGAGGGATTGAGCTAGTCCTAAAAATATTATGAGTATATTACCATCTAGCAAGAGATCATGCCAAAAATGATGGATTTATTGTCTTTTATATATGACTACCACTATCTTGCTTAAAGCAGGAGAAAACAACCCGAGAATCTAATAAGTGTCTACATGTATATAATTTCATATATGTATTTTACGTGACTTCTCATCTATTTTGATTAGAATGATGCTCCCGCTTTTGTGCTTAATTTGGCATTACTTATTTTGCTAGGTTTGAAACAAATGCCTACCAAGAGCCTAAAAGAATGTGTTTTGGGTTAATTTCAAGGCGAAATGGGTGAGTTTAGAAGAGTGGTATTATAGTAGTATTGTAAAGCCTCAATTTAGTCGCATAGAACCCACATAGAAGTTATTAGAAAGCCATGAGGGTGGCATACACCTCACATGGAGCCCACATGGAACCACCAAAAAGCAGTATGCATTATACAACCCACATGGAGGCCACATGATAATACCCGAGGGTATGCAGGCTCGAAGAGCTCACATGTAGGCTGTATGACACAGGAATGACCTCCATTACACCCTACATAGGCTCTAAGCTCGTAGGGTGGTATAAGGCCCTATATGGACTAGTGCACTTATAAAATACAATTTCTGAAGAGGAGAAAGAAAAAGAGCTTTCAGAAGGCAAGAAGTAAAGGGAAACTCTTAGGGTTTCACATACCAAGAGCAAGAATTAGAATATCCATCACCAAAAATCACTCAATCATTACTTGAAACGAACCTATACACAAGGGAAACCGTATTTTAGGCGTGATTAGGGATGACATCTTTTGTAATGTCTTTTGAGATTTTTCTCTGTTCACTATCACTCATCTGAGGGAGTTTACACATAGATCTCGATGCGGGCCGTATTGAGGAGATGGCATGCGGCTCATGGAGGGACTCAAGTAAAGTATTTTAGTATTTCACGGGCGGTGGAGTTTTTGGGTTTTCTGCCTAGTCCGATGAAAACGGGCCAACGGATGTGTCACGAGTTTGCGCGCAAACTCGTGAGTCATGCATGACTTTCGCCAAATTCCATCATTTAGGCCTCGAAAACCCTGACTGCTATTTTTGTAGTAATAATTGATTTCGTTATTCCTTTTGGCTAGAAATCTCTGATTTGGCAGTGTTTATGGCATTAGTATTTATTTTGTTAACTCCTTTTATTTTCTGGCTCGATATTTGAAAATTTACATTTTTGGTATATTTCTAATTATCCCGCTTTAGGATTATTTTCATATCTTTGATTTTCCTATTTAATGTAGCTCTTATGGGCAGAGTATGGACAGCTTTTGTAATAGTTATCTCTTGATATAAAATTTACTCTCAGCTTTCCAATTCCGCAATCTTTGATCAACAGGTTTGAAGACTTGCGCAATTGGGTATTCGTGAGTCAGTCATCGAGTATACGCATCGACTTTCATTCTCGAGTTTTCGTTTCATTTTGTTATTCTCATTTATGTTGAACTAAAACAACCAAGGCCACGCATGTGTAAACCTTGGGAGTAATATGATGATGTTGGATGTTTGATCTTTTCTACTTAATAAAATTGTTTGATTTGAGATTCAATATATTGTGCCTCGATGCCTCAAGTTACATAGGAGATCCCTAGTTGAATTAAATAGGTACTTTGGTGACATAGGATGCTCATGTGGACTAGGGTCATATGTGATCGAAAAGGGTTGCTTGAGTCAATACGCCAAGAGATTTGGGATGTAGTCTCAACAGCTAAGTTTAAGCCTATATCAAGTTTAATCATATTTAGAGACCTCCTAGAGCGTAGTGCAACTGTAAGATGGATTAATGAGAAAGAGATTCTAGTCAACACTTGTATGGGATTAGGGGTTAACCACCAAGAGATTTGGGGTTAATCTATTTTAGAGATCTTTAGGTCCAAACATTACACGAAAATAACAGTTTACCCTTGAAAAATTGCTAACGCACACATTCCCTAAGAAATTACACAGGAAACACCCACAAAATAGCAAGGAAATAACAAAATCAAGATATATAAGATTTACCAAGTAAACGAACGTGAATATACCTACGACCTTACCTAGGGACATATAAATCCTAGGTAATCTATGGGAAATAACACTGCGTGGTTCCCGCCTTTAAAATACATATGTATTACCTAAACAAAATTTATGTGGGTAATAATGTGGGTAATCCATGGTAAACAGTGCTAATGTAAACGCTGATCACCTAAAAGAAAGTTGCTTTGTGGGTACTGTACTGCTTGGGTAACTGTGGGTAAACATGATGATAGCATGTACCCACAGATTACCTAAGTAAAGTTGTGTGTGGGTAATCTGTGGGTAATTTAAATGTTGAATTTGACTCTACGATGTCACCCTTGAATTAATTTCCGAACATATTATCTATGTGTAACATGTTTGTGGGGGATCCCTCATTATTCAGAGATATAAATTTTGGTCCAAAATGTACCTAGGAATTACTAGAGAAAGTGCTGGGTAAAATAGATTGTGGGTAATCCTTGAATAATTTCTGTAAGAAATTGGGAAAAATAAATTTTATTAATTTTCCAAACAATATGATTCTAGTTCAAGAATAATTAATTTGAGAATAATTCACTGAATTGAATAGAAGAAAAAATTTTTGCAAATTGAATAGGCCAAGTTTAGTCGTGGAAATTTAATTGATAGTTGTATTATGAACATAAAAATTATATATAAGAAATAAATAAATAAATCCACATGTTTCAATAGTGTTAATTCATTCGTTTGGAAAAGTGACCAAGCATGGACTTTGTCAAGGTGAGATATTTTCACATGGTATCCCCAAACAAATAGAAGGTTGTGATTGGTTTTATAATATTGTAAAAACAATTAAAAATTTAATACCTAATTGCGGGAATACATAGGTGAGTTTTGACCTAAGGTGTGTGAAAGAAATGGGGTGGATTGAGATCGGATGGTGGAGGAGGAAGGGGGCCAATCGAGAGGTTGATGGGGTTTGTTAGGGCTTAGACAGCTAAAGATCATGTGTTTAGTACAAGGCTAGGATGGATGAGATCACATGTCCGTTTGCTGACTTTCACACAACTCTAGAAAACCCAGTGACCATTCTCTTCATTCCCTTTAAACTCTTAATCAATCTCCAAAATGGTTTACACATGGAATCAGTAATTACCGAGTAAGAAGAACAAGATCAGATTCTCTTCTCTCTCTCTCTCTCTCTTTCTCTATATGTGTGTGTGTGTGTGTGTGTAATCTTCATATTCATCTAGATCTTTATCTTTTGTTGTTTTTGGTTGTTGATTTAATGAATCCAATTAAAATTCGCAAGTTGGGGGTCGGCATCGGCCTTACTTAGAGATCATTGTAGTCTATCCCTATTACAAGGATTTGATCGATTGGAAGCACAAGTATGTCTGTTGCATCTTTTCGTTAATTTTTTAGATTTTTGTTATATTTTTGGTTCTCTGTTTGATGTGTTTCGTGTGCTAGTATAGAAAGTAGATGCCTTTAGTGGAGCCTGCTAAATGGTCTAGCATCCATATCTCATTAGTAGCCCCAAGGTAATCCACATCCGTGGCCATTCTCTCATATTAAATTTCCCCTAAACTCTTGTGCTTGAATTTAGCTTTCAAGCTTAGATTTCTTTGTTCTTAGCTCAAGTTCAAATCATCTTTAGATTGTTAGTTTTAGATAATAGGTGACGCAGTGAGTAATAGTAATTATTTGCTCCCCATGGAATATGCGATCCCTCGCGTTGTCATGAGGGTATTACTTGGTAACCTCGCGGCTCTTATAGTGCCATCGTAATCCCTTGCCGAAGAAATACTTTCTCTAAGGTAGTCTACAAAAGAGATATCTAGATTGTTTAGGAAATTGATGGTGAGACATAAAATTCCTAAAAAGAGGAAGATAATAGGTTTTAAAAGATAGGAGTCCTCAAGTCCACCAGAGACACGATCAAGAGATCATCACATAATGATGATGGCATATTTTTACCCTAACACCTCGTAGGACTCCAAGAAAAACAGCCAAATACTTGAAAGCACATGGCTGAGCATATCATTAAGGGATTTGGGTATTCAAATATAAATAGAAGGGAGAAAGAGGGGATCAACTTATTTGATTAACGCTTCTAGTAGATAGATCCACATTAGGGTGCCATTGACTATGACAATGACCTTTGAAAAGTTAAGGATAAATGAATCCAATTGATCCAGTCAAATCTCTTGAAACACCGATCGACGACAGTATATCCTAGAGGGAAATTCTGTACCAAACCTTTGCAAAAATCTACCTTTGAAATAAAACCTTGAGTACGTCATGCCTTAGAGAGTGAATATAAACTCCTCATATACCTTTTAATGATCACCAACTAAGGAGAGGAATCCACCAAAAAGTGATTACCCCACCTATTTAGTTAGCCAGTAATCTTAGAAATAGCTTTTGAATGATGAGTGAATGAGAGTAAATAGGCCAAACTTTAATTACATCTATTGTAGAAGACCTCTTGAGGATCAAGATGATGTTTCTCCTCAATTAACTTTCTCCGTGTTACCCTCGACTATTATTGGACTCGCGACAAGGATAGATGATGGATCTCTCCTTGAAGGAGGACCACGCTTTCACGACAAAACATATTGAGAAGCTCTTACCAAAGAACTAGGGAGCTTTATCTATACCAAAATCCAACAACTCTCCTACTCTCCTTAAGTAAGAAAGGGAAGTCGCATATGGGACCGGCTCATACAGAGCCTAACCACATTTTCTCAAAACTGCAAGTGAAATTTCTATTTCTTTACTTTGGTATCACTATTGACTTTACTCTATTTTAATCATATCGGGGTATCGGGAGGGAATACCTCAAACACTTGATATGATTAGACGTGAACATACATGGCATGATCCATACCAATAGATAAAGTCGATTTTGAGTAAGGCAAATGCAATCCTCTTAGATGCAAGTGTTAATCGACCATGTAACAAAGATTAAAAGGTAAATTCTCAATGGTAGTGGAAGTTTCTAGCCATAAACGGGAAAATGAACTTTCCCAAAGCTACACTGAAGTTATCTAATATAGAGGAAATTGAATCTTCAGCTTACAGGGAATGTGGAAGCAAAATATATCATCTTTAAGGGAATGAAAAGAGACACAATCGGCTACTCTACGATCATCATAGACCAAAAAGACCCCATCTCACTCTTCTTTCTATTCCCTTTCTTGCATAATTAGATCCTCATCCAAGTCATGCACAGAGCCCCTCTCTCATCATCACCTGAGTAGTACCCTGTGCGTTAAAATGGAAAAACACTGTGATACCAAGGACTAGAGAGAAACTTGCTATAGAGAAATTCTAGCTGAGTATAAGAGAACAAAACTGAGCAGAGGTGGGAGTTATTGTCCCTCGTGAGAGAAAATGCGCTACTATGATCCTGTAGTATTGTCTTTCTCTCTCCAATCAGCTAATCAAGAGCCGATCGACTGAGGAGGGAAAAGACTAATCTTTTATGTTAACTCTTTTTCAAAAATCTTTGATATTGTTACTATACCTCATTTCTATTTATTCTTATTTCTCACAACCTTCCGCTTTGAACCCTTTTAGCAAATTTAGCAATATCACTGTATGTCAAGATCGAACCCATGATAGGTTTGTAAATAAACCATAGTGGACAACCCTAGGAAGGATGAGCACCACCTTACCCTCAAACTATAGCAAGGCATGGAGAAACTTGGTATCCCATTAGACATACATATATATATATACATACATACTATAACAATCATGGTGTATCATCTAATTGCCAAGCAAAACATATCGTTTATGATAATAAAACAAATTACATACAAAAGTTGTTACTACATAAATGTTAAAAGGTAGTCAACTAGTGGATCCATTCTTAGATGGATTATGACTCACATACACAAAACAAACCTAAACAAGAATGTAGGAGGTGAAGGACACCAATAATATCATAGCAACATTGTATTTCATGCTAATCAACCACAACCCTGAAAATGAAGAAATAGAGGAGGTGGAATAACCTCAAGCACTCAATGAGTGGAACTATAATCCATGTAGGGGACAAGAAAGCTCTGAATAGAAATGAAATACGCTTTTCAAGCCCATATGAAAAACTTTTAACTCGATTTGAAGGAGATAAGCTCAATAAAAATAAGTTTGAGAACTAGATCACAAAATAATTATTCTAAGAAATTCAAAACAGATAAGAAATCATATTCCAAACATACGTGAGGGCTAGCCTCAAAACCTTCCCAGCCTCAGTAGTGATCGCGACTAAGATAGGAACTACCAAGGTTGTTTATTTTCGGCCTCATTTCAAAAATATATGCATTTCTTGTAGTAAGCCTTGAGATCGCCTGCACGCTGCTCTACGTTGTCTCGAGATTCAGTGGGGATCTTCCCACTACCCAACAGTTTTTAACATGCACCCCTTTATAAGCCGCACTCATGGAGACCTCTATTACAAAGTGGTTGAATCGTAGCCCATACTCGACTCAACAATAAGATATCTCATGAATCTTCTACATTGATCAAGGTATGAATTGTTATAATTCCTTTTCATTATGCTTTTACACCATGCACACATAAATATATCGAAATCATGCTCAGAAAGCAAGGATGGATCATCTTTAAAGACCAACCATGTGGATACAAACACATATCAAGTAAATCCACTTCTCAACTAATGTATAAGCAACCAAAAACATTAAGTTTGGACATTAACTTAAAGAATCAAATAAGAAAAATTAAAAAAAAAAAAGATAGAAAAGTGAAATAACAAATATTTCAAAGCTTTAATCCTCTAATATAATTATTAAATTGTATGATAGTGAAAACATCCACTTACTCAAATTGAGTAGTCACTATTTGAAGCACAAAAGTAGACTATCAAGGGCTAATCTCATTTTGATTGATGTTTCACCACCTAATTTTGGGGTTTCTAGCTTGACTAGATTTCTTATTGGCTATCTCTCCTTGTCCCTCGATCCTTGACCTATAAATAATAATGGAATAGTCAATACTAGTAATAAATAATAACTAGTCTATGCTTATACACAAAAATGCACGATAAGAAAAATAAACTGCTCTAGTTCGCCCGCCGCTTAATCAGCCTCAAAAGTAACTTCTCATTGATTTTGAAATAGCCTCAGATCAATAGAAACTTGATAATTTGCCTTGGAATACCTCTAAATGGGTTTAAACCAATTCAATTTGAGCTAAACCTGCTTAAACCAACTTGAACTAAACCATCTTTCACCAAACTCATTTTTTATATAATCTTTCTAAACAAGGTGGGTTTAATTAAAACTAAACCTCATTAAAGTGATTTAGTCAAATTTTTACACTAAACCAAAAATTGAACTGTAATACCTTGAACCTTTGGGTACTTGTTAGAAATTATGTTCAATGTATTATCACATTTGTAGTAAGACTATCCTATAGAGCAAGATTATCGAGGAATACAAGTGGAAACACACAATGGCCTAAATGCGAGAGTTTAATACAAGATTTTGGGTTCACAAGTAAATAAAAAGAATTTTTAAATGTTTCCAAAGACCAAGGATTGAGAGGTAAGTTGGTCGGACCTTTTTGTAAGAATTTTTATTACCAAGGACTCGAAAAGAGAATTTCTTAGGTAGAAATTAAGTTAAAGAGAATAGGAAAAAATGTTGGGCTTAGTTGAAGCTTTCACCTTCCATTAATGGCCTTAAAAAAAGGAATGAGAGGTTTTGAGGAGGTGGATTTGGAGTTCACTGAGATGTCAGTGGCTTAGTAAGAATATTCTTGGTGTTGTATTTTTCATGGATGTGTGTATATATGTGTGAGTGTTTGTTGAAGAAGAACATGAAATTTTGAAGAAGTATTGATAAAGATGATGAGGTTATGGTTATTAGATGATTGTTGTTTTGGGAAAAACACTTGTATTTGAGTTGGATCTTGTTTTGAATGGTGGAGGAATTCCCGAATTTCCATCGGATCAAGACTATAGCAACCATAATTATGGTTTGTTTTTGGTTAACTGTTGATGATGATGATAATGAAGATGATGATTATTAAGATGGTGATGATAATGGTTGGAAATTAGTGGTTGAGCTTTAGCCAAATTGGATTGAGTTGGGTTTGATTTGGTTTAGTCAAGATTATTAAAATGGATTGTAGCTGGGTTTGGTTAGCCAAGTTGATGTGGTTGAGTTTAGTTGAGTTGATTTGGTCTAGGTTTAATCAAATCAAGATGGGTTTGTGGTTGGGCTTTGAATTGGTTTGTTGGTTATGTGGGTTAAGGATTGATTTGGGATTGGTTCAAAATTTGGGGCTAATGATCACTACAACAAAAAACACTTATTGTGACATTTTTAAAGTAACATTTTGGCAAATGTCACTGCAAACTATTAAAATAACTTTTAAGCGATAATTGAAATAAATGTTGGTATGCTTTTATTTATTCCTACATTTATAATGACATTTCTACTTATAGTAATAAAACGCTTTTTATTTTGTGATATTTTTAAGATTCTAGCGACATTGAAAGAAATGTCGAGATAATATTCTTTGTTAAAAACCCTTGTTATGACTCCATGTAATAAAATGTCATAATCCAATATGACTTTTAATTGCATCAATTTATTATGATATATTTGAAAAACACCATTTTAAGTTAGATATGTATATATATCTATATTTAAAAATATGAACGATAAAAATTGAAAAAGTGGTATTTATGAAAATAAAAAGCATTAATATTTTAAATTCTCATGAAAGTGCCAAAAATTAGGGCGGCAATTGTTTTTATGAGCGCCAAAAATTTACGTGGTTTATAGATTCATGATCTATATATAAGACAAGAAAAACCTCCTCAATAGGTGCAAAAGGCCAAAAATAAAGTTTTTGTCGAGATAAAGATGTATCTCAATTTTTCTTTTATTTCATAATATTTTTAGCAATGTTTTTCTTGCAATATTATTTAAATATTTAACTTGTTATTTCATTTTGGTAAATGATTGATAGTTGATTAATTTTTTAATTAGTTTTTGTTATGAAAACAAGTATGAGAATTTAATTAATCTAATTCTAGGGTTTGAGAATATTTTTTAACAGAAGAAGAAGATTGAATTTAATTTTGGATGAGATCTCCAAAAACATCCCTTTTGTTGAAAAATTAAAAATATGTTTTGTTTTTCCTCCTTGCGCATAATGATGATGGGAGTGGTGATGACATGGATGCAAGACTTCAACTCCTTGAAATTGCTATTTTAGTATTTAATCTTAGTTTTGTTGAATTTTTCTTTACAATTTGTCCCCTTTTTATTTTTATAGGGTTCTTACTATACTTAAAAAGGTCACGTATATAGTTTTTGGTGAGTTTTACAATTTAATTTCCTTATATAATTTTTGTTTCTTATAGTGTTCTTGTTACAATTATGGCTCACATATATTAGCTTTCGTTGAAGTTTTTATATTTCATCATTTTATTCCAAGTTAAATTATTTAAAGGTTCTTATTATAGCTTATGACACATATACATAAACCGAGACAAATTATATATTCTCCTTCTCAATATGATAGCTTATTTGTATATGCAAATTATATATGCTCCACATGGTTTTATTTTTTATTTTTTAATTTTATTTGTATTTCAAATTTGTATCATTGATTCTAATATATCATATATTTTTACATTTAATTTAAATTTTATTGTTATATTACCTGCTAGTTCCTCCGTGTGTTTTGGTGGGTATTAAGTAACACTTAAGCACTCATAGAAGTCTCTCACACAAACCAATAAAGAAAAGAGCACACAAACAAGCACTAGGAGACACACAACGCTGGTATACCCGCTCGTCTGCCCACTGCCTCATCGCCTTGGGGCTAAGCGAAGATAAACAATCCACTAAAAGAGGTAAAAATAGATGAGTACAAACACTTGTCACCACACTCATCAATACAAGATCACTACCTCTAGATTGTCTCGGTGCTCACACACCTCCTCAAAGAGTCACCCAAGAGTCACACCTCACAATCCACGAGCAAGGTAGCTTTTAATAGACGCCTCAACGTCCCAAATATAAAGCACATACCTCTTTTAGAATCTCCGCGTTACTCAATTTAAAAACCGCCGAATTTTGGCTATTGCAACTCCTCGCTGTAACATGAATTGCAACATGGCCCCTCGACCGCCGACTCGATCGAAGTTCTCGTTACGCCATGACGACCTCAACACCCATCAACCTCCCCGTCATGCTTAGTCGGAGTCGACGCGCCCAAATCTCCCGATCCCGACCGGCCAGAACACCAGCTCACTCGCGCCAGCACCACCAGCAAGGGGCGACGCCCCGTGCTCTACGAAACTCGCCAAACTTAGTCTTCAATCTTCCAAGTTCGTTGAAAGATTCTCCAAATCGATCTTCAAATTCACCCAAGTTTTGGTCTTCAACTTTCAATAGACTCAATCAATCTTCATCACCAGATCTTTCAAATCATATCTTCAATCGGGTCTTCATTCACAGCCCATAAATAGTCTTTCTTTTAATTGAGCTCCACCATATTTTTACCTTCAATCATATCTCAAGATGCTGACATGATCTGGTCTTCAAACAGTAATGCATTGCCATAACTCCACCAAGATCTAAGATAGCTTTCACCATGATCTCAAGATATTTGGTCCATATTAGAGACTTAATAAAATAGCTCCACCAAAGATCTTCACGACAGTTTGCCTTGCACTCCAAGTCTTCTTTGCCATGTCACCATGTTTGCCACATCATCACCTTTGCCTGGCTACCATGGTTGCCACGTCATTTGGTCTAGGTGTCAAATCATGGCAATAAATAGCGCCGTATGACACCAAATCTCCCTTGGTATACTCTGCACAACCGCCTCGCACTCCGACCTGCACTTTGTTACAAAGATTCTGCTACAATGAAAGGACTTTCGACTATGCGATTAAACCGACGTCGTTATAACTCCTGTACAACATCAATCGGAGAATGTAAACTAGACCGATATAAGATATCATCTAGTTGCTACAAAATACTCTGAGAAAATATTACAAACTACAACTAGTGGAGACAAAATACAATGAACTCGATAAACATAACAATGTTCAACACAATAAGACTAAATGTTCAAATGCCCAAGAAAATGAAAACACATAACTAGTAAGTCTCGCAAGTACACTTTCCCCTTTGTGACATAATTGATGTCAAGTTTTCATGAATCGTGCAAAGCTTTGTTATACCATCTTCAAGAATCTCCCTATTTTCGTGTTTCGTCTTCATCTCCCCGAGTTGTAGCCATCGCTCTTCTTTCTTCTTTTTCAAGAATTTCCGCATTTGTGATAGAATCTTCTCGCTTTTGTTTGGCAATGATGAATAATTACAGATAATACCTAGGCTCCCTCTCCACATCTTCTAGCCGCTTCTTTCAACATCTTCTCATATTCTTTCTTCAACCAATAGATTTTGCTCCTCTTCATCTTCGTATTGGTGGTGGAGATACCCTTCCTCATGTAAATCAATTTTTGTTACCTAGGGCTCGTAAGCTGAAATCTCGCCTTCTTCACCGTAGTGCTTCTCCTTCCGAGTTGTACCCATGTTGTAACAAATCAGAATAAAGAAGTGCGACATATCCAAGGATGTTGAAGAGTTTGAAAAGTCAACTTTTTAACAATATTCTGGAAGATTAGCCTTCCCAGACAAACTTCTTCCCGCCCAATAGCAAACAACAACAGAGCAAGTCTTCACTACGCCGGAATTGCAGCGGGTCGGTAACCAATTTCAATGCCAAGTCTAAATAGAACATTGTACTTGGTCGTAAGGGATGGACGCGGAGTCTTGTCTCTTCTCCCCACGACTGCCCTTCCTCCGATCTCTTTCGAATCTCTTCATTTAACTCAGCCCTTCTTCATAGTTTCCCTTCACCCTCGTTTAAAACCCAAGAATTTTATTCTAGAGGCGGGAGTAAAAGGGATCCACTTACCAACACAGACTCTAGTGATCCCTTTGTCGAGGTGTAGCAAATTATTGTAAAATTCACGACTAGAGGTAAACTATAGCTTTTCTCGAAATGTTGCAGCACTTTGTATAAACTTTTGTCAAAGATGTTCGCTTAACCCATACTTCTCAAAAAGCTCCTCCATCAATCATCTTTTCAACCACAACCCTCTCCCTTCAACCGTATTCAAACTTTTTCTTGACGCTTGTGTCACGAAATCGCTCATTCATCGTCTGCCTTGGCCCT
Source organism: Dioscorea cayenensis subsp. rotundata (assembly GCF_009730915.1). Taxonomy (NCBI): domain Eukaryota; kingdom Viridiplantae; phylum Streptophyta; class Magnoliopsida; order Dioscoreales; family Dioscoreaceae; genus Dioscorea; species Dioscorea cayenensis. The sequence goes on from NC_052477.1 coordinate 20,300,231, forward strand.
GTTGCTTTTCTTCTTCTTTCTTTCTTAGAGCTTGGTCATCGGTTTCTCCCTGCTTTGCCAAAGACACCTTCTCTGTGCCTAGGGGAAGCTTTTACCGAGACGGCAAAGACTTTCTTTCGACTGCTAACCTTCTCCTTTTCTCGGATTTTCTTCTGACCGGGCCTTCTTTTTCTATTACCCACTTTTCTTCCCTGTAGCAATCCGGGCAACATGGTCTTTGAGGATCTCTCATCGTAACTATGTGAACTTTCCGATGTTGCGTGAGTTGTTGTAACTTGTCCAACGATGTGGTCGGTGATCTCGTAGTCGCTTCACAGCATGTCGCAGTAGATCACCCAGTGTTCAATTAGAATAGTAGCAATTTCTCTTTAGCACTAATGGAAGCATCTCGCATTTTCCTCTCCACAGCTTTTCTCTCGTGCTCTCGTGTCTCCTGCTTTTTCTCGCAAAGACTTCATCCCTAGCCTCGTTGTTCTTCTAAACCTTCTCCCACTGAACAATAGTGGAGTCCTCCCTCGCTCATCTTCCTCCGCCTCTCGACATAAGCACTGAAAAGACTCACGATAACCCATCTCAAGAGATCATCTCCGCTTTCTGACACTCTAAGGCAAATCTTGAGACGATGTTCCCGCCTCTCTTACTTTCAAAGATCCCGAGAAGCATACGGGACAATCGCTTCCCAAAATCTTCTCGATTCTTCTCCTGGGCGGGCTTCCCTCCAACCACCCATCTCATCCTTACTTCCTATCATGCAAGCATTTCATGGGTCTGGTGGAGTCACGCGCGGCCATCCTTTTTCATCCTCATCTTTTGACCGACTTTGACTTCTCTCTCTTTCTCCCGATTTCAAAACAATCTTTTGGAAACAATTTGGGATATAAGGGTTTTTACTGCCCCATTAATTAGTTGATAACTTCCAAGGCACTTTCATGTACTTTTTCAAAAATCCCCTGAATATTTTAATTTTTCCTCCTCTTATTTCCTGTTTTTGATATTTTAGCTTTGAGAGACATCAAGAGATTTTCACTCGTTGAGTGTTTTGCTTTGTCGATTTTCATAGACCCTCGTCAACATATCGTCTGTTGTCACCACTAATATTGCACTGCCTCGACGATCACCATCTTCAAACCTCGAATCGGAGGACCTTCTTCTTCTCTTGGTACTTCACCTTTTCGAATCCACAATTTCTTGATTACAATATTCTTCCTCTCGACTTTCTTTTTAATGATCGCCTTTCATGTCCAATTATTCTTCCACTTTTCAAGTCTTCTTTCAATTTGTCGTACTTTGGTCTTATGTGGCCGCTTCCACAATGAAAGCATGTAGGGCACTTCACTTTTTGGTTCTTCCTTGCTTTGACTTGTTTTTCTTTAACGCTTTTGTTGGGCGCTTGACTTGACAAACACAACCCCGAATCTTCTGCCTCGACACTTGAGCTTTCCCAATATACCCAATACCATGTCGCTTTTACTAGTTCTTCCAACTCGATAGAATCTCGCCAAGCTTGGCAAGCACCTTTATTCATGGAGTCCAAGGTCTTCTCAAAGATTGAATAGCCTTTTTCTTATATATACTCAACTCTTCCTCCAAGCGCTGGTTTTGCAACATCATATCATTAAACTGCTCATTATGAGTTTATAGCTCGTGAGAAGACTCATTTCTCACTACGCCATTGTACTCACCGCTGCAGTGGATGTTGTAGCCGATGTTGCAATATATTCCTGCAACAGCGTGGATCCATTCATCATGCCAGAAAGGACGACGATGATGGTTGCTAAGACTTCCTTCATCGCCTTCTTTAGTGCTAGCATCATCCGAGTCACTCACCCATCTAGCATTCAAATGATTTTCCTTTTTCTTTTCTGAGAGTATTAGCACAATCGGCTTGATAGTGCCCAAAGCCTCCACATTCTCTACACTTTGATATTCATGAGACGCATCTTCAATTTCTTCCTTTTTGTGATGATCTTCGACTTCTTACTTTTCTTTTTATTTAGACCATCTTTCTTTTGAAATTTCTTTCCTTGTGTCTTTAGTATCTTCTCGAGCATGTCATGCATCTTTCGACGAAGAAAATAATTTCTCATCCCTTCTGCCTTCATCTTCCGCGTATAATGTACCGTGTAACTCCTTCCGCTTTTATCGCTTCAACCTTCAAGGCTATATCTTCTATTCTCTTTCGTGGATTAAGGTTCATCTCACTATGCTTCGCAAAAGACCCCATCACTCATCCGCTTATAGTTGAAATATCTCTCGCTTCTTCTATTGCCGAAGTTTTTGCATCAAATCTTCTGGGAGTGATTCTAAGAGTCTTCCGCATCTAGTTTTTATCCCGAGTACTCCTTGCCGAGCCGGTAGGCTTTTGATTTGCAATGTCCATCAATTTCGGCATCGAACATGGCTATCGCCCTCATCTTCTCCCATCCTCGAGATTTTCGAACATAGTTCTTAACATTTGAGTTTGGATTCTCTTACCAAAGTTGGTAAATCAGCCATGTATGGTTTTGAAGAATCTCCCCAAGCTTTCTTGGCACACTCGCATGTTGCAATATACTTGAACTCGGGTTCTCATCAACTCCTCCAAAGATTACATTGAGAGCTTTTCCCACCGGCATTAGCTTTTTGAGCATGTCTTCGACACTCCAACCGCTTTTCTTCTTCATGATCACATTCTTTGTCTTCATCAACTAGAGTGAGGAGACCATCCTTCTTCTACTGCTATCCATGCCCTCTCATCTATGGATTTAATAAACACCTTCATGCGGCTTTCCAATATGGATAGTTGATCCATTTAGAAACGCTGGTCTAGGTGACGTAAGCTCTTTCTTTCTTTCCGCCATCAATGGAACTTGTTAGGACCTCACGACTTTGAAACCAGCTGAATAAGGCGACCAAGGCTCGATACCACTTGTTAGTTCCTCCGTGTGGTTTGTGGGTGTTAAGTAACACTTAAGCACCATAGAAGTCTCACACAAACCAATAAAGAAAGAGACACAAACAAAACACAAGGAGACACATAATGTTGGTAACCCAAGCCAAGGCCCACTGCTCACTACTGGGGCTCAAGCTCTCGAGATAAACAATCCACTAAAGGAGGTAAAAATAGATGAGTACAAACACCTGTCACTCACACTCTCAATAAAGATCACTACTCTCTAGATTGTCTCGGGTGCTCACACACCTCCTCAAAGAGTCACCCAAGAGTCACACCTACAATCTACGCAGCAAGGTAGCTTATATAGACACCTCAACGTCCCCAAATATAGCACATACCTCTTTTTAGAATCTCCGCTGCTACTAATTTAAAAACCTCGCCGAATTAGCTATTGCAACTCCCCGTCTGTAACATGAATTGCAACATGGCCCCTCGATCACGACTTGATCGAGTTCTCGTTACATGCGAATCGACCTCAAAACCCATCAACCTCCCGGTCATGCTTTAGTCCGAGTTGATGCGCCCAAATCTCCCGATCCCGACCGCCGTGAACTAGCCTACCTCCCCGCCTCATCACGAAGTCCTCGCATGGGCGCACGCCCTCTGTGCGTCTTTCATGAAACTTGCCAAACTTAGTCTTCAATCTTCCAAGTTTGGTCTTCAAAGATTCTCCAAACTTGATCTTCAATTCACCCAAGTTTGGTCTTCAAATCTTGCCTTCAATAGACTTCAATCAATCTTCATCAAGGATTCTTCAAATCATATCTTCAATTGGTCTTCATTCACACCATGAATAGATCTTTCTTTAATTAAGCTCCACCATATTTAGTCTTCAATCATCTCTCTAAGTATGGTCTTGATATGATCTTGTCTTCAAAATGTAATGCATTGCCAAAAATAACTCCACCAAGATCTTTAAGATAGCTTCACCATGATCTTCAAGATATTTGGCTCCATGTTAGAGACTTACTAAAAATAGCTCCACCAAGATCTTCAAGATGTTTGCCTTGCACTCCAAGTCTTCTTGACATGTCACCATGTTTGCCACGTCATCAATTTTGTCTTGTCACCATGGTTGCCATGTCACTTGGTCTAGGTGTCAAATCATGCCAATAAATAGTGTGGTTGCACTAACATTACCATTATTTTATTAAATGTAAAAATTTTTGTAGGCGGGAGATGCTACAAGTAGTCCTCGTTCTCAATTACCCACTCAAATTCATTTTAGCGATAATGATCTGGTACAATTTTTATAATATCATCTTTTTATATTTTTAAATTTTTAAGATTATAAATTGTACTATTTATTTATCTCTTTTTCTTTATTAAGTGATTTAGATAGACACTGACGTATTTGTCTATTTTATTTTGTAGATAAGAGATCACTATGATAAATTTGAAGCCAATTCTACAGATTGAAACCTTAGCTTTATTATAATATTTGAAAGTTATTTTTTAAAGATTTGTAGATCATTTTGACATTGTTTAAATTATTTTAAAATTTTAAAATTATAAATTGCATTATTTATTTATCTATTTTTCTTTATTAATTGATTTAGATAGACACTAATGTATTTAGATATTTTATTTTGCAGATAAGATATCATCATGACAAATTTAAAGACAATTATACGGATTGAAGTCTTAGCTTTATTATAATGCTTGAAAGTTATTTTTAAAATATTGGTAGATAATGTTGACATTATTTTAATTAGTATTTTAGTGCTACGTTGGATTTTTAAATTTTTGATGAATTATTTTTATTAATATTTTGTTAAATTATGCAAATTAATTTTATAGAATTTAGATTATATCTTATATATTTAAATCATATATAAAAATTGTTTAAATTAATATTGTGAAAAATTAGACAATATTCTTATATCAACATTTATAAATGACATTTAATTTTAAAATTAGATAAGATGAATAACTTTTACTAACATTTACAAGTATTGCCTTAAATTGGTATTCATATATAATTACTATTTTATTAAACCAATGTTTATAAAAAGTCGATTTAAGCAATTTAAGAGACCTTTAACAAATGTTATTATATAACCTCTATAACAACAATTACAAATATTGCAATATTTCAAAATTAATGTGATAAAAACTTGTGGCGACATCTACAAATGTTATTAAAATAAAAAAATGTTGCTTAAGACATATACAAATGTTGGAATAAAATCCATATTGAGACTATTTACAAATGTTGAAATAAATATCACAATAAATGTTGGAATATATAGGTACCGAAGTTTCTTGGAAATGTCACAACAAAGTATACCGACTGTGACAATTATGACATATAATCCACATTTGTTACAAAAGTCAGTATAGAGTTATTTCGATGATTTCTTTGCTATTTAACGACATATGTCAAACGTCAAAAAAATCCTATTTTGTTGTAGTGAATTGTGCATTGAACCAATTCAATGAGATTTGGGTTCAATTGAACCAAGCTGGTTCAAGAGATTTCGTATAAAAATTGGAATTGGTTCAAGGCTGGTTGGTTCAATTAAACCTGGTTGAGTGAAATTGAGGTTGGTTTAGGTTGGTTTCAAAGGGTTTAGCCCAAATTGAGTTGGTTTAAGTGCAAGCTGGAGGTTAGTTTCACTATGCAAGGTCAGGTATGAACTGGTTGGAATGAGTAGGCCCAATTAGGGAGAAAGTTATTTAGTTTTTATATTTTCTTTTAGGTTCAGTTCTGTCATTAGTCTGTATTTATTTATTTTATTCCGCTCTCTTGTTAGGTGGGGTCTGTGCATGGAGGGAGTCTCCAGTGTCTAGTAAGAAACCCAAGGGAGACTAGAGTGAGTCGAGTAGTGGCTACTATTTTGAAATAATTGGTTAATTGCTACTATTTTTGAAAACAAGTGCTTTAAATCGGTTACTATTTGGAAATAATTGTTTAACTATTTAATTATATTATGTTTAATAATTTATATTGTTAAAAGATACTTATATTTATTTACAGTTTTCTATACTATTCCAATCATATTAGTACATCCAGTTTTGTATAATTGTACGTAGTTTCAACTATGGAAAAAACATGTATATATAATTTAATTATTCAATTAAGGTATTTCCTTTAATGGTTACATACACCTTGACTTTGAAATGATTTGTGAAACCCGGTGTGCTTATTGATATGGTTTTAACATCAATACTTGTGGAATCAGTTTTCATTCTTGGCATAGTGACAACGCCCCTTGCCTGTGACCTGTAAGTGCACAGGTTTGTCGAAGTAATAAATCCCAAGTGAGTGGGATATCGTATCTATAGGGATTAGGGAATAAAAATACTAAAATTACTACTTAACCAAATGAAGATGAATAATGATTGTGTTGATAAAGTGTAATGTAAGCAAAAACAAAATAAACAAGAATGAGAGGCCCAAGTATGTGAGAGGAAAAGCAATCGTTAGAAGTACGGTACTCGAATAATGCTCCCCTAGGACTAATGTTTCGAGTGCAAGACCTACTATTATGCTTCCTAACTAATGCTTAATGAGTCGTGAAAATCCTAAAGCACACGGTCCCAAACCTAAGGTCAACCGTGACTAACTCTACACTACGTCGCGGCAGAGAAATCGATCAGTCTCAACACCTCACACTGTGCAAAGTTGCATGGAGTTCTAGGGATTTCAAGTGATAAACACTATTACTATGTGTAGATCTCACCCTTTGGTCTAAGCGAAAGACCCCTAGTCACAATTAAGCCTCAGATACTAAAGTCACTTCAACGCTTCACTTTGTTGCTCGCGTAACTAAGCCCCAGAGGAGTTCATCCTTTAGTTTTTCACTCTATTGTAACCGCAAAGAACGCTGGGATAAATCACACCGGAGGAAAATGGGGACGCTCTGCTACCTCTCGACTCACCATCTCAAACCTCTCCAATCTAGCTTTGTCTAATCCTCATGGCGTGTCACCCATCCACAAAGGTTACCAAGATGAACTCTCAACCCTAGTGTCATTCTAAGGAAGAAATCATTCAACAAGCAGTCAAGATTGAAACTCAATTAAAAACATCAATTAAGGAAGGCATAATAAAAGGTCAAAGAAACATTAACATCCTACGGTTTACAAAATCCAAGTACCCACTAGGGGTTTAGCTCTCCATGGAGCAAGATACAATCAATAATGAAATCAAAAGTAAAAACAAGTAATCCATAGGAAAACCCCCTCGATAGTAGTGTCGATGGTCTTCTGAAGTAGCCCCGTCTTCTCCAAAGGTCCCCTTGTCCAGCCTAGGGCACACCTCGCCGGATTGTTGCCGACAAAAGCTCCTCCAATAACCTTCTTCCAATCGAAGCGCGGTGTCGAATCCTTAGAAACACTCCAAAGACTTGCCAAAGTCTCTCAAAACCCTAGCCGACGGCCTCTCAAAAGATAGAGAAAAGTTGGAGAAAAGGGTGAAAGATTCCTCCCAAAATCGGGCTGAATCGCAACTTAAATAGGGCTGCAATCGGGCATCCACACACCCCTGTGGATTTTTCACACGGGCCTGCAGAATTTCCACATGAGCATGGGGAATTTCCACACGCCCGTGTGGATTCTCTGAAAACCTGATTTTCAACCTGGTGAATAGTAATTGGTATAGTGTATTACTACGATGATTTGTTGCAGTAACCTACTACAGTACTCCGCCAAAATACTCCCAATTCTATAGTTTTCATCGAGGCAACATAAAAGGGCACACGTTTATGCCGTAGATCGCAACTCTTCTTCAATCAAAGGCCTCATTGGTGAAGATCTTGCTATCAATGCACAAGTCGGGATACGCAAATGTGACTGCCTTCGTGCCCCTCCTACTTATTGTAATGACTTGAATACATGGAGGTTGGCACACATTCACGTATTTTAGAGCCCACTTGTGTTTTCGCATTTGTTCCTTCCAAGATTCCACCAAATAGTACGTTCACGATCTACTTTTGGCTTCTTTTCATAATACTCAGCTTCACAACCCTACATGCGCAAAAGAACACAAATACACATGTATTAGCGCTTAAACATGATAAAAGTAATAATCATCGTAAAGAAAGAACACTTTGCATTCTTAACACACAAGCACTTATCACATAGGGATGGTATTCTGGATCTGGACTTAGTGGGTTTTATGCATGTATTGCACTATTGAGCTTCCACATGTTTTAATTGTGACTACGGACTTTAGTCTGACACTGTTGTGGGGGTCCCATGGTCCGACCTAATGGGAGACGGCGTGATCAACCTTGAGTTTACCCCTAATCAAGAGGTGCGTAGAGTTATTGACAGGGTTTTTTTTATTTGAGACACTCGGGACCGCCACACGGGCATCTCAATGGCCTACACCAAGGTTATGAAAACCTCGACGGCTCTCATCCTAGCCGGGACGGTACTTAAGTTGGAGAGTGTTTTCAGGCTATTTATTTGATAACTATTTTACAATTCAGTCATGCAAAACATGTTATTTTGGATTGTGATGATGGGGTGAAGCCCAGGTGTCGCTCTTAGGAGGGTAGTCTCTCACAAAAATTATATTCCTTGGAAAAATTGACTTGAAGATAACTAGCGACGAGTTTTATGTTTTAATATTTTTATAATTTGTATTTTGCAAATTCTTGTATTTGTGAAAGTTGGAAAGTTTTTCCCACTCTCTACCTTGTTTTCCATTACATGGACCATGACCTCGCAGCCTAGCCACTTGCTCCGGGGTCAAGTTCTCTGAGCCCTAGGTATCATCTTTTCATTTCCGTTGACTGCAAGGATATTTTTGGCTGGTTCTCGAAAGACAAGCTAAGTATGGGGGTTTTGAATTGTATGACATTCTTGAACCTTGACTTGTTTTGAGCTTAATATGAATATATAAAAAAATTGTAGACATTGTTTTGTTGTTGTTTAGAAATGTCTTTCTCTTCAACTGCCAACTCCTCTCCGACCTCACCCAATGGCAGCTCGGCTCATCCCCCTCTGACTACACCTCCTGTCTCACCAACTTCCCCACCGACTTCATTACCCTTTAACCCTCGGGCGGGTTCGCTGACATCCGCTACGATGGCTGTCTCCTCCTTTACTCTAACACTCACTTCTTCTCCCAGCTTCCCAATGACGCCTTCCATTATCGTACAAGAGGTAAAAACACTTCAGATCCGGTGGGTTTTAGCAATAGTGTAAACGATCTAATTAATGGGATCTCATCAAAGGCCGCGCAAACTGAACCGAGGTTCATGGTGGGGACAACCAACTTCTCCTATCTTATATTATGGCTCAATGTACTCGTGATCTCTTGGCCAATGATTTTGCAAAATGCTTGAATTTTGCCCTCAGTTTTATGTGACTTAAAGCATATGGAAAAGTTGGGAACTTAGTTGCTAGTTTGAGTTGCATCATCAGGTATGAGACATACCCTTTCTTCTATCTTTTATAGCTGCTAGCATCGACGCCACCGCCCGCCACCACCGCCACCATCATCCTTAGGGAAGTCAGATGTCATGGAATGATACAAACTAGTAGGTGGTAAGTGTTAGCTTTAATTGACGCCTGCATGGTAAACTCGATGAACCATGGATTAATGAGAGTTCTCTTTCTTTTTATTGAATTCTGATTTGATATTTTTTTTTATTTTGTGTAGGAAAAAATAGCAATACTACAACTATTGTTCTTCTTTGGTGTATGCTCTCTTTTCTTTCTTCTCCTTTGTTGTGTATTACTATACATTAAGTTGTTCTTAGACTTTGGTAATTATAGTTTTGTGCTTGTATTTATATATATTGTTTGTAAACTAACTAAAAATTTGCAATGATTTGTTTGATTATTTATGCGGCATTTTTTCTGCTTTTTCTTCTATTTTTTCGTGTAGAATGTTTATCAAAAAATTTGTAGACTCCTTTGCGAAAGAGTACAAAAAACAGCAGTTCATTCTAAACAAGGTGAGTGTTTTACATAATCTCTTTCAAATTTATTGGCTTTTCGAGGTACTTATCTAAACCATCTTCTTCATTACCATAACAACTTTCTCATGATAGCTTTCTTACCATGGTGGTAGTTGCAATAGTATAGCAAATTTGATAGATCTTTTTTTTTATTTTTATAGTTAGCACAACCTAAGCCAGCTGCAAGGTGGTTTACAAAAAATGGATTTGAAATAAACAAACTATGATATGCAACATATCTTCTTTTGTGCTTGTTTCTTCCTCGGATATTGTCTGGTAGCAAAGAATTTGTGAATGGTTGTATCCATATATCAAGTCAAATATGATGATCTATCTTTAGAACATGGGCAATACTTATGCATCAAATCAGTAACTTTAGCTTCTACTTTATCAAAATGCATGACAAATTTGAACTTTGATGGCTAGCCTAAAATTCTTGAATGAGTAATTTGTAAGTGAAAAACATGGTATCGATGAGTATCAAAAGTTCTTTGTTTT
>NC_052477.1:20311580-20379830 GCF_009730915.1 Dioscorea cayenensis subsp. rotundata
GGGTATGATTAATCAAATGAGCAGCTGTTAAAATAAATTCACCCCAAAACTTAACAGGGAAGTACGCTTGAAAGCTAAGAGCCTGGGCCACATTAATAATATGATGATCTTTTCGCTCAACATGACCATTTTGTTGATGACTATAAACACATGTTGTTTGATGAATAATGCCATGATCATGGAACAATTTTTGAATTTGGCCCGATAAAATTCTTTGCCATTATCAGTACGAACATATCTAATAACATGCCCAAACCGAGTTCAAACCATTGTGAGAAAGAGGTTAAGAAACGAAAGACCTCAAATTTTTTTCTTTCATCAAATATATCCATGTGCCTAAAGTAAAAATCATCTAGAGTGGTTAGCAAATAGTGTGCCCTCGGAAAGAGACTTCATACGATAGGGACCCCAAATATCAAAATGTAATAAGTCAAATCTAGAGTGGTTAGCTTAATGGAAAAGATGGCGTGCTTGTTTTGCATGGTGACATGTATCACAAACATGTTCATGTTTCTTATTAAAAGAAATACTTGGAATCATACTCATGACTTGAAAAGATGGATGACCTAGCCTTCGATTTCATATATTGACAATTGTCACGGTCTCGATCGAAAGCACCCTCGCAAACCACCGCTGACCCGATGCAATAGACTCCCCTTTGTAACTCACCCACTCCAATCAACCTCCTCGAGGTTAGGTGATAAGTGCTTGAGTGAACATGTTTTTATGCTTGTTTTACATACATTGAGCATCATATTTTATATGGTTTATGTCTCATTTCGTGTATTGGGTGTTCTTTTATGCATGTAGGTTGTGAAGGCATTGGGATTTCAAAATGGGAGCGAAGATAGGCTATTATGGCATAATATTGGGAGTTCTTGTACAAATCAAGTTGGAAGATACAAGAGGGGTTCATGTATGAGGAGATGTGTGCCAACTTCCATAGTTTTTTTGCAAGCCAAGTTATTAATGGAAGGGCACAAAAGGCAGCCATGTCTCCACATCCCTCCTCCTTGTAAAGATTTCAAGACCTTTCAAGACGCATTGATGAAGGAAAAGCCGGATAGCCTACCATATGATCGTGTGCCCGATCGTGTGGCCTTAAGAGGAGAATGTTCATCGTTGTGCAGCGAGGGAATATCGTAGCGGAATTATCGTAGCGGAATCATCGTAGCGGAATCACCGTAGCGAGTCATCGCTCACGCGCTCGCGGAAATTCCGCGCGCCGCGTGGGAATTCTCGCAGCCCACGGGCGCGTGGAATATCCACGCGGGCGTGGGGGGCACGTGATGACGCTGCTTTTGAGGCTATAAATACACCTTTTGGCCGATTCTAAAGGGACTTTTTATGGAGCTTTGAGCATAGACATTGAGAGAGAGACGGCTAGGGGTTTGAGGAGAAGGTCTTCGCCAATTGATAGGGAGTTCTTCACCAACTTTGATAGATTCCTTCGACGTCATAGCATTTTTGGGGAGCCATTGGCAACCTAGCTTCGGAGAGGAATCCTTCAAGACGTAGAACTACCAATCAAGGCCAATCCGCATCGAATTCGAGGGGTTTTTCTCTATGGGTTTTATTGCTTTTCATTGTATTGATTATTGTTTTGTAACTAGGCCCATGGAGGGCTAAACCCTAGTAGGTATTTGGGCATGTGAACCCTAAGATTTATATTTTTTTTGGATTGATTCTCTTAATGTTTCTAGTTAATCCGAGTTGTCTTGAGTTTTAATCTTGTGATTTAATTGCTTGCTAGTGTTGTTAATCCTTGTGGTTGATTACATTGCATGATTTAATACTTTAATGTGTGAAGTTTCCATTAGAGTTGGAGTTCCAAGATTAAAGAGGGTTGAGAGGGTGAGCCTTGAGATGGAGGAATGTCCCCTTTCCCTTTCGATTGAGTGTTTCCTATCTCCGTATTCCATATTCTCTTTGCAACCATATTCGGTGTGAGGCGTGAGATTGCTCGATTTCTCCGCCGGGACCTTGTAGGGGGTTAGGATCCTTCGCCGGGAATTAGGGTTGGATCTACATTTAGGAATCGGTTTCACTCTTAGGTTTCCTTAGAGCATATTGCGGTCATATGGGGTGTGAAGTGTTGAGATTGCTCGATTTCTCCACCGGGACCTCGTAGGGGACTAGTGCCTTTTGCTTGGAGACAAGAATTGGCTATCGTTGGACTACCTCGACTCATTAGACTCGATTCTATGAGCATTTAGTGAATCTTGAGCGTTAAAGAAGATCTTAGGGGGATCATTGCCCGAATACCTCATCCTTAGTGATTGAGACTCTTCTACTTTATTTCTTGCATACTTGTTTGCTTTGCTTGCAATTAGTTCACTCCATTATCTTAATTGATTCCGACTAGATAATTGAGAAGTGGTTATTACTAGTACTTCCGTTCCTTGTGGATTCGACTACCCGACTCACCGGGTAATTATTACTTCGACACTCGTACACTTGCGATTCACGCACGCATATTCGGACGTGTCAAGTTTTTGGCGCCGTTGCCGGGGAACGGGATATTAGGAACACTAGGACTTGATTACTTTAGTCATTCACATTTTTATTTGTTTTTCTATTTCATATTTCTTTCTTTCGCCGTTCTCATTGTTTCTTTTTATTGATTTCAACTTCAGGTTATGACCCGAGGGAACCCTTCGACATTGGTTGAAGAGGACCCTGAAATTGAACGAAGATTTCGTAGAAGGGGCAAGGAACCTGTACAAGAACAGGACTCTCCAACTGAAATAGATATCGAAAGATCAGAAAATATGGCTGAACAAGAAGGGCAACAAAGGACATTATCAGATTTTGCTAGGCCTACAATTCGTGGGACACAATCAAGCATTGTTAGGCCACCGGTAGCTGCCCAAAATTTTGAGTTAAAGCCGGGTTTTATTCAAATGGTTCAACAGTCTGCACAGTTCAATGGGTTAGCCGATGAAGACCCAAATAGTCATATTGAGAATTTCCTCGAAGTTTGTGATATGTTGAAGATCAATGGAGTCTCGGATGATGCAATCCGATTGAGAGCATTCCCTTTTTCATTGAAGGGAAGAGCCAAGCAATGGCTTCATTCACTACCACGAGCTTCTATCACAACGTGGGACGAGATGGTTGAGGCTTTCCTCGCAAGGTATTTTCCCCCGGGGAAATCGGCAAAGCTTCGCAATGAAATATCTTCGTTTGTTCAGATAGAGCTTGAATCTTTATTTGAAACTTGGGAGCGTTTCAAAGACCTTTTGCGGAAGTGTCCACAACACGGGTTCCCCGAGTGGATGGTTATTCAATCATTTTACAATGGGTTGAACTCGAGTACCAAGCAACTCCTTGATGCCGCCGCGGGAGGGACAATGGGAAACAAAACCCCCGAGCAAGCCCGACAACTAATTGAGGAAATGGGATTGAATAGCTACCAATGGAATGCAAGGGAAAGGAAGAAGGTGGCCGGACTCCATGAAATTGATGCAGTTACATCCTTAGCAGCCCAAGTCGAGGCACTAAGCAAGAAGTTGGATATGTTGACTTCATCGAAGGTAGCCTCAATCACAAGTTGTGATGGTTGTGGGGGTGCACACATGCCATCAGATTGTCCTATCTCAATTACCACTTCAGCCCCAATTGAACAAGTTGATTTTGTGGGTAATTCGGGAAGAGTACAAGGGAACCCCCTACAGACAATACTTTACAACCAAGGGTGGAGAAGCCACCCAAATCTCTCCTGGGAAATCAAGGGCAGCAAAAAGGCCGTTGCCCCACCGGATTTCAGCAAACACCTTCGATTCCGGAAAGAGTTTCGAAATTGGAAAGGGTTTTGTCGAAGTTTATTCAATCAATCGACACAAGGTTCCAAAACATAGAGGCAACACTCCGTAATCACACTCGCTTCTTTACATAATTTGGAGAATCAAGTTGGGCAAATAGCAAAATCATTAGCGGAGAGACCTATTGGAAGCTTGCCGAGTAACACTGAGACTAACCCAAGAGAGCAAGTGAAAGCGATCACCTTGAGAAGTGGTCGAGGGCTCCAAGAAAAGGGTGCTGCTGAGAATAATTCTGAAATTCTTCAAGCCAAAACCCCCACTGGGAAGACTGCTGAGAATCCACAAGAACAGCCAAGGGATAGGGTGCAAGACAAGGAAAAGGGGCCAGCTGTGCCTTCCCCTTCATTTTCCCCAAGAATTCCCTATCCAGCGCGTTTGAAGAAAGACCAAGTTGATGAGCAAAACAGGAAATTTCTGGATCTATTCAAACAACTACACATAAACATTCCGTTTGTAGAGGCATTGTCTCAAATGCCTCGCTATGCAAAGTTTTTGAAGGACCTCTTAACCAACAAGAGGAAGATGGAGGAAAGTGTGGCTGTGGTATTAGAAGGTAAGTGTTCGGCAATGCTTCAGAAAAACTTGCCAAACAAAATGAAAGATCCGGGGTGTTTCATCATACCATGTGCAATCGGAGGTTTGGGGGAAGAAAAAGCTTTGGCCGATTCGGGAGCTAGTATTAATGTTATGCCATACGCATTATTTCGAAATTGGGTTTGGGAGAGCCACGTCCGACCACGCATGACTTTTGCAGCTGGCCGATCGCTCCGCTCGTCATCCTAGAGGTATAATCGAAGATGTTTTAGTAAAGGTTGACAAGTATATTTTTCCTGCAGATTTTGTTGTGTTAGATGTTGATGAAGATGCGGAGGTGCCATTAATTCTGGGGAGACCGTTCCTACGCACTTCCAAGGCACTCATCGACATGGATGGAGGAGAGATGACGTTGCGTATTGGAGAGGACAAGATCACATATCGCCTTGCCGAAGCAATGAAGCACTCTCTTGACTTTGATGATTCTTGTTATTTTATTGATGTCAATGACGAGATTTCTAATGAATACTTGCAGGAATTGTTACATCCGGATCCATATGAGGAATGGCCGGACATGGAAGAGGCACAATTAAAAATTTGTACGGAACAAGTCCTCAAGGAGCAACCACAAGGAGGATTCATAGAACAGATTTTTAGCCGAGTCAAGAGGTCGAGACATCGTCGCCGGAAGCGCTCCCACACAATAGGAGACAAGTACACACAGGGAGAGCGCGACATGCCCTCATTCGGTAACTTGGTTAAGAGTTTTTCCTTGAATATGCAGAAATTCTGTCCATCGTGTGTGCAGGTTGCTAAGAAGGAGATTTTCCATCTTTATGACCCTCCATAAGGTAAGGAGAGGTACGTCAAGCTTAGTGACGTTAAACAAGCGCTTCTTGGGAGGCAACCCAAGTTTTTAGTTAGTTTTTTTTAAACTTGAAATTTAATTCCTGCAGTAATAATTTCATGAGTGTGTGCCTTAATCAATTTTTGTTGTTTGCTGGTGTTTTCATGAAATTTTTCGGTGATATGCATTATTTTTCATGTGTATGACATGGTTTAGGGTGTTTCCAATGTTAAATGTTGAACAATTGGTGTCAATTTGGAGTTTTGGGCCCTTAGTGGACTGTCTGCAGAAATTCTGCAGTCCACGCGGCCGCGTGGAATTTCCACGCGGTCGTGTACAGTACCCACGCGGGGGAGTGGCAAATCCACACCCCCATGTGCCTATAAGAATGTGAAGGGGCACTATTCATCATCTTCCATTTTAAAGAACCCTTTCATCTTCCAATTTTTCACTCCTATAAAACTCAAGTTTTGATCTCTAAAACCATTTGTTTTCAATTCCTTGGGGGATTAGAAGCGATTTGCCGGAGTTTGCACCGATTTTTCTTCTCCAATTTGCTCCGGTAAGCTCTCATTTTATCCCACCCTTTCCATGTTTTTCAAGGTCATTTTCATGGAGTTTTCATGGTATTTGTATGCTATATTTCATAGGAAATCATGTTAGACACCTAATGAATGCTTGAGGATGAATTATGTGAGGCGTAGGAGCCCAACTCCGGCGAAATCGCTGGAGTCGGGCGCCCACGCGGGCGCTGCGTGGCCCCGCCCACGCCCGCTGCGGCCGGCCGCCAGCCCGCAGGCCACGCGCCGGGTCGGGCCACGCGCCCGCGGGCTCCCTTTGGCCGCGCCGCCACCACGCGCCCGCTGGCTGGCCCGCGCTGGGCGCTGCACTGGCCGGTCGCGCGCCATGGCCGACCCACGCGCCCGCTGCGGCCGGCCCAGCGCGGGCGCGTGCCGTCGCCAGCCGCGCACCGCAGCCGCGCGCTGCGGGCTTGCCCACGCGGGCGCCGCCCCTCCGCCGAGACAGACACGCGCCCACGCTGGCGCGCGTGGCTCGCCCACGCCGCCCGCTGGGCTCGGACAGCTGCCGACCGGCCCCTCGCTTTCTCTCGCCTCCGCTCGCGCGCGGTGCCCTGCTTACACCGTATACATGCCGATTGATGTTTTTTTACATGTTTTCTTCACGATATGGCACCTCGGACCAAGAGATTGGCTCGAAACGCCCCTCGCCATGACAGGGAGCCGACTCCACCACCAAGAGTGGAATTTCCCCGACCCCGCTCATCGACGAACGGTTCGAGCGCCTCCGAATCTCAAGATTGGACAGATCACGATTTATTGACCGGGACGCACTAGAGGATATTGGTCTTGGCCGACGAGGTTAGAGAGCTAGTTAGTGTGGGAGGTTGGGACCGATTACTTGCTATTCAGAGCCCGCCGATCGAGATACCACCTTGGAGGTTCTTGCCTCGCTTTTCCTTCCGATCGTGATGCAGCTTGATACCGCTTTTGACACGGAGGATGCCATCCTGCTTCCGAGCCTTTGGTCACCGCATGGGATGTCTCTCGACCCAGTTCTCGATTTATCTTGGGTTATACGATCAGGACTATACTCGACATCTGTCGAGTACACACGCCTCCTCACCGACTACCCTCATGGTATCACCAGGGGCCGGTTTTCCATGATTTATGCGGCGTCGTCAATATTCTCCGAGCGACCGAGGCCTCTTTGCCTCACTCGACCGGGCGCATGGGTACATTCATGCGCTCTCACCGGGTCGCTGATGTGTCGGGGAGATGGTACTCGGGTTCACTTCGCAGATGTATCTTTTGTACCTCCATTCCATGGTCCATGGAGTCCCTCTCCACCTAGGATTTGTGGTCGCCGACTACTTTCGCCATCAGAGTGAGTACTTACGGTTGGGAGCATTGTTCATGGGACCCTATATCACTCGCCTTATGTTCAAGATGGGTCCGATCCGCTCGGGTCGTGGGCGAGGAGAGGGTCGATGAGCCCAATACCATTGGGTTTGGTTACTCTCCGCTTGATGGGCATTGTGAGACGACAGTGCTCGGTGGATACGCGACTAGTGGAGTCGCCCTCCCGAGGACGACGAGGAGCCTCGCCGAGGCCACGAGAGGCACCATCTCGCGGCCGAGCCTAGGATCACCGGGCAAAGACCGATAGCATCCACCCGATCCGTAGTCATCTACTTCGAGTACACGAGCGCCTGGCTCGACTCGAGGCTCGCTGCTACTATCTTGGAGAACCAAAAGCGGATTCTCGAGCGACTTGATCGTATTCAGCAGACTCTCGACGAGGAGGTCTCATCCGCTCTGCATCAAAGATCCGCACTCAAAGACCAAAGACTCGACTCCGGATGTCGACGCTGAGGCGTCACATTCATGAGACTTTTTTTATTTTGTTTTCATTTTATGTTTTTTTATGTGTTTTATCTTTTAGTTTGTGAATCTTTTGTGCTCGTAAAGGTTTCACCTTCCGAGAGTTATCTTTTATGCTTTCGCTTTTGTTATTTGTTTGCACTCGTATTCCCTTTTCTATTTTATTGAGCTTTACTGAACCCCTTGTATTCCGTGCAAGTGATGGCCTTGAGAGTGATGTTGTTGATGTTTTAGTCATAGACACGATCATGTGCTTTATCACATGGTCGTGTGAGCTTCACAACCCGATGAACACATACACCCATGAGTTAGGCTTCACCAACCGATTAATGAGGGAGTTCAGGGGAGTATTGTTTTAATTGCATTCCCAAACACATTATGCTTCCATTGTTATTATTTTTTTATTGTAGCTTGCATGCGTACATTGAGGACAATGTACATCTTAAGTGTGGGGGAGGGTTCACCTTATACATGACCTTTTACTTGTGTTTTCATGAGCATGCTCTTGTTGCCAATGAAGGTTCACCTTTAGGGTTAAGAGTTTAATTCTTAGTTTTTTTGGAGGTTATAAACATGGATTTTATCATGCTCTAGTTTTCATCCAATTTCATTGAATATTTTTTTGTCCGATTGCTCTTTGTGCACTTCTCTCACTCATTAGACCTATGAAGACTCTAGTTCATTATGTTTGGGACTTTAGTATGCTAGTTTTATTTATAAAAATTTTGGAAATTGTTTGTTGTTTGTACATAGGGTGTGGAAAGAGCTACCACCCATGATGTATGTAGCTACTCTCACAAGTCGGATACTTGTTATGCCCTAATGAGAGAAAGAGCTATCTCATGGGATGTGTGAAAGCTACCACCCTTGGTAGAAAGAGCTACCACCTCAAAAAGTGTGAAAGCCACCCGGGAGGCATCTTGGGAAAGGGCTACCTTAGAGGATTGTGTGAAGCTACTACCTATTCTTTTTTTGTTCATAAATAAGTCCCGCTTTTAATAAGAACTTGGTAGTGGACATAGTGTTGACATGAGTTGAGTTTTTTTCACACACACACGCATTCGGATTTTATCATATTCATTTTTGATTGGATTGTTTGCTAGAGCATTGATTATTTTTGTCTAGTGTTTTATTTTCTCCATAACTTTAGAATTTCATTCTTGTACCTTCTTGGTGAACCTAAAGCCAATCACTTCTCTTTTATTCCCATGAGTTTAATGTTTAATTTTGCTTGAGGGCAAGCAAAGGCTTAAGTGTGGGGGAGTTTGATAAGTGCTTGAGTGAACATGTTTTTATGCTTGTTTTACATACATTGAGCATCATATTTTATATGGTTTATGTCTCATTTCGTGTATTGGGTGTTCTTTTATGCATGTAGGTTGTGAAGGCATTGGGATTTCAAAAGGGAGCGAAGATAGGCTATTATGGCATAATATTGGGAGTTCTTGTACAAATCAAGTTGGAAGATACAAGAGGGGTTCATGTATGAGGAGATGTGTGCCAACTTCCATAGTTTTTTTGCAAGCCAAGTTATTAATGGAAGGGCACAAAGGCAGCCATGTCTCCACATCCCTCCTCCTTGTAAAGATTTCAAGACCTTTCAAGACGCATTGATGAAGGAAAAGCCGGATAGCCTACCATATGATCGTGTGCCCGATCGTGTGGCCTTAAGAGGAGAATGTTCATCGCTGTGCAGGAATCCCGAGGGAATCATCGTAGCGGAATCACCGTAGCGGAATCACCGTAGCCGAATCATCGTAGCGACTCATCGCTCACGCGCCGCTGAAATTCGCGCGCCGCGTGCGAATTCTCGCAGCTCACGCGCGTGGAATATCCACGCGGGCGCTGGGGGGCACGTGATGACGCGCTTTTGAGGCTATAAATACACCTTTGGCCGATTCTAAAGGGGACTTTTTATGGAGCTTTGAGCATAGACATTGAGAGAGAGACGGCTAGGGTTTGAGGAGAAGGTCTTCGCCAATTGATAGGGAGTTCTTCACCAACTTTGATAGATTCCTTCGACGTCATAGCATTTTGGGGAGCCATTGGCAACCTAGCTTCGGAGAGGAATCCTTCAAGACGTAGAACTACCAATCAAGGCCAATCCGCACGAATTCGAGGGGGTTTTCTCTATGGGTTTTATTGCTTTTCATTGTATTGATTATTGTTTTGTAACTAGGCCCATGGAGGGCTAAACCCTAGTAGGTATTTGGGCATGTGAACCCTAAGATTTATATTTTTGGATTGATTCTCTTAATGTTTCTAGTTAATCCGAGTTGTCTTGAGTTTTAATCTTGTGATTTAATTGCTTGCTAGTGTTGTTAATCCTTGTGGTTGATTACATTGCATGATTTAATACTTTAATGTGTGAAGTTTCCATTAGAGTTGGAGTTCCAAGATTAAAGAGGGTTGAGAGGGTGAGCCTTGAGATGGAGGAATGTCCCCTTTCCCTTTCGATTGAGTGTTTCCTATCTCCGTATTCCATATTCTCTTTGCAACCATATTCGGTGTGAGGCGTGAGATTGCTCGATTTCTCCGCCGGGACCTTGTAGGGGGTTAGGATCCTTCGCCGGGAATTAGGGTTGGATCTACATTTAGGAATCGGTTTCACTCTTAGGTTTCCTTAGAGCATATTGCGGTCATATGGGGTGTGAAGTGTTGAGATTGCTCGATTTCTCCACCGGGACCTCGTAGGGGACTAGTGCCTTTTGCTTGGAGACAAGAATTGGCTATCGTTGGACTACCTCGACTCATTAGACTCGATTCTATGAGCATTTAGTGAATCTTGAGCGTTAAAGAAGATCTTAGGGGGATCATTGCCCGAATACCTCATCCTTAGTGATTGAGACTCTTCTACTTTTATTTCTTGCATACTTGTTTTGCTTTTGCTTGCAATTAGTTCACTCCATTATCTTAATTGATTCCGACTAGATAATTGAGAAGTGGTTATTACTAGTACTTCCGTTCCTTGTGGATTCGACTACCCGACTCACCGGGTAATTATTACTTCGACACCCGTACACTTGCGATTCACGCACGCATATTCGGACGTGTCATTAGGTCTTGTAAAAAACATCGAAAAGAGAAATATGTCACATAACAATTTAAAATCAGCTGTAAGTTTACCAATCGAAATTAGGTTGCATGAGAAATTAGGAATGTATAACACGTCATATAAAATCATAGGTATAATACCCAAATTGGTTCCTCTACTTTTCTCTCTTCCTTTTTGGTCCCTCTACTCAGAAATGCGCTCCGCTAATCCCTCTACTCTTGAAAATAACCCAATTTAGTCCCTCTACACTTAATCTCTTCCCATCTAGTCCTTCTACTTTTGAAAATACAGCCAATAATTGGCCTATTTTAGAGTAAAAAGGACTAAGTAGAACCATTTTCAAGAGTAGAGAGACTACTTGGGAACATTTTTTAGTAGAGGGACCAAAAGAGAAGAGAGAGAAAAGTAGAGGGACTAATTCGGGTATTTTACCAAAATTATATTAGTCCCAATCTGTTCATTCTTGTGTAACTTAGAATGTGAGACATTTTCATCTGCTATAGTAATAGGATAAGGTCCATGGATTCTTGTTCGGTTGGTTAAAAATGCAAGTTGCCCCATCATGTGCTTGGAGATGCCTGAATCAAGAATCCACGCACCATAATTACCAATGCTGGTACCTTCTAGCGATTCAGCTGGATGATTCGCGGCTTGAACAAGTTGGGAAGTCAAAGGAGTTGCTGAATTTCTGTCTCGGTTAGCTGGCATGAGCCGCCACTAATCTAAGCCGCATCGCAACTCCACCTTACATTGGATGAGCCATTACCCCTCTACTAGAGCTACCCTTTGGCTGTTGCTTGCCAAGCCTACTACTACCGGCGCAGCCCCTAATGATCGAGATAGCCAATTCGCTCATAACAAAGGCTCTTTGTATGCCCTACCTTGCCACAATGATCACACCTTGGCTTTCCATCCCGACCAACCCCTCAGTAGCATGGAATCTAACAGCTGCCTCCTTAGAGTCGCGGTCTTAAACGACGGCTCATTGACGTTCCTCCTGCACTATCAAAGCATATACTTGGTTTATTATAGAGAGCGAATCCATGATGAGGATCTGGGATCAAATGGAACCTAAGGTCTCCACACTGAGACCTATTAAAAGCTGATAGATTCGCTCAACTTCTTTCTCTTTCATGTACCGTGGGCCATTTCACACATACAAGAAAGTAGTTTGGAGTAGTCTTCGCGTTCATTCCACAAACACTTGTGGGCTATGAAGTATTAGGTCACGGACTTTCCCTCTTGTTATAGAAGACTCAGCTTATTCTTGATCTAATGCACTCGTGGTGTATTGCCTTGGGAATAGCACTGCTTCAGCTCCCCCTAGATGGCCTTGGCGTCACTCAACGTGAGGCTATTCTTCAATGGCTTGCAAATCCATGCCGCTACCATGTTATTGCAGATAATCCACCAATAATGGTTCGGGTCGTCAGTTCCCAGTTTTTGGATCAAGCCATCTACAAACCCGAGCTTGTTTTTCACCACTAAAGCACGCTTGATTGTTCGTGACCATCCCACATAATTGTCCTCCATGAGCAGCTATGTGGTCAACATCATTCACGTATGATGATATGGGTGGATGTAAAAAGAGAAAGAGATGGCCGAAATTTTGATGTTATGCTCGATGGGCATGGTTTGTGTTTGATAACGGCTAGGGTTGGCTAGGGTTTTTCATGGTTCAGGCAAAGCTCTTGTACCATATGAAAAGTAATTAAAGAATATTTCTCATATCAGTCAATTAGAGTACAATGAGGGAATAAATAGAGAAGAGACTATAAATAAGTTCCCTAATTTACTACCCAATATCAAGTCTTGAATCATGCTATCTCCTAATATGGTATAAATGACAATATAATTACAATCAATTACAACTAATTGAGATAATGATAAATTCATTCACTACACCAAAATGAAGCTTTTGAGGCGGTTTTCAAGCTCTATAGAGGCAGTTTTAACCGCCTCAATAGCTATAATGTTGGTTTTTTCACCCGCCTCTAAACCGCCTCGTATCAAGACGGCTCTATGTTTTAGAGCCGGTTTGTAGCAACCGTTGCGGTAAGTTTTATATATGGAAGCAGTTTTTAATAATAAAGGTTGAGGTGGTTAAAACCGCCTCTATATCTAATAATTTCTTATTCCTTCTCAATACTTTTAGAGGTGGTTATAACCGCCTCTGTAACTAATAATTTCTTATTTCTCAATAGTTTTAGAGGCGTATAAAACCGCCTCTATAACTAAAAATTTCTTATTCCTCTTAAATAGTTGTAGAGGCGGTTATAACCGTCTCTATAGCTAATAATTTGTTTTAAAGGTGATTTTATCCCTCCTCAATGGTATTAGAGATGGTTATAACCGCCTCTATATCTAATAATTTTTATCACTCTTCAAAAGTTTTAGAGGTGGTTATAATCCCCTCTAAAACTATTATTTTTCTAATATGTTCATACTTTTAGAGGCGGTTATAGCCGCCTCTAAATTTGTTCATTAATTGAATTAAATTTTAATTTATTTTTCTATTAATAATAAATAAATTTGTTTAACCTACATATTAAAAACATAAATCTTTTGATACATTCAAAAATATTCTAAATTTAATTTCATTGACTTTTATTGACAAGTAATGAGCTCAAGTGCAATGCCTTTTGATTAATAACAAAATGTAAAGAGTTTTACATTTTTATTTATTTTTATTACAAGATATTTTTTTACTTAATTACACAAAATAAAAAGCTTCGAGTATCCCCTTAATCTTCAACCCTCTCAATCTTTAACCATGAATTCTACTACATAAGTAAACAAAAATTATCCAATAAAGAGCTATAATTGTAATTAAAATCAAATAAAGAACTATTAAATGTTAAATTATAAATCAAAAGGATCAATAGTATGGTTTTGGAAGGCCATAAGTACAAGAGATAGAATGGACAGTACACTGAAGGACATGGTTGTAGTCATGAAACAACAAGACAGAGCAAAGGAAGCTTTGGAGGCTATCAAGTCCTTTCGCCATCTTTGTTCCAAACAAGCTCAAGAACCCTTTGATAACATTCTCATTGACCTCTACAAGGTGTTCCAATATATAGATCATTCATCTAGGATACAAGTCATTAACCATGTATGAACCTTTAATCTGAACAAGCTAATGGTATTTATCTAAGTCTGAGAATCTGTTGATAATATTTCATTGCCTTAATGCAAGATATATTAATTTATCTAAAAATACATGTCAATACTAGTAATACAAAAGACACACATATTCATCTAGGATAGAAGTCAAGCATGAACCCTTAATCCGAAATGATCTAATGGTATTAGTGTGGACACAAAAGTTTAGGTCCAAAACAAGTCAAACAATCTGTAGATAATATTTCATTGCCTTAATGCAAGATGTATTTGTCTAAAAATATAAGTCAAACATTCTTCTTTTTAAATTCTCAATTCTGGCAATAAGCTAGTGGTTTCAATGTAGCTTAGTATTGAAAACACTAGAACAAATAGGTTGCCAAATATTCATATAATTACCATTTGTTTTGGTGCTCAGAAATGTGGAAAAATACCGGAACAAATAGACTTGTTAAAGTGAAAGCTACAGAAGATATACCTGGTGGAGACTTTCAATGGAAAGACAACAAAGACTGCGCTGCGCGCTCACATGGAAAGAAATTTTAAGTTACCATCCATCAAGAGATATCTTGCCTTCCCGTAAGCTTCAACATTTTTACTAGTCAATTAAAATAAATGCATGTTGTGTGTGAATGAAATAAATATTTCTGAATGATTCTAAAGACATTTGGTACCTTGATAGCAGACAAGTGATCTAACTTATTGATCCCAGGAGAACTTTGGTTGGGCATACATACAGCAAACCAACTATGGTGTAGTGGAGGCAACGTACCAGAAAACACAAATGATCGATACCAATGCTAACAAGGCTTGCAACCTTGCTCTCTATCTCATGAAGTAGGCCCGGTTTGATGAAAATTGGAGTTTGCTGCAAGAAATCCTCCATGGGAAACTACCGCATTTGGATGATAGCAAGACCCTGAAAAGAATAGAGGAATTGATGGATGAGATAAAATGACAAACTTTGTTCTCTTAGTTAATGTGATTCCAAAGAACGAAAGACGACGAAATCATGAGAATTGAGCACCTGCTGCGAGAATGGTCTCCATTTGATTCCTATTATTGAAGAGATATCTCCATTTAGAGATCAGATACCATGCTGAGATTATGCATTTAGGCTGTTTGTGTGTGTGTGTGTGTGTGTGTGTGTGTGTGTGTGTGTGTGTGTGTATGAATGTGCATCTGCAAATCATATTTGTATAGATATATAAATAAACAATAACCTGTTGTTTGAGTGCAACATACATACCCAAATGTTAAACATGAAATGAGGCACCACAAAAGTAATGTTTTGAACATGACATTCAACGAGCAATTGTCACATTGGACAAGAGAAAATTTCATCATGTAATTGAGAATAAGATGAAAGACATCCAAGAAGTCTTTACCTTTCATATGAAAAAGCAATGTCTAGCTACACAAACAATAATAAATATATAACCAAATTAAACGTTGGACTAAGGTTTTTGGGAATAAAAAGCGTGAGACAAGCCTGGAATGAAATCAAGCCTGAAATCATTTATTAATCCCTGAAAATGGATAAGTCCATCAACATCTTTGTGTCTTTGGTCCCATCATAATCTTATGCTCTCATTCTTATTCTTTAGTATAGTTTTATAGTATTCCTCATATCTATTTAGTATTCATTATTTTTTTGTTTAGAATGTAGGTGAGAACAAAATCTTCTAAAATGGAGAGATTTTTTAAAGATTTCAAATAGTTATTTTTTTGAGATTTTTTAAAGGTCTTATTCAAATTCCATAAACTTCATCTTATTCATTCAATCATAAGCATTCAAGCAACTGGTTACTACACCCTTTTTTCCAAATTCATGCAAACCTTTAAAGAAACAATAAAAATAACACCTACTATCAACTGATCACAAATTCATTCATATACATAACATCATAACCAAACTATATACTTGTTACTTATTGCAGTTAAAATATGAGCTTAAAGGAATGATATTGATGGCGATGAGGCAAATGCCGGAGAGTGCGGTGGCATGTGCAGATTTAATACTCCTAGCTGAAGCCAACCCTAACTCCAAACATTCACATATGCTCCTTCTAGCTGTTGGAGAACTTGCAAGATCCTTTACTGCTTGCACTCCTTGGCAGCAGGTATGGGCGTTCTTGGTATAGATTTCCCTAATTCTATCCTGCTAGTTCTCAAGGGCTAAATTTGGCTACTGGATTTTGGTCTTTCTTAATTTCTAATGCTTGGTTGCTAGATTTCATGAAAATTGTATAGATTATAAGTAACATTCCTGAAGTTCAAACTACTTTTTCTCTACATATTCAATGCTTCAGATGATGAACTCTAGATATTATAAGTAACATGAATGTCATGGAAATGAAGAAGCACATGAAAGTGAATGCCACGAGCTCACAAAGACAGAAAAGAAAGAACATGAGAAGGTATCAGATTGCTATGGGGAATTACATAATAAGTCTCATGTTGTTCAGAATCTGTTGCAAAGGCAAATGAAGAATATCTAATCAGAATACTTTGTGTAGAGGAACGACATTCAGAGAAGCACAATCTGTGTGGTTGTAGAGAGAATGCAATCTAAGATGATACCTGTTGCCGAAGAGCACCTGTAATAGATCTGAAGGTACTAAGTAGTAACTACCTACACCTGAGTAGAAAAAATCATGGATTACTATATATTGTGCAAAAATCAGAAACAAGTGTGGGAGGAATGCCGGAAGGTCTTCAGTTGGAATAAGTAGAAGAAAGGTTGCTAGGTGTTGCAGCAGCTACAGGATAGAATATCAAAAAAGAAACAACTGTTGTAGAGGTGCAATGCAACACCACCTAGGGATTGTTATTGAGAAGGGAAAGCAACAGAAGAAAGGAAAGGAAACAACAAATACTGATAATAACCATCTTTGGATGCTTAGTCAGTAATGCATTTGAAGGAACTTAAGAATATCTGGAGTTCATCATCTGAAGCATAAAATCTGTATGGAAAAAGTAGTTTGAACTTCAGGGATGTTACTTATAATCTATGCAATTTAGCCCTTGAGAGATTACAATAGATCCTAAAATTGGCAATCTGTTTTATAAAGTCTAAAACTAATGTGCTTGCATGAACATGGGATAATGTAAAGGATTCACCATTGGGAAACTTAATATTTGGTTCATATCAATGAACCACTAATTGGCGGAATAGGTCTTTAGCAAAATTATTAACCGATTAGAGAGATAAATCCTACCAAATTGGGAGATTATACCTGTCATCACATACTCAAGTGCTGCATAAACATAAGTTCCCATCACCCTTGTTGATACATGGGTCTCATCACCCTAAGGGCCAGTTTTTTCAAGTCCAAAGTCAGAAGCTTAGCAGTATAATCCTGTGAAGATATAGAGAAAAAAGACAGGGTCATAAGGTATAGTTATGTCTCCAATTTACCAATAATGCAGAGGTAAGACACCAACATTGAGGAAAAGAAACAAAGGAATTAAAACAAGAATCCACTTAAAAGAGTCCAACAAGATATTGGAAGTCTTGAAGTCTCGGTAGATGGCAGGCCTTCCCCAAGTTCCATCATCTCTGAAATCCTCAAGCAAAATAATGCAGGGTACACATAAATTTACACCTTAGAAACACAAAATAAGCCCTTAGTTAGTTATTGGTTGTCCAAAGAATACTAATTACTGCAGTTTCTTTATGTTCATAGAAAGATAGCTGATTGTTAGCTTAAAGTTAGTGGAGATTCTAGTGGTTGGAGTATTACTATCAAGCTATTGAATTAAACCAAAGCTTAAAAAGAACAAAAGCATAATTGTTTTAATTATTAATTTCTTAATGAATTCCATTAATGAATCCTATAAAATAAGAACATAGCACTCTAATGATGCAGATGAATTCAAATAGGAGACAAACAATTCTGTTGATTAGAAATAATTATTTCTGCTGAAATATTGTATAGTTGCTTCCTTATATTTTTTTAAGTAATTTTATTTAATTGCATACAGATAATGGTGCCTACAATGAATCTCTATAGTTTTGAGTTAATAATAACTCTCATTTATTCGGTTGACATCAAATGTTCCGTAAAATGACATACTGTAAATTAGTATAAACCATGCTATTGGAAATAACCAAATCCAAACTTTATGAAAACAATACAACTCTCTTGAATAGAACAGTATTATTGTTTTTTGTAATAAAATGATTAAATTCACTCATAAGTATATCTACTAAAATAGTTAACCATAAACAAGAATTACTAGTGAGGATACTAGTGAGTTTGCATCAAAAACATTATGAATGTAATGAACTCCAAGCAAGTTACCTCCACTTTTTTTTTTGGGTAATCTGAAACAATGGCAAAGTAACATATTAGGATGAGAGTTTCACATAGATTCATATATAAAATAAGTTAACCACGTCAGATCCATAGGAAAAATATCACCTGGAACAATAATGCAAGAAAATTTTATATTACCTTGTGGCTGAAGAGCTAGTTAAGATTATAAAAGAACCATATTTTAGTAGTTTTCCATATGATGTCATCAAAGTTTGTGGTTGGGCATCAAAGCCTACCACTCGATCTTGATATAAAACCTTCAAATAAGTAAATATAAGAAAAATCTATTGGGTTACCCTAACAATGATAAGGATGAGGAGGAATGCAATACTATAAGAGTAAACATAATCTGATCATAAAAACTTAAATTATAACAAAAGCACACAAAATCAGTAAATCAACCTCATAAGAAACACTCCAGTTGATAACATTACAACCAAATGAAGCAATAAAAAAACTAAAAATACTCATCACACGTCCACCAAATGGTGTAGATTCATAGCTTAAGGAGAAGAAACAAGTAATGCCCTAGCTACTTCATTCTCTAAAGAAAATGAATGAAAACCATGAAAATAGAGAAAATTAGATAAACATGGGGAAATTAGTCATAAATTAGTATGGTATTGTGAAATCACAAAGAGAATTTCATTAAATAACCTTTGAGATCTAATGTATTATGAGAAATTTCAACTAATAAAACCAGTGAATCAAAGGATTTAAAATGGTGAGAAGTATGAGAAGAAGATAGAAAATCACGGGTTATCTCCATAAATTATTGCGGAATTCATTATAAAATCTCTATGGGATATACAAGAGGATATTAAGTGAAAAAAGGGAAGAGAGAGATAAAGAGTACCTGCCGAGGCCCATGGAGACGGATCCGGTAGCGACTTCTGCAAGTCCAATGATGAGAAAAAGGGAGGAAGGAACATGGGCACCAGAAAGTTTGGCGGCAAGGGCAAATGTGACTGTGAGGCCATCAGAGACACCCATGATGACGTCCCGCACCACATCGCCGGCGGTGAAGTGCTTCTCCTTGTGGCTAAGCAGCAAATTGGTCAAATCCGACGCCATTAGAGAGACAAAAGAAATGAAGAAGAAGAAAAGGAGAGAGAGAGAGAGAGAGAGAGAGTGAATGAATGAATGAATAGGTGAGCGTGTAGTTGAAGTCCTTTTATTTTGAGGGTTTTTGTTGTTAATATTTTATTGAGCCGGTTGTGTTAAACCGCTTCAAAAAGAGAGGAAATTTTTTTCCTCTTTCTCCTATAGATCCGGTTATTTATAAACCACTCTATAAACCTGCCTTTAAAGACATAAAATGGTGTAGTGATTATATAATACAGGCTTTAATGAATAGTAGGTTTATAGATTGGTGAAGTCTTTGCTGGCTCAAGTCTCAAATGCAACAATCCCAAGCTGGCATTCTTTTTGTGGTGTATATGGAATAATAGGAAGAATCTTCTCTAGGCTAGGAAGAGGACCACAACTTTAAGGATCATTCAACTTGGTTTACAGCTATTAGAGCAGTGTCAAGCATCACAAGTTCATCCTCAACTTTAATTTCACCTCATGCTAATAGTGCTCTTCCTCGTTGGTCCAAATCTTCTCTTGGGCGACTCAAGTGCGAAGTTGATGCAGCTCTAAATTAATCCATGTCATGGAAGCTATCAGGGAATGGTCCACACGGCTCTCTCCCAGTCACGTCTAACATAAATACAACGGAAGGCCTCGCATTAGGGAGGCTTTATTTTAATTGTTATATAATGGAGATGACTATTTGGATATATGGACTCTTTGCATGGCGATCTCCTTGGCAGGCGTGGAGGAAACTCTGTTCGTTCTCGAGGAGGAAAGAGATATGGAACTCATAGAAGGCATTCATAGCCGCACCACAGACCTTCCGATACCGACCAGAGGAGGGGTCAGGAATGTCCCCCGGTGAGTGATGGTTTCGTTAGGGAGGGAACTTCGTTTTCGCAGGCGGCGAGCCCCCCTAAGTTGCACTTCGTTGAATCTGAGGACCATTCAGCTAGGGAGAAGGAGGTGAGTAGGGAAACCTCACAGTCCGAGGACTGGGAACAGGTGGTTCGTAAGAAAAACAATCACAGTCCGGGCTCAATTTTTTCTCGTTCTCTCTCCAGTCAAACGGGAATCAAACGACCCAGATCCTCGCCTTCTTACGGGCACTGTCTTTGGTCCTCCCACAAGACCTCTGAGTGTAAACACCTCTTAACTTGCAAGAGATGTGGTGGCGCTGGACATTTGGCAATCAACTGCAGGGTGGAGTTTCCTTCTCCACTGTGAGGTAGGCGTGCTGGACCAAAGGCGAGAGAAAGAGACCCAGTGGAGATTCGGAAAGAGAACCCGCCGGCTGTGGATCGCAACCACCCATTTCACACCTTTGTCTGCGTCTCCTCAACTTAGGAGACTGCTAAATTATGGAAGGAGCTCTCCAAGGTGGTAGTTCTTGACATCGTCTCCAGCCAAGAGATTTTGTTGGAGTTTTTACCGGGAGCGTTGAACACGGCAAGAGTGGAAGCCGTCTATGAGTTCTGGGGTAATTCTTACCTGGCTTCTCTCAACAGTGAAGAGGAAGCTATCAAAGCTAGCAAAGTGGGAGAAATTAGCTTACCTTCGAGAATGGGACCATGTGTGTTCTCCATGACTCCATGGACGGCGAACATCGGTGCAGTTGGTGCAGCTCCAGGAAAAGGACAAGTCCTCCTCCTTTGGAACCTTCCCTTGCATGCATGGACTTGGACGGTGTTAGTGGAGCTGTTGCGGCCGTTAGGGGAGCTGGTCGCTATCCCACAGCCGAGTAAACCACACAAGTCTTTCCTCTCCGTATTGGTGCGTTGCCGGCCGCGCGTTGTACTACCACATGAAGTGGCCTTCAGGTTTGGAATGAGGAAGTTCATCATCCTCATTACAGACAATAAGCTACCATTCCCCTCCTTTCGAAAAGACCTTGAGAAATTTGTCTATCCTGCGACGAGTCCAACGAGGGAGAGTTCGCATGTAGCAGTCGAGTAGCAGCGGAGAACCAGTGCCTCTTCATTTGAATCGAAAGGGAAGAAGGTGATGGAAGAGAGGGCCGGTCCACCGACAGTATCGAAGTTGAAGGAGAGGAATTCGAGTGATTTGCGTGGACTTCCTGACGGCGGTGGAGAGGCATTCTGGCATCCCCGAATTCAACCACTTGGAGCCCCACCAGTGAGTGACACTCCCAGGGCCACCTCGACTTCTCCGATGATTCACAGACCCGTTCGATGAGCGCCCCTCCCGGGGTAGCTATATTAACTCAGACCCGACCGGTGAGCTTGGCTCCCGGGGTCCCAACGCTCTCCCCTGAGATACGGGATGACATGATGGCCGACGCTTGTGAGAGGGTACCACCTTGTACTGCTGGTCGGCCCTCGTGAAACTAGTCCAGCGTTGATACGCTTTTGTCCAGCGGTCATAAGACGGCGAACACGCAAACTCAGCTCTCTGGAAACTCGGCAAACAAGGACAATGCTGTCACAACGTCAATGGCCAATGATGTCAGGATGCACGGTGACATGCAGAACATGTTGACGAAGACAATGTTGCCCATTGGCGCGACTGCTGAGGTTGTCAGATCGTAGGGCCCCACTATGACATCCGAACTAATGGAGAACAAAATGGGTCTTTCAGGGGATAATCCAAATGAATTTGGACCCAGCTTGATTAAACACGATGGGCCTTCAATCGACCCACCTAATGTATCAACAGGGGACCATGTTGGGCCTAATTCTGGTCCCAATGATGCTAAATCAGAACTTGGAAGGCCAGAAATCACTCAACAATCACATGGAGACACAAGATTGGCCAAAGATATTTTTTGTAACCCCTCAATGCCACCTCCCAATTATCACCTCCCGCCTAATTTCAAATCGGTCTTCATGCACGGTGTTTGGATCTTGGTTCCCGGTCAGTTTTTGAATGACATCTTGTCTTCATTATCACGGGATGAAACCAGGTTGCAAAATAACCAGTTGAAAATTTGGAGTGGAGAAAATCACATTGAGACCTTGTCCCCGAATAATGAGTATCATGATTTGGAAGATACAGGTCGTGATATGGATAGCTCAGACAGTCGTGCATCTGAGGACTCAGAATCAGACTTCGAAGAGAAGATTAAACAGCTACTCCACACAGGGCAAGTTGATGATCCTACGCAAGGAACCAGACTAAGTGAACGACAAAAGAAACCTTCCTCCCAGTGGACAGAGGAGGCAGGTTTCGTCTCACAGCCACCCAAATCAGTTAAGAAGAAAGGAACTACTACTTCTACCCCGGAAGAAGCCCTTGATCCGAAAAAGGCAAAATTGGAGGAGCCTTTGGCGAAGGTCAAGCGTAGCCTTGAGTTTCTCTCCTCTGCGGACCCGATTCCAAGTGTCTCCCCTGAGGGCCTACCGAACACTGGTGCGGTTTAGCTTTTGTTAGTCGGAGTTTTCCCTAGAGGGCTCCTCCTCTAGGGCTTTCTGTTGGTATGTCTTTTGTTTTTTTGTGATCACCCCTGGTGGTTCTTTGTATCTTTGTGTCTCCTCTTCTCTCTCTACCCTGTGGGGGTAGCGTGTTTGTGTTTCTCTTTTGCTTCTGCTGGTTTGTACTTCTGTTTTCTTTTAATGCACGTAGTTTATCCACTTTTTCACTATTTGATATGAAAAGATTCACAATTGTTAATCTTGGGTTTGACTTATAAATAGTGGAGCCTTCTTGGCCATTGTGATGAGAGACTTTTTGGTTTTTAAATTCGATTTGTAAAGAGTTCTGCAAATCAAGTAGCCATGCATTAACTAAGGCGATTTATTCTAGTACAAAAAGTGAGAAGTGGTTTTTGATCCTCCTTTCTTTCTATTAAATGTTCTGCAGGGTAATTTGACTAGAATAAAATTCTTATCATTTGAAAACAACAACACTAACAACAACAATAATAATAATAATAACAATAATAATAATAATAATAATAATAATAACAATAATAATAATAATAATAATAAACTTTATAGTAATTAAATATTTAGGCACTCACCCAGAGGGTGTCTTGCACTTGGGAGGGTCACATCAGAATATAGTGAGATTTGTAAATCACCTTATAATATAAAATGCTATTTGAGCCGAACTCGCAGGCCGAATTCACTGGCCGAATGACGTGGTTGCCGATGTGGCAACCACGTCATCAATTTTCTCTCTCCTCTGTTTTAAAAAAAACCCCAAATTGAAGCTCTATGTTGAAACGAACTCCTCCTCATCTTGCTGTCGTTCCTCATCTCCTCTCTGTACCGAAGCCAAACTGAAGCCCTATTTTGGACCGAACTCCTCCTCATCTTGCTCGCTGCTCTCATCTCCTCTCTGTACCAAAGCCAAACTGAAGCCCTATTTTGGACCGAACTCCCCCTCATCTCATCTCTCAGTCGCCATTCCTCATCTCTTCTCAGATCGGCCGCTGCTCCTCCTCAGTCGCTCATTCCTCATCTCAAGCAGCTGCTCCTCATCGAAGCTCCTCATCTCCTCTCCAAGCGGCCTCCTCTCCAGCATCGCCGCTGCTCCTCATCTCCTCTCTGTATCAAATCTGCCATTCCTCATATTGAAGTCACCGCTCCTCATCAAAGCTCCTCCTCATCTCCTCTATGAAGCTGCTACTCCTCATCTCATCTCCAAACTGAAGCCGCTCCCCCCTTCTCGGACAGAACTCCTTCTTTTTCTTCGTCAACTGTGATGCATCTGCGAAGCCGTTCCTCATCTCTCCACCGTTCTTGACATCAATCAATTGAGGTATTATTTCATCTTTCTTAGTGTAGATAATAACCATGTCATTCGGTGAAAAAATATTTTTTTGCCTAATCTTGTCTCTAAGAATATCTTCGTTAGCTTTATAGAGATAAGTTTCAAATTTAGTTTGTGATGGTGAAGATTTTATTTGATTATATTTTGTTTATTTTGTATCCGAAGCATGAAAATTTGTTATGAATATTTGCTACATAGAGAATTTGTTTTTTTCATTGATAATATTTGATTTAGTGTTGGATTTAATATATTTACTGTTTGCTTTCTATTTGTTATAAATTGGTGTTTGTTATGGAAAAAAATCATATAATTAAATTTTATTTGAGAAATGTTGTTATGAATGTCTATCCTTGTTAAAAACAAAGCCTCTGTCATTAACTAATTTCTGTTTTTTTTATTAGTAAATTACACATTTTATCATGAAAATCTACCCACTCTAAAAGATTCTTAAGCTGAAAAGTTTATAATAAAGTTTACTTTCCATTAAGAAAATTTTAATTTCAATATCTTTCTTGTTTTATAATTACTCAGTTTTTAATATTCTTATGATGTAGTTGTTACTTGTTTATTATAGATACAAATCAAGAACATTATGGCAGAATTGGAACTTGAGTCTTCTGAACAAATGAAGATTGTGAAAGAAGTTGAATCTTCTAATACAGAAATATTGAACAAAGAGAAAGAGAAATTGGTAGAGTTAGAGAACCCAAAGGCAGGCATGATGTTTAATTCTGAAAAAGAAGTTTACAATTTCTATGTTGAATATGCTCGAAAAGAAGGTTTTGGTATTGCTAAAAAAAGTAGAAGATGTGAAGATGACGGAAAATTAAAATATTACGCACTCGCTTGTTTGAGAGGTGGTAAAAGAATATCTACTGCAAAAAGTACTTTCAATCCAAGGTTATCTACGAAAACAAATTGTGATGCCAAGATTAATATTATCGTTGGTAATGATGGATGTTTTACTATATCTAATGTCAATTTGAAGCATAATCATGCACTTAGTCCACATAAAGCTCGTTTCCAAAGGTGTAACAAAAAATTGGATGTATACGTCAAAAGAAGGCTTGAACTAAATGACCAAGCGGGTATAGGCTTAAGTAAGAATTTTCATTCATTAGCCGTTGAAAGTGGTGGGTATGAAAATTTATCTTATACTGAAAAAGATTGTCGGAATTATATTGCAAAAGCAAGGCAATTTAGGCTTGGAGTTGGAGATGCAGAGGCACTTGGGAATTATTTCTCACGTATGCAACATAGAAATTCTAATTTTTACCATTTGATTGATATGGATGAAGAAGGCCGTCTACGAAATATATTTTGGGCAGACGCAAGGTCTATAGCATAAAAGGAGTTTTTTGTGCTGGAATGTCTACCACTCAAAGAAGTGAAAGCATAAATGCTTTCTTTGATGGTTATGTTGGTCCAACAACATCCTTGAAGCAATTTGTGGAGCAATATGATAATGCATTAAAAAAGTAAGATTGAGAAGGAGAACAAAGCTGATTTTGCTACTTTCAAGTCAAGCTTTCCAATGCTAACTGATTGTCACTTTGAGAAGCAACTACAAGAAGCCTATACAAATGAAATTTTGAAGCTATTCCAGGATGAGTTGAGAGGAATGTTATATTGCAATCTTACATTTATCAGATCAGAAGGGGCAACAAGTATATTTCAGGTGACAGATATTTTAAAAGGGAAAGATGATAGAGTTAGACGGCAAGTGGGTTTTAATGTTTATCAAAATGAGCTTGAAAGTGATATTAGATGCACATGTCGTTTATTTGAGTTCTGTGGAATTTTTTGTAGACATATATGCAAAGTTTTAATTGAGAGGAATGTGAAAGAGATTCCATCTCAATATATTTTACCCCGTTGGAGAAAAGATATTAAACGCCGGCATACTTATGTGAAGAATTGTTATGAAGATATACAAACTAATGAGCAAAAAGTGCGTTACAACAGATTATGCTCTCGCTTTTCTAAGGCTGCTAAAATTGGAGTAGAATCTGTTGAAAAATATGACTTTTTAATGAGGTGTGTAGATGAGGCAATGGACAAGCTCATGGAACCATCAAATTTTTGTGAGAAACAGTTGTTGGAAAAGGATCATGACCATTGCCAAGCAACATCCTCAAGATTTCTAACTCCTTTAAAAGTGTGTAGTAAAGGCCGGCCACCGTCAAAGAGAAAGAAATCAAAAGTTGAAGAAATGATCATTAGAAATAAAAAAAGGTACTTAGTTTTTACATAATTCTTCTTAGTGTTTTCATTTTTTTTTTTACTAAATTTAATATTTTCTTTAGAAAACTCAAGCACAAGGAAATGTACAAATGCAAAATGGAGCACAAGTTGAACTTTGTACTCAAGAAAGTGTGTTAATGTTTGATTCTTCTATATTTATATTTGTTTAGCATTGTATAATATTGTTTTAATGAATTGGATAACAACTTGTTCTGTTAGGTGAACTCCAAATGCTATTCAGACGTGTTCAATGTAGATATTTCTAACTTCACTTGGCATGTTGGCATTGATTCGTCATCACAGGTACTTTAAAAATATAGAGTAACTCTATTTTCTAGTGTATGGTGTGACACCCTGGTGATTACTGAGGGTAAACCATCAAATGAAATTGGAACATCTACTTCATTTGATGAAGAATCAAATTTAGCTTCATGGGCCAATGCCAATTCTAATTCAGGTGTTTAAAAAATCCTTTTCACATGTTGTCACTATCCTTCTACATACAATACTTTCTTTATATTGAGAGCTTTTTCTTTTTAAATGCAATTAGTTATCAAATGTTCTTTTATATTTCATGTTGGGTATATATGCTAATAATTATAGTTCAACTCTTACCAGGGAATATATGAGAGAAAGCTGTTATTGGAGTTATTATGTGATTCTCATCATAATTCAGGATGGTGTCCTGCCAATTGGTGAGCTTTTAAAGCTTTGATGCTGTTTTTGTGTCAGTCTTTTATTGCAGTAGTTGTACATTATACTGTTATTCTGTATTTCATACAGCTTTTTGCATCCAATTTTTATAAGCAAGACGGGCATCAATTATAACACTTTTTTTTTATGAGTTTTTGTTATCACTCACTTTCATATTTTTCTGCAGATGGAGTACCTATGGTGCAGCTGCAGAAGCTGCGGGTGAAGTGAATGCACTTCTAGATCTCTTTGTTCTGTTCATAATTTAGGATTTATACTTTGTTGTAGTCTGGTTTTGTTTTATGCTCAACTAATGTTATTAGTCCTTGGCTGTTGTAATTGTTCTCTTTCTTGTATTTAGTCTGTTCACCTGGCTGCTGTTGTTATTAGTCCTTGGCTGCTGTAATTGGCTCCTTTGTTTTGTTCACCTGGCTAAATGAATGTTTTCACATGGCTGAATGAATGTGTGTATTTAATCTGCTCAGCATTTATTCACTAAAATCCATGTTGGATTATTGGATTATTGGAAAGTTTCCATTTTGTTCAGCATTTGTGTGTAGAAATGAGTTCTTGTTTGGGCAGGGCTAGTTATCATTCAATTCAGAGAGAAATGTTGATGCATTTATATGGTTGTTTAAGTCTTGGTTAGCATGTATGTCAGGAAATCATCCAAGTGTTATCATCACTGACCAATCTCAGGCCATACGAGGAGCAGTTGCTGCAGTGTTTCCAGGAGTTCGTCATCACATGTGTCTCAGGGCATATAATGAGAGAAATGCAGGATAATTTGGGAGAACTTTCTGAATACAAAGCAGTCAAAGGATTGCTCAAGAGAGCTATATTGAGAATTGAAGAATTTAAGGAAGATTGGCGAAATATGATTGAAAAACATGGGCTTCAAGACAATGTCCGCTCGAATCCTTGTATGAAAGTAGGCATTCCAAGGCTCAGCTTTTTGTGAAAGAAACATTTTCTGCAGGGTTGTCATGTATTCAACACAAAGAGAATCTGGTTTCGTATTTTGATGGATATATACACCCAAAGAGCACATTGACGCAATTTCTTTTAAAGTATGAGGCGGCAGTACAAAATAACTGTGAGAAGGAAGGCCAAGCTGATAGTGATTCATTCCACAAGAGCCTACAGTTGATTGCTAAGCTTTATATGGAAGAGCAAATTGGCAAGGTTTAACCGGAAAATGTCACTGCATAAGAATGATTCCAAAATACACATAAAAAAAACTCACCCACAGATCACGCCATTGTGAATTTGGCCATCTCAGAGGATCATAATCACTAATACCCATAATTGTGGCCATATATCTTAAGAACAAAGAGCGAAACTTTACATTTGTTCGTAGTGATTCAATGTAATAACATAAACATAATAAAAGGGCAAACATTCTCCAGAGATCTGTTCTTAAATTTTCCTGAAAATTTCAGGATTAAAGTGGTGATTATGCTTGACAAGTACATGTTGTTCCTTTGATAAATATTGATAATTAAAAGTTAAACTCAAAGGCTCTCATAATGATACCAACCTGTGTTTACTGGATTCCAACAAAGGTATTAAAGAGAAGAGAGACCGATGAACCATGGATTATAATAAACAGTGAAAGAGCTTCGACTAGATGCAGCATGATTTATGCGACAAGGACACCCATATGCATACTATCGGCGAAAGCATAGAAGATGGCACTCGCCGCCGCCGTGGAATGGCGTCCATGGGTTCTCTCACCGCAACCTCTTCGCCCATCTCTCTTCTTCTTCGGGTTTGGAGACAAGATGAGGAACGACGCTCAAAGAGCGAGATGAGGAGTCGTTCTGTCCAAGAAGGTCGCCGGCGAGGGGAGTGGCGTCCATGGGTTCTCTCACCGCAACCTCTTCGCACATCTCTCTTCTTCTTCGGTACGGCGGCTTCAAAGACGAGATGAGGAGGAGTTCATTTAAACATAGGGCTTCAATTTGGGGTTTTTTTTAAAAAAACAGAGGAGAAAGAAAATTGATGACGTGGTTGCCACATCGGCAACCACGTCATTCAGCCTGCGAATTCGGCCTGCGAGTTCGGCTCAAATAGCATTTCTCAATTATATTATTTATAATACAAAGAAAACTTATTATTTTAAGGTCATTACGAAAATATTATTTACATTTATCCACTCTAATAAAAAAAATATTATTTACACTCCATAATTACCAAAATTTTGATAATTGATATTAAATCAATTTTAATTATATCCTAAATATTTAAAGAATATTGCGACGACATGTGAAATGTCAAGTATATATTTTTCTATCAAATATAGTCGAATCCAGGATATTTTAATAGTTGGAATTGAGTTTCAAAGTGATGTCCCTTTTGTCATTAATTGGATCCTTGATAAAAGTGTAGAATTGTGTGCTCTAGTATTTATTCTTTTATAAAAAACAGGTTTTTAAAATGGAAGAAAAAACTCCTTGAGGAGAAGAAATCACCTCCATATAATGAAAAGTTTCACAAGATAAATATTTTAATGTGGAAACATATCTCTCCTTAGGGCTTCGGGTGAGGATAAATCAAATTAATCACATGAGCTGATAATGATGGTGAGGAAGAAGAGAAAATTGGAGAATGAACTGAATTTAAGAAGAGAAGTATTTTTAAAAACTATGATTAGGTCCATGCATATGGGAGATTAAAAAAAATTATTAGTTTTTGAGAATTAGAAAAAAGCACAAAAAAGAGTATTAATAAAAAATATATTTATTTTTGTTCCAAACAACAGTAATATAAATTAAAATACAGTATTTTTATTTATATTATAATTAAATTTATATGTAATTTAAATTACAGACAACTAAATACCCCTTAACTTAAAAAATAATAATTTGAATTAACTAAAACCACAATTAAGAAAAAACTAAATGGTCACCAGCACATAAGACGTAATAAAACGTACTACTAATTTTCCTCTAGGGAAATCTGGACAAAATGCAGATATATATATCTTGGTCACCAGCATCTTCAATGATGCCACATGTGTCTCTTTCAATAAAGTCAACCATTATTTGTCCACTTTTGGGAGCAAGTACAAACTAACCAGAAGCCACTTCCATTAACAAGAACTGCAAAATCATCTACTAGACATGGATTTAACAACATGTCACCTGGTAAATCTCACCAACACATTCATAACAACTCTACCCTTTCTCCTTCTACTTCTGCTCGTCTCCTTCCTCTTTCTCCACTCTCGCCAGCGATCCACTTCCAACTACTGCCCAGCTACCTTTCCAATCATCGGCAACCTGATCGGCTTCATCTCCAACCGCCAACGCTTCCTTGACTGGGCCACAGACTTACTCTCCTCCTCCCCAACCCACACCATCCAAATCTCCAGCCCTCTCGGCCTCAACCACGGCATCTGCAAAGCCAACCCCACCGTCGTCAACCATCTCCTCCGCACCAACTTCTCCAACTACATCAAAGGCCAGCGCTTCAACTCCGTCCTCTCAGATCTCCTCAGCCATGGCATCTTCGTCGCCGACGATGCTCTCTGGGCTTTTCAACGCAAGATCTCTAGTCACGAGTTCACCACTCGCTCATTAAAAACCTTCATCTCTGACTCAGTCCAGTTCGAGATACACAACCGTCTCCTTCCCAGGTTGGCCACCGCCGCTGATTCCGGCAAACCTCTCGACCTCCAAGACATTCTCCGCCGCTTCGCTTTTGACAACATCTGCCGCGTTGCTTTCGGCACCGACCCGGGCGCACTGCGTACCGATGAGCAACAACAAGAAGAACAGGAACCTTTTTTTTCAGCATTCGATGAGGCAGTAGAGATCTCCGCCAAGCGGTTCTTCCATCCCGTGCCATGGATTTGGAAAGCCAAGAAGAGTTTGAACGTTGGAACGGAACAGAGACTCCACAGCGCGATCAGAGTGATAGATGAGTATGCTATGAAGATCATAGCCGGAAGACAAGCAGAAGTAAATGATGAGAAGCAAGACTTGCTCTCGAGATTCATGGTGGCGCTCAAAGATACTGAACAGAAAGAGAAGAAAAAATTCTTGAGAGACATAGTCATAAGCTTCATCCTCGCAGGCAAAGACACCACTTCCTCAGCGCTGACTTGGTTCTTCTGGTTGCTCTCCATTAACCTGCATTGTGAGAAAAGGATCCTCGCTGAACTTGGAGGTGGTGAATTAGAGTATGATGATCTCAAAGTGATGCATTACCTTCATGCGTCAATATCGGAAACATTGAGGCTGTACCCGCCGGTGCCAATAGACTCAAGGTTGACGGTGAAGGATGATGTGTTGCCAGATGGAACGGAAGTGCGTGCGGGTTGGTTTGCGGATTACTCTGCTTATGCGATGGGGAGGATGGAGAGAGTGTGGGGAAGGGACTGTGGGGAGTTTGTGCCTGAGAGGTGGTTGAATGAGAAGGGGGAGTTTGTGGGGGTGGAAACTGAAGTTCCCGGCATTTCATGCGGGGCCAAGGACATGTCTTGGGAGAGAGATGGCGTATGTGCAGATGAAGCCAGTGGTGGCGTCGGTGATGAGGGAGTTTGAGGTGGAGCCGGTGGGTGATGGAAAGAAAGGGGCGCCGGAGGTTGAGTTCTCGCTCACGCTTAGGATGAAAGGGGGGTTTCCTGTGCGGGTTAAGAGAAGGGTGAGTGGGTAAATGTTTCGTTAAGGAGGCAATTTTATAAAGTGTGTCGGGACAGGTGTTGTGTGTTTTCGGTTATTTGTGGACGTATGTATGGAGTGAGATTTGCGACAATTCCTGATTTTGTTGGTGATTATATTATGAGTGTATTGGGAGAATATATATATTGTTGTAATGTACTAAAGTTTGGTGTGCGTGTGTGTGTTTTTTTTATGTATGGTTGAAATATATAAATAATTGTTTGTTGGTTAATATATAATGTGAGTTTTATACAATTCGAGTCTGCGAGATGAATAGACATTAAAGAGTTTGGTGATATTTTTCCTCTATTAATTTTGGGTAAAAAATAGCTTAAGCACAATGTATGATTTGGAACATGGACATGTGAGATGGTCTTGATCCATAAATTCAAGTATTCGACCATCTAAAGAAATAGATATTATTGAATCACTTGAGACTGCAATGTAAGTGTGAGCCCCACCCCTTAATTAAATCTTAGCCATCGATATTATTTTTAATTCTAGTCATTGATATTATTTTTTTAATCTTAGTCGTTGATTGTGTTTCATTTTCAAAACCCTA
This sequence comes from Dioscorea cayenensis subsp. rotundata, assembly GCF_009730915.1. Lineage (NCBI taxonomy): Eukaryota > Viridiplantae > Streptophyta > Magnoliopsida > Dioscoreales > Dioscoreaceae > Dioscorea > Dioscorea cayenensis. The sequence continues at coordinate 20,343,665 of NC_052477.1, forward strand.
AACATCCCTTCGTCTCCTTCCGATTTAGATTGCCGTTAGGAAAAGAGAGAGACATAGTATCATCTTTCTTTCCCTGTTTGCGAGTGGTGTTGGCCACGAGGATGGGAGAAGGGTCTCGCCATCCATGGTTGATTTAGTATTATTGTTGAGGTAAGCTTCCTCTTCCTCGGGTCTTTGACCAAAATGTAGAATTGTTATTGTTGGTTTCTAGATCTTGATGACGGATATTAGTGATGGATGGGTTAGGTTAGCTTCTTGTTTGAGGAGTTTGGGATTAATTTGATATGTTTCAAATTTTGTTTTTGATAATAGTAGAAACCCCTCCTCAATTTTAGGGGGTCTTATAAAGGTAGAATTTGGAAGAGAGTAAAATAAGAAACTTGTTGGGTTTGACGTTGGCTAAGCTGAATTATAAGTTTGCAGAAATAATTGGAGAATCAAATGAATGCTTTAATTTGAGTAGTACTCCAAATAATGTGAACTTCGGATATGTCATAGTCTTAGGTGTCTACTTTTCTCATAATCTTGAAATTTGTGATTTGGAATAGTATATATAAAGTTATGAGGGGGTTTAGTGCTCAATGGTCGCGATGGAATTGTTCATTTGCCTTTTAAAGTGGATAATTGCTATTATACCCTCGCAAGAATCAATATTTGGGAATCTAGATTAATAGCTTGAACTTTTTGCATCTCTACCCTTCTAAAGAATCTCATTTTGTAATACTATTGCTTATTAGCCTCTTAAGTTTTGTAGCATCATCAGATATTGTTTTGAAAATAATAGAATCTCTTCCCAAATATAGGATATGCCAAAAGCCTTGAATTCGTGCAAGATTTGGGAGTATTTTTGGCCGTTAATCAGATAAGTATCCCACATATAAATCCTATTGTATGTATATACTTGAAAATTCTAGTTTTGTAAACTTTTGGAATTTTTGAGAAAAATAGTGATTATTTTGATTTATATTTTGAATTATTTATTTATTATTATTTTCGGAATTATTTTAAATTATTTGAAATTTCGAGTTAGTGATATTTTATTTTGGATTAAAGTTATCTGAAAGGTTTAAATATTTATTTAAATTTAGATTATTTAATTTCTAAAGTTTTAAATAGATTATCAAAATATATATTATTTCAATTCTGAATTTCAGATATTTTTTTAGTTAATTTTTGATTAATTATTATTAATATTTTTTAAAAATTATCTATACATGTTTTTATTCAAATAACTAGTTTATTTTGCTATGATAAAATGGGATCATATGGCTGCTAAAAATTATGTCTGGCAAATTACTTGTATTTTGCCCAATGTGAATTTTGATAGTTCATTGTTCTGTGAAGTTGAAGTATTTTGACATAGAAACTATGTCCCCCAATTAACTATGTACTAACCCTGTCACTGAAGGTTAAACATTGACCGTGTCGACATATACTCTGATATAGAAACTATAGTTTCCCATCGCTTTTCGTCAGTGAAGAATAAAGGCCTCTAATAATTCTGGCTTATTTTATTTTGACAATAGTTGTTTGGGAACCTATATGATCAGTTTTTGACATCTGTGTTTATTTGAACTAAATTTGATTTCTGATTTTTTATTTTGATAAATTATGACTTTTGTAAATGATCCCTATAGTTTTAGTGGGACTTACTAAGCTTTTGAGCTCATAAATGTCGTTAATATCTCTTTCCAGATCAAGAGTAGAGTTGGGTGGCGGATAACTTAGTGGGGACGGCAATCGCTAAATTATTAGCATGTAATAAGTCTCGGTTATTGTGGGCGCCTAGGTTTTATTTGAATAAGCTTGTATTCTTTTTGCAAAACACTTAGTCTGATTTTATCAATGTTGAACTATATTCTTATGTTCCTAATTTTGACTTCCTTGTTAGATTCTTTGTTCTATTTTGGATCAAGTTTTGAGGCCTTGTTGTCTACTTGCCTTCGGCCTTGTAAGTGTGCGGCCGTTTGTCGACGTCCCTGGTCTATTGAGTCGGGTTCGGGGCGTGACAGTAAGCCAGCTCATCTAATGGAGAAGATGAAATTTCAAAAGGCAAGAAAACTTGCTCAGCTGATTAATAAAAGGAATACCTACAGTTAAAATAATACTATTTTTAATTTTTAATTTTGTTTTTTTCGTTTTTGTTCATTAAAAAAAATGAAATCAACGTTAGTTGGTAGATCTTAAAAAAGTGTTATTACCTGATGAAGGTGTTAGGATTTTATTTTTCTTTTGTCATTCTAAAGGTTAGAATGTTAGATCGTCATATTAGATCTACAAAGAAATCTTAACGAAACTTAGGATTCAATATTGGAACATCTAAAGTTCAAATTAGAAGTATAAAAATAATTCAAATTGAATTTAAATAACACTACAGATATTGATTAAAACAAATAATTGTATATAATCGCATCCTATGATTGAATAATTTGAATGAGAGAAATTTTAGAACTCAAACCTTTGATGCCCATAGTTGAGCAACATAACTAATTCTATAAAATTCACTTCAAAATTCAGTTTAGATCCCATATCTGAGCATCCTACTTTTAAAATGCTATATAATTCAACAAAAAAAAAAAGCTACTTATACTCTAAAATCCAAATGTAAGCATCCTATTTTAGAGAAGCTAAGTGGCACAACCCTTGCGTGTCCGCAAGTGCACCGGTCGTGTCGTAATAAAAGACTGGTGAGTGACATTTTTGCTCATTGCAGTCACTTCCGGGGTTCTTCGCACCTGGGTAGTACCAGGACCCTTGTGCCCCGGACTACACTGACCACCCTCCTAGAGGGTCAGGTAATTGAATCTATAGAGAAGAAAAGTACTAGTAATGGCTAAGAACCTCATTATCTAGCCTCAAGCAAGAAATGAAATGATCAACCACAAAAGTAAGTAAATGAGAAAAAAAAAAAAACAAGCAAGCAATAAGAGAAATAAGAGGAAAATCAATCAAGATAAATGGGTACTCGACAATGCTCCCCTGATAAACATCTAAATATACGTATTTTGTACGTACCAATGCGCATGTTTATTGTATTTTATTGAGAACTCGATGCCTTTTTATGGTTTAATCGTTTAATTTCATGTTTCAGGCACAAAGGAAGCCTAGGTGAGCTCAATGACGGAATGTAAGAAGAAATCGACATCGAAAACGTCATTTTTGGACCCCGGGCACTGTACATGCACTGTAGCAGCCCGAAACATGAAAATTTCAGAAAAAGTCTAAGTCTGGATTTCCTTACAGCCAGTATTATGACCATCCTCGCGGGTAGTATTGTGAGCGTGAGGCCACCCACAGGGATGCCCGAGTTCATCCCTTTATAAGCATTGTTAGGGTTTCTTTTAAGGGAGGAAGCCTTCTTCTTGGAGCTCACCACCACCACACCAAATCGGAGCTAGAAGTAAGGTTTTGAGGACATTTCCACGGAGGATTCGATGAGGAGAGCGCGATTTTGGGCGAGATCTACTCCTAGGGCTTGTGTAGAGGAGGTTGAAGACAAGGGAAGCCACCTCTTGTGTGGCGTCTTTGGAAGCTTCTCCGGCCTTCATTCTTTGAGGGTGTGTTTCTTATGTTTTGTTTGGTTGTTTGCATGGATTTCTTGTTGTATTTGATGACTATGAACAACTAAACCCCAAGGTCACCGGATGTAGGTGAACCTTGAGGGTGAACTTGTGCTTGTATGGATGCTTGGTTCTTTCTATTGTATTTTGGCTTGTTTGTGGTCCTTGCTTGGTATATTTGAATGCTTTGGTATGCATGAGAACTCGGTGTATCAATTCTTAGGTAATGCTAGGTTGCATGATCATTGCCCTAGTGTTAGACTCACCAAGCTTGGAAGGGAAACACGTATAAATACACCGTGACCATCGGGTATTTATACCCCTCCAATTCTAGGGTTAAGTATTAGCTTGTATTCTAACCCTAACTTGAGAAAACCACCTTTCCCATTGCAATCGTAGGAGGGATTTGGGCAGAAGAGATTCCGTATCCAATACTCGTACCGGATTAGGGGTCAATTGTTGTGACCATCGGGTTGACCTAATCTAGGGTTTTCTCAGTCCAACTAGCCATTTGCATGTTAGTTCTGGCATCCTGTACACTTTAGTATCCCCTGAGAGGATCCTCATTTGCGACCGCTTTCTTTCCTTGATTATCCCCCGTATCTTGCCTTCATTTTTAGAATTTTATTTGCATTTTACTTGTTTATTTGTTTTATCACTATCACATTCAAACTTGGAGGTTAAACAACATAGCGAAGAGGAAGTAAGAGTAGCTTCTCGGGCCCTTGGGAATATGACTCCCTCGTGCTCGCACGAGGGGTATTACTTGGCGATCCCGTACACTTGCGGGGAAGCGATCATCCCCCAAGAATCTTATAAAAAGTGTCGGACAAATATAATGCTTCCTAACCGAGTATAGTTGAGTCATGGGAAATCGAAAGACACACTGGTTCCTATCTCTAGACAACCGATAACTAGTCCTCTTTGACGCCCCGAATGAGAGTTCTCTTGACGTCTCACACCACATATGACTGGTTGGAGTTCTAGGGATCCCAAGTGATTAACTAGATTCCTAAGAATAGATGAAACCTATCTCTAGGTAAAAATCCCTAATCTCATATGAGGTGGCCGGTAATAGTTTTCTCGATGCCTCGAAACACAACACATACGACTACAAAGAGTTCATGGAATATGAAGACAGGGGAAATCAAATCAGAAGGTATTAGGGATGCTTCACTACCTCACGACCTGCCCTCTTAACTGTCTTTAATCTCGATAAATCTAATCTAGCAGTGATCTCTGTTATCACTAAGTGATTAAAAATAGCTAACAAGGATTAAACGATAATGAAAACACAAGATTAAAACTCAATTTTAGGAAGAAAAATAAAAGTTTATACAATATTAGATTTTAGGGTTTACATGCCCAAGTACCCAATAGGGAAAGTAATACTCTGTGTGTGGACAAGTGTTGTATTGACAGACTCGATCTGTCTACCTGTTGTTTCTTAAATCTATTCCTACAAAATAGTTACTAACTTACAACACCTGTCCACACACCTATTACAACACCTATCCACCCAATAAAAGTTTATACGAGTGGCTCCTATAACTTCCTTTTCGCTTAATCAATAGCCTGACGCCTATGTTGTTTCTAAAATCTATTCCTACAAAATATTTACTAACTTACAATTGAGGATCGTTAAGTGCAATTGAAAGAGTTAGTCATTGTATGAGAATTTCCTTAGCAATTACTTATGAAACGACTTGAGTTGTGACAATTATATTCTAGTTTGGACTGAGGAAATTCAAAAGCTTACTAGTCTCAATCTTTTGGAAACCGGTCTAAAAACACTAAAAAATTTAAGATAGAATCTCTTCCACCCTAGTCTCCTATGTCTGTCTTAAGTTCAAGAACTCCACTAAAAGGGCTAATTAAGTCTTAATCTAGAATTCTAGTAATACCTAATCTCTTAGCTCATGTGTAGATCTAATATAGCATGGGTGTTCTAATGTGTGGCCATATATACCTCACCATATCAATAAAATATCATTAAACAAACATGTAATAAATTATAAAAGACTAGAAAGAATATTGAATTCCCAATTAAGAATCACAAGTAACAATCAAGGTACATTGACATACAATTTCCCTCGAATTGGATTATTCTAATGGTTATATAATGTATCAATTAATGAATAATAATAATCTAAAGGAAAAAAATAAAAAAGAATTCCTAAACTAACTCCCTCCAATAGGTCTTTAATGGTTGAGGTTAAGAGGATTCCAAAATCGTCATGATGGTGCCGATTCTCTTCGCATGCCCTCCACTATCGATGAACATTAACTTCTCCTTGAGAAACTCTCCAGAATTCACTGAAAGATTGATCAAACTTGTCACTAGCCGCATAGGTCTCCAGAAGTCCAGCAACCTCTACTCAATTTGGCAAAAGAATCCCCCCTTTAATTGCAAAACTTAGGGTATTTATAACCCGAGTCCGCCATGGCCTCACCACGCCTTTTGTAAAGGCTATGGTGAGTAAGTTGTTTTGCTTGAGCCACAAGTTACATCCCGGCACGGTCTATCTTGCCATTGTGTGGATAAGCCATGCCCCTTACAATTCACAAAGGTCATTGTAGAGCCCATTATGACTTCTATGTTTGTCTCTATGATTCCACACTAACACAGCTTGATAACAATCATGATAGAAGTAGACAACGGTCTTGGTAAGATGTTACCACGACCGTTGTGAGCCGTGGTGATGCTCTGGTTCAGCAAGTTAACCTGTTTTTCTTTGGAATGCCTCCATATTCGTTTCTTTGGCCCTAAGATAGAATAAAAGCTCATGGTGAACAAAAAAATGAAATTATGTACTAGTCTGGTGCCAATCATGTAAAATCTCATGCTAAATGCAATATAAATGACATTTAAAATACACACTTTCAAGCACTTATCAGTATTCCCCTTGGCCAAGGAGCTACTATTACTTCCATTTTGTCTATTTCCTAACCTAACACTCTGAGTTATAAACAACAACTATCAAAAGAAGAAAAACTAACTAAAATGAAGATTGGGCTACTACTACAAACAATTAGCATTCAAGGGAAAGCAAAACACGAGAAGGGGTGATTTGGACAAAGAGTTCCCCTAGGACTGTCTTTAAGTTCTAAACTAAGGATGATAAATTGTGATGGTAGTTTGGATTGAGAGATCTCTAAAATAGACTAACCCTAAATCCCTTGGTGTTTAATCTAATCCCATGGAGTGTTGACTAGAATATCCTTCCTAGTCAACTCCTCCTACTATCGCAAAGCACTCAGGGAGATCTCCTATAGATGTGATCCTAATTTAGGATTTAACCTAACAATCGAAGGAATGCCAAATACCTGAATCCTTCGGCATGTTGACATATGAATCCCCCTTTAATCTACGTGGATCTAGTACAAGTAAGCATCCCGCATTCACTAAGTACAATCAAGAAATTGAACCACAGAGTTCTAGGGCAATTCAAGACATTATGAAGTACAATAAATTGAATCACAAACTACAAACTTCTACAAGAGAAATAAAATATCTAACAATACATCAATAAAGATGATCATCCAAAGTACAAAGAGTAACCTTAGGGTTCAACAAGTCCAAATTAAAATTAATTAAGTTAGGGGTCGTTTGGCATTGTTTTTGTTTTTCTGTTTTTTGTTTTTGTTTTTGTTTAGATTTTGTTTTGTTTTTTTTTTTGCTACCAATTTTTTGAAAACAAAAACATGTTTGGTGACAACGCCCCTTGCATGTGACCCGCAAATGGATGGGTTTGTCGAAGTAATAAATCCAAGGTGAGTGTGTTATCGTATCCACAAGGAATAGTGAATAGAAACACAATGATTGCTACTTAACTAAGTGAAGATGAAAGAATAATAGTGTGGATAAAATCAATGTGAACAAGTCTAAAGAAAATAAGAAAGAGAGACACGATAAAATGAGAGGAAATGCAATTGATAGAAAGTGGGGCACTCGGGCATTGCTCCCCTTAGGACTATTGCTTCAAGTGCAAGACCAAGTATTATGTCTCCTAACTGATGCTTAACTAGTCGTGGAGATCCTCAAATACACGGTCCCAAACCTAAGGTCAACCGTGACTAACTCTACACTATGCTCCGGCAGAGAAATCGCTCAGTCTCAACACATCACACTGTGTACAGTTGCAAGAAGCTCTACGGATTGCAAGTGGTAGACCTTATTCCTATATATAGATCTAACTCTTTGGTCTAGGTGAAAGATCCCTAGTCACAATTAAGCCCCAGATACTAAAGATTAATTCAACGCTTCACTCTGTTGCTCGCGCAACTAAGCCTTAGAGGAGTTCCTTTCTTAGCACTTCACTCTATTATAACTGCAAAGAACTGTAGAAACATGGAGGTAGGATAAATCACATTGGAGGGCAAAAGGGATGCTCCGCTACCTCTCGACTCACCCTCTCAACCCTCTCCAATCTAGCATTGTCTAACCCTCATGGTGTGTCACTCATCGACAAAGGCTACCAAGATGGACTCTCAACCCTAGTGTCACTCTAAGAAAGAAATCATTCAACAAGCATTCAAGATTAGAACTCAATTAAATACATTAATCAAAGAAAGCATAATAAAAGGTTAATGAAACAATAACATTTTAGGGTTTACAAGTCCAAGTACCCACTAGGGGGTTTAGCTCTCCATGGAGCAAGATACAATCAATAATGAAATCGAAAGTAAAAACATATAATCTATAAAGAAACCCCCTCGGTATTCATGTCGATGGTCTTATGGAGTAGCCTCACCCTCTCCAAAGGTCCTCTTGTCAAGCATAGGGCACACCTCACCAGATCAGTGCTGACGAAAGCTCCCACAATAACTATCTTCCAAGAGAAACGCGGTGTCAAAGCCGTAGAACAACTCCAAAGCCCCATTAACCCCTAGCAGCAAGCCTTTCAAAAGATGGAGAAAAGATGGAAAGAAGGATGAAAGATCAATCCCCAAATCAGTACAAGTCGCGACTTTATAAAGGGTTGGAATCGGGCATCCACACGGGCACGGGTAATTTCCATACGCCCGTGTGGATTTCTAGAAATTTGATTTTCTACGGGACTGTAAATAGTAATTGCTACAGTACCTACTACAATACTCCGTCAAAATACTCCCGAATCCACACTTTTTATCGAGGCAACATAAATGTGCACACATCTATGCTGTAGATCGCATCGCTTCTTTAATAAAATGCCATATTCTTGAAGATCTTGCTAACATTGCACAAGTCGGAATATGCAAATGTGAATGCCTTTGTGCCCCTCCAAACCATGTAATTACTTGAGCGCATGGAGGTTGGCACATATTTACGTATCTTCGATCACAACTTGTGTCTTCACATTTGTTCACTCCAAGACTACATCAACAAAGTACAATCGCAATCTACTTTGGCTTCTTTTTTTCATTATTTGGCTCCACAATCCTTCATACACGAAAGTTCACAAATACACATGTATTAGCTCTAAAATCTGATAAAAATAATGTTCATCGTAAGAAAAGAATACTCCGTATTACTAATACACAAGCACTTATCATTTGGATACCAAAGTTTTATGTTTGGGAAAGCAAAAAGCACGAAAGCAAAAATAATAATATTGTAAAATTTTGTATTATTTTCTTAATTTATATTAATATAATTTTTATAATTTTTTATATCAATACACTAAATTAAGTTGCATTAGTAAATAAAGTTTTTTATATATTTTTATAAAAAATATAAAATATTGAGATGTCAAATTTTTATAAATTTGTATTGGTGACAAAAAAAGGAACACATGATATATATATTTTTTGTGAAAATTAGGAGAAATTAAAAAAAAACAAAGGAGATTTCACAAGAAAAATTTCAAATCTCTAACTATCTTTATATTAAATTTCCTAGTAGTCTTAAAAAAAATTAGAAATAAATCTAAAAAATGATGAACGAAAATAAATTTTGAGATCGGAAAAACCAAGAAAAACAATTATGAATAAAAAAATAGTTGAAGATCTTGGAACGTTTATCTAAACCATTAATGCTTGTGAGAAAGAGAAAACAATTAATGTCAAATGGGTTAAGTTAATGTTTTGAAAACATTTTCAAAATAGTTTAAAACATAAAAATTGTGTTTCCACTTTTTTTGGAAACATGGGTGTTGTTTTCAAAATTTTTGGAAACAAAAACACCTTACCAAACGTGTTTTTCTTATTTTGTTTCCAAAATTTGGAATTAGCAACGAAAAGAAAGATTTGGCAACAATGCCAAACGAGTCCTTAGTTCCTCATGAAGGAGGAACACTTATACAACACCAAGGAAAATAAAGACAAGAAAGAAGTGTTAAAAGCTCCCTCTATGTTGAGATCTCCTTAGATGGACAAAGATCTTGAAGTTTTTCCAATGATGCGGTCGAGATCTCCCCACGAACAGCTACTTTGGTGCCTTGAATCTTCCCAAATCTTCTTCTCCTTTGATTTCCTTCTTCTTGGTGAAGTTTGTATGGTAGATCACCGGAAAATAGCCCCCAAGAAGGATGGGGTCGTGGCCAAGGAAAAGTCTCTTTCATTCAGCCCTAACTTGGCCTTATTATGGTCCCAAATCCATGTGGGCCGCATGGTAGCCCTCAAGGCTTTTAGCTAGGCTCATTCAAGCATCCATGCGACCGCATGAAATCACCCGGTGATACAGTAATAGCTACAGTGCCACTACTCATAAGCATCATTTTTGTAGCGAATTTATTTCAGAATGTGTTCTTGAGCATGCAATGGCTTCTTTAAGGCCTACAAAACAAATAAAACCAAATCAAACATGGAAAAGACATCAATTCAATAAAATTACATGCAAAGAGTATAAAAATTGTGTATACAAACATGTACATTTAGACACTTATCAAGGGGTCTAGCTCACCATGAAGTGATACAAAATTCAACTAATGAATGAATAAAAACAAGTAAAATCTATAAATAATACCCCATTTAAGTCTGTAATGATAACCTTATTGAGCATCTCCAACGTCTCCAAGAATCCCTCAAAAGATGCTAGGTACAACACCTTTGAACAAGTCTTCGGCAACTCCCTTGATAGCTATAATGACGGTGGAATCAATGAAAGTTGGTGATAGAACACTTTCTTCAATGTAAAGACCTCCTCTCCAAACCCTAACTATTTATCTGTCTCAAACTTGTAGAAAAAGATACCTAAAACTCACACTAGAAGCCTTTTAAAACAAAAATTGGGGTTTCACACGGCCTCTCACAGGCCATGCGGAAATTCCAGTGTACTTATCTAGAATTGCTACAATAACTCTTATATAGTATGGTGACTAATTGTCCCTTTAAGGCCACACTACTAGGTACATTGCTCTGTAGTAGAGTGTGTGGCTTCCTGGCTCTTCAAATTGTTGAAATCGCTTTGTAAAATCATACACGGATTGGAACATAGGATTGTGACTGACCCTGTGCCCTTTTGGCATATGAAATTGGCCCTAAAACTTCTAGAAGTCAGCACACATGCCCATGGGGATATCCCAGGCACATGTGTTTGCCTTTATGGCTTACAAAAAGCTTCAAAAGTGCTCCACAACCTTATCTTAGCTTCCTTTCTTTTCAAACCAACTTCACACACCCCAATTGCACAAATTACACAAAATACACAATATATGAGTGAAAATACCTGATAAAGATCATTCTCAATGTGCATAAAATGATGTGCCAAAATATGTATAAACAAGAACCTATCACTAAGCCAATGTTGGTAATTCCAAAAAAGGGTAGTTATTCATTTAATTCAATTTCCAAAATGGGCACCACACGCAACTTGGGTAGACCTAACTCGGACTTTTTTAGAAAGGTTTTAACGCCTATGCGGCCGCACGCCTACTGACAATGCTCGCCGCAAGTGCACGGGGTTGTCGAAGTAATAAATCCCAGGTGAGTGATGTATCGTATCCACAGGGAAAAGGGAATAAAAATACTTAATTTGTTTCTTAACTATATGAAAGATGAATAGTAATATGTGTGACAAGATTCAATTCTCAAAAGTAAAGCAACCCGAAAGAGAGCAAAAGTAAAGGAGAAGGTAAGGCAATCGATAAAGATGGGGTACCCGGGTATCGATTCGCCTAGGAAAATCATTTCAAGTGCAAGAACTCTCTATTATGCTTCTTAACTAATGCAATGGTGAGCCAGGGACATCCTTTTAATGCATGGCCCCGAATCTAGGGTTAACCAAGCCTAATCCTTTACATGTCCTGGAGGAGAGGTTGAACAACCTCTCAATCTTGCACTCGTAAGAAGGATTGCATTGAGCTCTGAGGATTCCAAGTGATAAATCTCTTCCTAATTGTAGACCTAACCCTTTGGTCCAGAAGAAAGGTCCCTAACCACAATTAAACCCTAGATGCTAAAATCACCTCAACGCTTCACTCCGTTGCACTCACAACTAAGCCCCAGCGGAGGGTCATCCCTTAGCTCATTCGCTCTATTATGGCCGCAAAGAACTCGAGGAGCGGAGGTAGAATCTATCACACTGGAGGGGAAAGGGGACGCTCCTGTGCCTCTCGACTCACCCTTTCAACCCTCTCCAATTAAGCTTTGTCTAACTCTCGTGGTATGTCACTCACTCACAAGGGTTACCACATGAACTCTCAACCTTAGTGTCACTCTAAGGGAGTATTCAACAATCAAACATTCAAGATTGGAACTCACAAAAACATCAATTAATTGAAAGCATAATAAAGAGATTCAATGAAACTAATACATCCTAGGGTTCACAAATACCCAAGTACCCACTAGGGATTTAGCTCTCCATAGAGCACAATACAAATGATAATGAAATCAAATGTAAAAGAAAGCAATCCATTGGAAAAACCCCCCTCGATAGTCGTGGCGATGGTCTTGTGGAGAGTCCTCTACTCGTCCCAAGATCCCCTTGTCCGGTATAAGATACGCCTCGCCGAATCAATCCAACGGAGGCTCCCTTACTAACCTTCTTCCAAAAAGATGACGATGTCAGAGCTGTAGAACCTCTCCAAATCCCTAGCCAATATCTCTCAAAACCCTAGCCACAGCCCTCTCTCAAGTTGGGGAAAAGATCGAGAAAAGAATGTTGAAATCGGGGCTGAAATCGGCCTTAAATAGGGTTGAAATCGGGATTCCACACACCCTTGTGGATATTCCACACGGGCCTGTGGAATTTTCACACGCCCGTGTGGCTCCTCTGTTTTGCTCCTTCTTCGGTCGGCTGTGAACAGTACTTGCTACAGTGACTGTCCGAAATACTTCTGAATCCATGCTTTCATCGAGGTAATGTAAACGGGCACACATTCACGTCGTAGATCGTCTTGGTTCTTCAATAAACGATCACGTTGGTGGAGATCTTGCTAAATATGCACAAGCCGGAATACTGGGATGTAACTGCCTTCGTGCCCCTCCGAATCATTACCTTAGTTCGAATACAAGGAGGTTGGCATACATTCTAGCATTCTAAACCCGACTCATGTCTCTGCGTTTGAGCTTTCTCAAGATCTCCTCCAAATAATGCGTAAAACGATCTACAATGGCTTCTTTCACAAATAATCGTCCTCACAACCCAATCTGCATAAAAGTACATAAATACACACATATTAGTGCTAAAACCTGACAAAAGTAATGCCCATCATAAGGAAAGAACGCTTCACATTCTTATCGCACAAGCACTTATCACCTACCCGCACACCTAGGAAATTATTTAAGCCAAGTTTATGGCTTTTAGAATAGAGCTTGGCTACCACACATCTCCAAGTACTTCTAAGCATAAATCCATTAGAGAAGGTCGATTTGAGCGAGAATCAAAGAGATAAGAAGGTGGAACTCAAGAGGAACATCAAAATGCTTAACCATGCTGATCCGACGAGGTCTCATCACCAACATTAGTCGATAGAATAGGGAGTTTGTAATGAACCTCTACATTGGTTATTTATATCTCTTGTTTTCTCTCCTTTTGATGTCTAACTAAACTCCCATGGCCATTTGGCTTCGGTGAACCTTGGGAGAAAACTGGTATGGATAATGCTTTAATTGTTAATTGATTGTTAGCATGCTTTATTTTAGTTTCCGTCTATTATTTTAATGTTCAACCTACAATGGATGGATTTTGTATATTTTGATTATTGAATGATGCTTGTAGAGCGGGATGCTTGTATGTATTAGGTCACACATAGATTGAAGGGGATTCATTGTAATAGCACGCCAAAGACTCTAAGTGTCGGCAGCCCCCGTGGGCATTAGGGTTAGCTCTATCCAAAAGACCATTAGGGCTTCCCTAGCTAACACTCCTTGCACCCAATGACACAGTAGGGGTATCTTTCGGCTGGAAGAACCCGTATGGGATTAGGGCTACACTACAGAGATTTCAGGGTAGTCAACTTTAGTGTCTAGCGGACCAAATCCTAAGCCAACATCATACTTGAATTCCAAAATTCATCCATGCTTTTTCTTCTCCTGAAGGGATCCTTGCCGAAGGCCTTTCTTTCTCACTAGCATTTACTATTTTTATTTGTTTGTGTGGTGTGCTTTAGCTCATTTCTTTATTTCTTACTTTGCAATTGAACAATCACAACTGTTTGGTAGATTATATAATGTAGTGGAAGAGGAAATAACAGTAGCTCTTGGGGCCCTAGGGAATACGACCCTCTTGCATTCACATGAGTAGATTATTGCTTGACAACCTATGCACTTACGGTCAGGGAGTGGTGTTTTCATTTTCTAATGACATGCGTTGCCACCATCAATATTCCTTCAACATATTGGAGTGAGGAATTTGGGGTTAATACTCCTAAATCAACACTATCCTAGTCTTTTCTTTCCCATTAGATGACTCCTTAGCCTTCCCTACTGATGCTTTGCCAATTTTTTTCTCAACTATTTTGGGTTATTTCTCTTGGCCATAATTACTTCATGGCCTTTCTCAAAGCGATTGCCTTTAGTTGCTCCCTGGAGTTAGCCTCCGTGTTGCGTGGTAGGCTACCTTGAGGTCTCTTTGATACTAACTTGCCAATTTGTCCTAATTGACTCTAAAGATTTTGGAGGGACATTGAGTGTTTCTTATAGCTTCTTAATTACTTGGAATCTACTTTTAGTTAAATGTACAAATCTTAACATCACTTCCTCCAAATAGGGCTTCCTTTCTTCTTGTTGCTATTACTAAAAACTTGTGGTCCAATTCGACCTCTATTGGCCAAAAATTCTTAAAGACAAATTTGGGTAGTGCCTTCACCCGGGATTGTAGGTCTGATTATAAGGATTATCGTATTGTCGAGGTGCATTGCTCATAAAGTCCACTTGTTCCACATGGCTCAACAGTCTGCAAACATTTAGGCAATCAGAAAGAATGTGACTTCCTCCACAAGTTTCACATTGTATGATCTATTAATGGCTGCTAAAGACTTAACAAGCCGTAAATTTGCTTATGGAGGACTCCTACCTAGGTTGTGAGAACAATGATGCCGTCTACATTATACACTACTGCTATTCTACTAGGTTTAGCCTGTGTGGCACCCCACTGGTACTATTCCATTTTAAAAGATCAACAGTCTGTTTTATATACTCATTTATTCCATTTTAAAAGATCAACATTTGTATTGAAACAAATAACCAATGGTGCGACCACCTCTTCAACAGATTGTTAAATCTCTTCCATGTCCTATATAATGTTTTTGACTCTTGTTAGCAGTATGAAAAGATCTCATTTCTCATCTTGGCAATTTTTACATGTTGAAAGTACTTTGCAAGGGATTTTCTGCCATTGGCTCACAAGTTGTGGTTGACCATCTAGGGAATGAAGTCCACCACTATTTTTCTTGCCTTTTAATGATAATGGGGACAATCTAAGTCATATTGCATCATCCAAGACCCTACTGATATATAAGTGTCAAAAATCTCCGAGAATTTTGTGATATGCCTATTGGAATCTTTGTCCAGTAGACAATGGAAGTTTATTCTATGTTGTACCCGTATAGTCAATAGGAGGTTTGACTCATATGTCATAATTGCCTCTTTTTATTTTTATTTTGTTATTTTGAGTATTTTTTATTTTCTTTGATGTTTTATACTTATTAAATTTTAAGTACTAGTATGTATGATTTTGTTGCACTTAGCTTCTATTTTTCTTAAAAATCTCTAAAATTCTCGACTTCTTCAATGGGTAAAAAATAAGTGAGAACATGACTGGAATGGAATTTGCAACAAAGCTATATTGATTTTGCTACATAATTTTTAGGGAATTAAGCTAGTTTAATTAATTAGTTTATTTATTTATTTATTGCATTTATCTTATCTTGCACATGCCTTTCAAATTATCACTATCTTATTTTATGGTTTATTGTGTACGTTAGGGACAATGTATAACTATAAATGTGGGGAAAGGGTATAGATTTCATCATTTGGGGATTTTATCTTTAGTGTAGATATATGATGGCTTACGATATTAATGATTAAGAGCATCTTCCCTTATGAGAATGATATGTGTTTTGTGGATCCATTGATAGACTAATTTTTATGTTGTGCTTTGTTCTTGGTTCCTTTGTATTAACTTGAACACATAGTCCCTCTTACATCACAAACCAGATACCTTTGAGAGATTATGTTTGAAGAATCTATTTAAGTGGTGAAATTGTTGTTGTAAAATAGCTATAATTTATGCCATAAGCCACTCTTATAAAGTCAAGTTCTTTGTATGCCCTACCAAAAGATAGAAGATGTGCATTTGGTGGTTAAAACTACCATCTTTTATATGTGAGGCTAATTTTGAAAAGTCAGATACCTAGTATGACTTACCAAATGAGAGGGTTACTTCAAGGGATCGATCCGTAAAAGCTATCACCATATTTAATTAAAAAAAAGGTGTTAAATAGCCTAATAATTCCTTCAAACTGAAGTACTAATGACTTACTGGGAGTTGACTTTCTCAAAATTCTAAGTGGCCAATACCATTTCTAATGGATTTTGGAATCATTATTACATTTATTATTGTTTTTTAAAAAATTTATTATTGACCAATAAAAGTTTAATATTAAAATTTATTATTGATCAATTTAATTTACTATTAATTAAAATCAAAGTATGATGTTTAAAATATAAGTTTTTCAAACCAATTTTCAAAAAAATATTACCTTAAAGGTTCTCATACGCACTACCTTACTGACCAAGTTAACGACATAAAAATTAGCATGTTAATCTTCAAGCGAGTATATAATGATGCAAATTGTTTAAAAAATATTTAAAAAACTAAGATTCCTTAATAAAAAAATTAAAAAAAAAACTAACCAAAGACCAATATTATATACATAGGTATTACATATATTACCTTTTATAAAAGTAAAACACAAGAAAACCTTAAAAACAAAAGTAATAAGTATATATAAAATGTATCTTAAAAATACAATAGATGTGTACATTGTATACAATTATATATAATGTGTCACTCGAAAATTATAAAAGCCCAAAAAATCAAACACTGCACCAATGGTAAATATATATATATATATATATTATTGTATACAAATAAACATCCCAATATGTATAAATATATATCATTTCAGAAAACACAAAAATCTTTTAAAAAAATAGGAATTCAAAAAACAAACAAATACCAATATATATTTGTGTATATATATGTATTGAGATTGTGCGTGTGAGAGAGAGTTATATACAAACCAACACCCCAATATATATATATATATATATACATATAATAAATTATTTTTATACTATTATAAAAAGTATGTTATTGAAAACAATAGTTAGTAATGTCCCATTGCATTGAGAGTGAACTATAATAATGATTTGGTTTATTTAATATAGTTTTTTTTCAAACATCTTCACCATCCATCGCTCTATTCTCACGAAAACCATGATATCTTTGCCTCTCTTTAGTTCTATTTTCACAAATACTATGCTTGATTTTTTATCTTTTTATAATTTTATCACTCTTCGAAGATGAAAGATTTTATTTCTCTTCCAAACGAATGTGGTCAAGAGTTTGAATTTCTCCTTAACTTAATAGTGGGGATGTGCGCATGGCTTGTTCATAATTATAAAGGAAAAAACAAAATCATCTTCTTAGTGTAATTGATGACAAAATATTTGGCACTACTTCGCTTCATCATAAGCCCAAACTAGGGCATATTTTTTTTTAACTTGATTTGCAAGTGCTTCCAAATTGAACAACAGTTTTAATATGTATATGGACAATTGCAATCACAGTAATGCAGATATAAAACCAAGTTTAACATATTTTATTCTTGGTCCGATGAAACAATCAATATTTATCTATCCTAGTACTTAATTGTTCCCTAGTTGTCTGTCAACTCAACTTTTATGGGTTATGAAAATATGCATATTTACCAAGGCAAGTTTAATCAGAAAATATAGAAAAAAAAATCATTTCATTCAATTGCTAACATGGCATTAGTTTTATCTGTCAAGAGAAAAAATATAATGTTGAGTAGAGAGAGAATATATGAAACTTAATTTTATTAATTATTTGAAATATTTTACAAGACACTCTCTTTCTCTCACTCTAATTTTTCTCTCACTATGCACTCACACTTACTCTCACTCTAGGATGATCACTCACTCTCACTCTAGGATGATCAATTCACTCTCTTAGCTTTCTTGCTTTTTTTCATGGTTACATTAGCAATGGAGAGCATGTATTTATAGGGTGGTAAGTCGGTGGTTAGAATGCTCTGGATTTATAGATTTTTTGAATGTGTGAGGCGGTGGAACTTTGTGAAGCTTCTTTGATGAGTCAAGAACATTCTAGGTGCTGCTCCTTATCACTCCCCTTCAGCATCGTTTTCTCTTGCATTGATGCTTTCTTGAGTATCCCTAGTTGTGCACGTAAATCTTCAAATTTCTTTGTGCTAAGGCCTTTAGTGAAGATATCAGCAACTTGTTCTTCTGTGGGCGTCAGCTTCATATGGATTTCACCTTGCAGCACTTTTTCTCTTAGGAAGTGGTAGTGCACCTCAATATGCTTGGTTCTAGCATGATACATTGGATTTTCTGCTACACACACTGCTGACATGTTATCACAATGAAGCATTACCTGTTCAATCGGTTGATGAAGATCTTTTAGTAATTGCATCAACCACGTGCTTTCTTGTGCTGCCATAGCCGCTGCTCTATACTCAGCTTCGGTGGTGGAGAGAGATACGGTAGGTTGCCTCTTACTGCACCATGACACTGCTCCAGATCCTAGACTGAAGATGTATCCTGTAGTCGATCGCCTTGTATCACAGTCTCCAGCGTAATCAGCGTCACAGTATCCAGTTACTTGGCATCCTTCACCTTTACGGTATAAAATACCGTAATCCACAGTTCCTTTCAAATATCGAAGTATCCTTCGAACTACTTACAAATGTGGCTTCTTTGGATTTTGCATGTAACGGCTTGCTACTCCAACTGCATATGCCAAGTCAGGTCGAGTAAGAGTTAGATAGATAAGACTACCTACCAATTGTCGATACATCCTTGGATCTTCCAAATCTTTCCCCTCTCCTGCACGAAGCTTAATGTTTGGCTCCATTGGTGTAGATAGTGGTTTGCACTCCAGCATCCCGTATGTTTCTAGAAGATCCTTTGCATATTTTTGTTGACATAGGAATATACCATCCTTTGTCTTCTCGACTTCGAGCCCCAGAAAATGCTTCAACTCTCCAAGCTCCTTCATCTGGAACCGGATTGAAAGATTTTCTTTTGTGCACTGGATTTCTTCAGTGAGATCTCCGGTTAAGATTAGATCATCAACGTACACCAGTACTATAGCCATCTTGCCTCTAGTGTGCTTGACGAATAGGCTCGAGTCTGATGCTGTCAACCTGTAGCCGCTTTGTACAAGAAATTCTGCAATTTTCCCGTACCATGCTCTTGGAGCCCGCTTCAAGCCATATAATGCCTTCTTGAGCTTGCACACATACTTTGGATGAGCCTTGCTCTCAAATCCTTATGGTTGATCCATGTAGATGTCTCTATCAAGCTCTCCATGTAGGAAGGCATTCTTCACATCCATCTGCCAGAGCTTTCATCCTTTGTTTGCAGCTAGTGCCAATAGTACTCACACTGTTGTTATCTTTGCTACTGGGCTGAATGTCTCATCATAGTCTATTCCATACTGTTGCGAGAAACCTCGTGCCACAAGTCGAGCTTTGTACCTTTCGACTGTTCCATCTACTCGAGTTTTCACCTTATACACCCACTTACATGAGATTGGTTTTGCTTCTTCTGGCTTTGGCACCAACTCCCACGTCTGATTTTGCTTGAGAGCAACTATCTCTTCCTCCATAGCTTTCTTCCATTTATTAATTTTAATTGCCTCTTGATAGGATGTTGGTTCTTCAACTTCCATGATTAGTGCAGCATTTGCATACTTAGGATTGGGATGTCTTACCCTGGATGATCTCCTTAAGGGTGGAGGCATTTCTTCTGGCAAATATGCAGGGTCTTCTTCAGCTTCTCCATGAACTCCTGTCTTCCATGTGCTCTTAGTCTTTAATGATCTTGGACTTATGTCTTCTTCAGTTGTTGTTGGTACCTCTTGAGCCTGGTCTTGTAACTGTTCTTCTACTATTGGCTCAGTCTCCTTCATATTTGGTTGAACTGAGTCTGTTGAAGGCCACCAAGCTCAAGTTTCATCAAAGACCACATTTCTGGATGTGTGGATGAGTCCAGACGCCGGGTCATAGCATCTCCATTCTTTTCTCTCATCATCATAGCCGACAAAGATGCATCGTACTGCTTTCTTATCGAACTTGGTACGAAGATGGTCTGGTACAAAAACATAACACACACATCCAAAGACTTTGAAATGACTTACTATGGGTTTGATTTTCCATAGTCTTTGGAATGGAGAGAGAAAGCCCATCTTCTCCTGCGGAAGCCGGTTGATGATGTAAGCTGCCGTTCTCATGCATTCAACCCAAAATCTCCCTGGCACATTCTTGGCATGTAGCATACTTCTGCATACTTCTGCTATATGCCGATTCTTCCTTTCAGCAACACCATTTTGCTGTGGAGTGTTGGGGCAGGTAAGTTGTCTTCGAATCCTATGCTTCTTTAGATAGGCATTAAACTCTTGAGAGAGATACTCTCTTCCATTATCAGTACGAAGACACCGTACCTCCTTGTTGAGCTCATTCTCCATCTTCTCCTTAAACTCCTTAAACTTGGAGAATGCTTCAGATTTTCTTTCATAAAGAACACCCATACGTACCTTGAGAAGTCATCGATAAAGGTCACCATGTATTTGGCACCACTTACAGATGATTGTTTGACTGGGCCAAATACGTCAGAGTGCACCAACTCCAAAGGCTCCTTAGCTCTTAATTTAGATTGCTGGAAGGGAAGTTGATGAGCCTTACCGAATTGACACCCAGCGCATATTGTGTCAGTTCATACTTCTATGTCGGAAAGGCCTTTGACCATTGACTTCTCCACCATCAACTTTAGCTTGTGGTAGCTCACATGCCCCAGTTTTGCGTGCCAGAGATTAGACATCTCGTTCTTCCGGGTCTTGTCCATATAGGCTGATTCCGCAGACATCACATAGATAGACTCCAGTTTCTGACCTTCCATTACTGGAGTGCCTGATGCCTGTAGATTGCGGTATACCTTGACTTCTTGTGGCCCGAATACCACATAGTTTCTTTGTGCTGTCAGTTGTGAGACTGACAATAGGTTCTTCTTCATCCCGGGAACATGATAGACGTCGTGCAACTTAATTTGATTTGAATTGAAGCGTGGAGAGATGAGTGTCTTACCGATGTGGGTGATGGGCAACTTGGAATTATTAGCTGTCACAATCATCTGCTTCCCCTTGTACCTCTCCAGTCCCTCTAATTTCTTGATGTCACCTGTCACGTGGTTGGAGCAACCAGAGTCGATGATCCAATCACTTTCATAATTGATCTTCTTCTGCTTTGTTATTGCTGTTAGAGCTACCTCTTCTTTCTCTTCTTGCTCCTCCACTTTGGTGGTGACCACTGCAAATGCTGCTTCAACATCCCACTCTTCTTCACTATCATACCTTCCTTGATGTTCGGTATCTTGGAAGGTTCTTGATGTTGCTACATTTCCTTGGCCTTTCTTCTTATGGCAACAATCTCGTGTATAGTGCCCTTTCTTACCATAATTGTAGCAACGATCATCTCGACTGTCACCTCCTTTGGATGGACGGTTGCTGGTACTCCTTTGACTGCGAGCTCCCCCTGAAAGGTCAGTCTTCTCCTTTGGCCTCCTTTGCTGGCTTGTTTTGTCTTCAGTTATAGGTCTCTGCTTTGGGTTGAATCGACCCTTCCTCCTACCACTGAATAGTGCCTCCTCCTCTTGCTTCAAGGAAACACCAGCCATCTACTTAGCTAATGCTTCTTGATTGGCGAGCATATTCTCCAACTCCAATAATGTTGGTTGTGTTGGCCAGCCTCGAACAGCAGCCATAAACCCACTGTATTCATGTTTAAGGCCATTGATAATTATCCTCCTCATTCGCTGCTCACTGATCTATTCTTCGGGGGCAACCTGTGCAATCTCACTACATAGTGACTTTACCTTAGTGAAGTACTGACTGATTGTCATACTTCCTTGCGAGATTGTCATCAGCTCACTTTCAAGTAGTTGGAGATGGGCATCATTCTTTTTGGATAATAGTATAGAGAGAGTGTCTCATGCAACTTTTGGTGTAGCAGCATCTCTGATATACTCCAACGACTTTCATCTTCAACAAATTTGTTCTCGGAACAAACATTGCCTTACAGACCTTGATGCTCCACTTCGCAGAGCCTCATCTTTTGACTTCTCTGCCACCAGAGCCTTCTTCTCCTTTGACTTAGAATCACCAGCAGCATCCGCCACTTCTTCAAAAGTGACATCCGTGCGATCGTGCTCGACCCACCCGTGACCTCCCATAGGTCCTCGTCCCCTTGTAGATAGGACTCTATGCAGGCCTTCCAATTTATGTAATTATTATTGTTTAATTTCTTTAAACCACCGATCGTACTCGTGAACTCCATTCGTCGTGTCCGAGTCACCCGGACGTCCGAAAGAAGCCTCCTCGTTAGAATACCGGTACCTCACTTACTCCGACTGGCGAACTTCTTGCAACACTGATGAACTCCTTATGCTCGGGCACTCGTCGATGATTTGGCAGAATCTTCCCTGCAACCTAGCTCTGATACCCGAAATGTTGAGTAGAGAGAGAATATATGAAACTTAATTTTATTAATTACTTGAAATATTTTACAAGACACTCTTTTTCTCTCACTCTAATTTTTCTCTCACTATGCACTCACACTTACTCTCACTCTACGATGATCACTCACTCTCACTCTAGGATGATCAATTCACTCTCTTAGCTTTCTTGCTTTTTTTCATGGTTACATTAGCAATGGAGAGCATGTATTTATAGGGTGGTAAGTCGGTGGTTAGAATGCTCTAGATTTATAGATTTTTTGAATGTGTGAGGCAGTGGAACTTTGTGAAGCTTCTTTGATGAGTCAAGAATATTCTAGGTGCTGCTCCTTATCATATAAACATAAATATAAATATAAATCAGCATGGCAGACGAACAAGTCAATGACACAAAATAATACCTCAGCCCCATCCTCGTCCTATTAATGCATAATAAAATTCTTGAAAATACAATAATGGCTGGAGATGGCATGAGAATAATAGACTTGATCAAAACCTTCGTCGTAGTTTAAGGAGCAAATTACATTTTTTTACCCCAAAAAATTAATTATTTTAATTTTTCTAAGATATGTATTGGCCATGTTTGTCTGATATAAAGCTACTTTCTTTATCTACCCCAAAACTTTTACATTAACAACAAAATTATTTAAAATAAAATTCATCCATTTCTAATTTTTTCATCAAAATTGATAAATTGTAAATAACTTGACTTTTAAATATTAATCATTCTTAAAGTTCAAGGAAAAAAACAATAAAAGAAACTCATTTCTTTAGTTTATTCACAAAAACATGGAGTTCCAAACGATCAAAAATGAATTGCACGCCTTCTTTTCATTCTTATATGAGAGATGATTCCACGGAACCGGTTCCTTGATAGTTACTATAGAACCGAGATGTGGCTCAACCTCATCTGTTGGATTGCCTCAATTAAATAATTTCTAAAGTAAAGGGCATGGATCCTTTAAGATAATTACCAATATATCCCTAGATTATATAATAAAAAACAATAAAATTTATAAACTCATGGTTAAGATTGAGCCACGTCTTGGTTCCGTGGTAACTACCACAGAAGGATAAAATTCCTTCTTATATATACTTCAATTCTCAAAAGAAAAATAATTGCATTTTTGTTGTGCAAACCACAAATAAGGAACTGACCACCTTTTTTAAAATAAAAAAATCCAAAGGAGCTTGCAAATTAAAATAGGGATATGTTAATAGTATACATAAAGATCAAAATTGTCACGTCTTGAGCCCGGCCTGGACAAACGATCACATACCACACAGGGCGGAAACCCCACAGGAACTCAAAGGCTAAAAACCTAACTCATAATAAATATGATCTAACAAAGCTACAAATTACAGATAACAAAAATACAACAACTTCCAATTACAAAGTTCAAGGACTATCACATGACAAAATGACAACTCGACTACAATGCGGGGATAAGTAATCGATGGCCCGCGAAGCTACCACCAGAACTTTATCCAGATTTGAAAAGAATTAAGAACAACTTTATGAGCTTGACAACCCAGTAAGAAATCCACTAAAATATTTGCGAATCATGTAGGGTTTAAAATTTCCATTTCTGATATCAAGTAAAACAAAACTTGTGCAATGTATATCTAAAGAGTAGAACATAAATTACAACATATACTGAAAATCAGAGAGTAATAATAATAATTACGCAAAAGAAAGATTTCACATCCATAATATTTTACCAAAACATCGCTTCATAATAGATATTTTCATAACATACTGATTTTGTATAAATCAAATATCAGAGTTGGATAATTATCAAATATAAGTCGATAATTATCAAATATAAGTCTCTTGAACAAAAGAATTTAACAAAGGATATAGATTCCAAATGTAATAGTTTTCTAAGATTATGCGTCTCCCAAACTTATAAGGCCAGTTATTTTACCTCGATAGCACTCGAGTCAAAATATTAGAGCTCATTTGTTTTACCTCGGTGGCCCAAGTCAGAATTATCGAAATCCATTTATTTTACCTCGATGGCATGAGTCAGATACCGTTATTGTTCCACCAACAGCCAAGAGTGAAACTATAGTCTCAATTCATAGAACTCATATCGACATGGTCAACGTTGACCCCCATTGACCGGGTTAGTGCATAGCTTATTTGGAGACTAAAAATGTTTATAATAAAATAAATTTTCCCATAAATGTCAAAAGTAGTATTTTCCAAAGAACTAGACTGTCAATACTTGCCAACAAAAATATTTCTAAGTTATCAAACCAAAATAGCATAATATAACAAAATTTATAATATCAAACTCTTCCGAATTCTCATTTGAGCAAAAATACTATAACTTAGCATATAATCAAATAATTGCATGATCCAACGTTTATGTAGAAACTAAGCCAATTGTTTCAAGATAAAAAATAGGTAAGTAAATAAATAAATAGTAAAATAAACATAATCCATAATTTATCTGTGACTTACTTACCTGGAGAACCCCAACTCTAACTCACACTCGAAGGCAAGATCAATCCTTCTTGGACAACCCTAAAAACAGTATCCAAAACTAATTGCTCAAAACAATAAATTAACACAACCCAAAACATGGACCATAACCATGCCAAAAATAAAAAAACCACTTTCTAGTCCATCTAGCACTACTAGACATCTAATCATTTCAAGAGATAAAAGTAACCCAAAACATTGAACTAGTTAAAAGCCATATAGATCAAAAGAGAACCAATACAAAAATCAACTCATGCAACTATTCAAATAGAACTCCAACACCAATTTACAACTAAGCAAAACAACACTTAAAAGACCCAATCAAAGAAAGCAACAACTAAAAAATATAAGCAAAAGAAATCAAGATTTGCACAAAACCAATTTAAAAGAAAGGATTCAAGCCATGGACCCTTGTAGTACACCTACTACTCCAAGGCTTTAGAACCACCACAAAGAATAACAACATTCACTAAGCATAAGCACACATGTTAAGCTTCAAACTATACATCAGACTACAAGATCACCTACCCATACAATAGCCATAAATCAAGTTTTAAGGAAATTGGCATTTTAACAAACACTTTGTGCCCATCCTCAAATCTAAGAAATTGGATAACTTGACAAAAACACATGCTATCAAATAATACATAGCATTTCACCACTACAAACAAAGAAGAAGAAGAACATATTTGAACCACAACATGAAGCTAAAAAAAACATGTCATGATCTAGCAACCTAGAGTTGAAGGAAGCAAGAAGGACTCTAAGTCTTAAAAGTTTAAAAGAATTACTTGCTTAGAATAAGCATAGCACAACACCCACTTGAAGCCTCTCATGGTTCCCAAGATGTGCAAGTGAGAAGCTTTAAGTCCTCATCTAATTTTACCAAAGATGATAGCCCCAAGGTAGATGAAATTGTTTGGACTACCATACTTCCTTTTGAAGCTCAAAAAGCAAGACGATGGTATGGCTTGGCATGGTCTTTTAAAAAGAGGAAGGATGGCTTGACATGGTCTTTTAAAGAGAGAAAGCATGGGCCTTAAGATAAACTTGCTCAATCTTTCAGAGAAAGATGCTAAGACAATATAAAAGTCAAAGAAAAATGATTAGGTTGCTCCCGAAAGCTTAGCTAGGGACACTTAAACATTATTACTTTCAAGCCTTATAAAGGAGCATCATAACCTTAAAGGTCTCTAATGATCACATCATCACAATGAGATTTATAGGCTATGATACATCTTGATAGAAAGGATTTAGAGTCATAAAAGAAGAGGAATGTTTAGAATATTTTCTTTTTGAGGCCAGATAGTCTGATATATTTGGTTTACATGTTGATTCATCTTTGTAGATGGTTTCTTAAAATGACATCTTAATAAACATTAAGTTGGGTCCCAGATAATCCCGTGTTGCTCATCTTGTGAACAAGCTTGTCCCCATTCTTCGCTCACAAATTGTCATTATAGTTTAATGTTCAGAAGATCAGTTTTCCTCTTGCCTCTTGTGAGGTCATCCTTCTTGAAGGTTTGGATACATGTTGTTTGATATCATGAGAAGCTTGGGTGAGGAATTTAATTCTTTCCTTCAAAACCCAATATCTATGTTCTTAGCCTTCTTCAATTGAAAGAGGGTTGAAACTAATAGTTACTCTCAGCTCTAGCTCCATGTTACACCAAAAGATGCTTTCCTTTAGGTGAGAAAGATTAAGAATCTGCTTACTCCTTGGAATCAATCTCACTACTTAACATTAGTGATCCCTATAGATGAAGCAAAATTATTGATGCAAAAATCCAAAACTTTAGCATAGAAGCTGATAACTTGACTTTAGGAAGATTCCTGATTTTGTTACTTGTCATTGATATATCTTAGTTGGTTTCTTAGAAAAAGTCTTCACCACTTCTTGCATTTCATTTCACTGGAATCTTGCAACTAACGCACTAAGATACTAAGGTTGGTAGGAGCCTTTTATCTGGGAGGGACACTCGGATGCCTAAGTCAAATGGGACTTAGTCTCTTAGAGGTGGGAAAGTAAAAGAATGAAGAAACAAGGATTTCATGGTAAAGTCGCCCAATGTGTGTTTTTTTCCCTCGTTTACCTTGATGACGATGTTATAGCCTTTACTCTTTGCCAACTTATTTTCCTTTCCTTTAGTGATTTAATCACCTTTTATATAGCTAGATGGAATTTTCCCTGCCTTAGAAAGTCTGTAAGTTTTGTTTGACTGCAAAGTAAGCTTCACTACCATTGGAGATTTGCTTTCACTATTAGATGGGATATGAGATTTACCACTTTAGGAAGGTTTAATCTCTAATTGAATCACCAATTACATAGATCTAGATGAATGTGCTAAGATTATACCACATGTTTGCAGGCTAGATCATGCCATATGTTTGAGTATTTTTCCCCTTAATAATTACTATACCATTTTTCCTGGACCCCCACCACCACACCCTATTGGTTTTCATTCTTCATTAGCGCCCATGAGGAATTTTTTCCCTTTGTAACTTTTTACCTTCTCCCACCCAAAGCCATGTTCAAGCGAGCGTAACCAAGGGAAGACTAGCGGGGGTTTCACCTCCCTAACGCCTATGAGAACCCCTCTTCTTGAGCTTCTTTCCTCCGGCTCAGCGGTGATGCCTTGATGAGTTGATGGCGCTATGGTGATTCAGTGAAGTTCTAAAGCCCCTCCACAAAAACAAGCCTCAAAGTTCTTAATTATTGTTTAATCATGCTTTGGTGGAGACAAAAGAAAGATAGAGCATTATTGGCATTGGATTCCATTTTAACTTCTAATATCTTCACATGGCCACAGAGCCCACATGTTCCCATTTTAGATTATATTCAAATAATCAATTAATCACCATTAATAGATTAATGCTCTCATTATGCAATAACAAATTATCCCAAAAAGCTAATAAAAATTTCATTATCAGAGATGGCCACGCATGTTTGGTATCATCATTGACCATGGCGTGCAGCTTCTAGTTCAAATGAGCAAGAATAGTTGCTTTATGCTTTTTTCTATTTGTGTATTTGAATTGTGGTTGTTTTAATTAAAATTTGTATTATCGTATTATCTTATATTGTAGACAATTGCTTTGTTGGATTTTTTTCACCTTCATCTTTAGTCCCCCTACCGATGCATTTTGGTTTCACCACTGATCTTAACCATTTCGTGTAGTAGTAAGAAAAATCAAGAAGGCTCTCACCATTTTGATGAATATAAGGCAATAAGAGGATGAAGGTCTTTGAGCTTCATATATAGTTTCAACCTCAAAACCCTTAAAGTCCTTGATCTTAATCAAACATTATAGGGACCTTCTCATCAAAGGATCTTTATCGATCTCTTTTCAATTTTCTCATTCATTAGGAAGCTAGAATGACCTTGGAAAGCTCCTACACTTGACTGGCATGTATGGAAATGCCAACTAGATATAAACTACTTGACAGGCTACCTAAGATAAAAGAAACTAAGAGGAAGAGTGATCAAGAACTACTAGAGCCCCTTCAAGAAAGCAAAATATCAGGTTAAAAAATGGTAAAAGAGGAATATCCCAACACGGCATCATAAAACTATGCACCCTTAAACACAAGCTGAGGAAAAATCCTAATATAGATTTATTAGCAACCAACTTTAAAAAGTCCTTTAAAGAGCCTCGGTGGCTCAAAGGAATGCTTGATAGCACTATCATTTTCATCCCAAAAATAAGAGCATGATACCTAAGAGTTCGAATTTAAAGATTAAATAGAAGACTAGTTAGTAGTGTGCCCTAGGTCAATGAAATAAATATTGTCATTATTGCACTTTTCTAAAATAAATGATGTTTTTATTTATCGTGTTGGTTAATATGAGTATATTTAACTTAATAAAAAATGCCATGAGTAGTTGATTCCGCCTAATGGTCATTAAGTCTGTGACCTGATAGTAAAATTCTATGGCAATAAGATTACTATATACTCTAAATTATCCTGGGTCTATCATTATTGGTGGAGTGATAGTGAATAAAGATTAGTTTGTTGTCTACCTGATGATCATATTTTACTAGGCATAAATTTGAGATATTAAGTCAAAGAATAGATATATGTTGGGCAATAGTGTATCTAACCCACCAACCATGAGAATAACATGGATGTCATAAGTATTTCACGACAGATAAATCAGGCATTCTACCTAAAGTCATTCTGCACTTTCCTACATAAAAGAGTTTAATGTTATGATGCAGTCTAACATCATGTTAACTGCATAATAATAAAGATTACAGTTGGACATATAATATACTATGCGATGGAATATGAGTGATAAAGAAAAGAAATTTATCCTGCTCATATTTGAGAGAGTCATCTTTATGCCCTTTGATACGGTCTGATTGAAGAAAATGCTATGGCACATGTAGCTGGAATTAATTATTAGAGTATTGTGTGAAAAACCAAAAGGACTACTATGAGTTAGGCTTATTTGGATCACCTACATTTACTAAACTTGGATAATCATAATGTCTTGCTAGATGTCATTTACTACTTGTGGCCTTTTAAATGGGATTTGGGCGTCCTACCAATGTGTAAGTGAACCTACATGGATATCCACTTAGAATGGAGTAAAATGGGCTTTGGATTACATGGCCGGAGTTTGTTGAAATTGACAAATAACATACATAATTATCTATTGCAGTTTATCTTTAAAATTGTTTAAAGATAGCTTTGATTTTAAATGGGATTTTAAAAGATTAAAATTATTTTACTCTCGATTTCAAATAAGATATTAACTCTTATTTATAATATCGATTCACAAGGTATTTTAAATCGAATGTATCTTTTAGTTATAATTTAACTTTCAAATAATTTTAAAGATAAATAAAATCAGGTTTAAAAAGGGTTTTAAAATTTAAATATATTAATGGTGACTTTTGCACTTCCAACTTCGAAAATGTAATGGGGTTTTATGGTGACTTTTGTACTTTCAACCATAAAAATATTTTTGGGCTTTGTGATGATTTTTGCATTTCTAGCCGGAATAAGCCTATTATTAATCTTGGATTCTTAAAGACCAAATATTTTATAATAGAGTTTAGTGTTTTTTTTATTGGTACTTTCTAATGCCATTTAGCTGACTACCGATACTTTTAAAATAATCTATTTGAGTGTGTTAGAGTAATAATAATGCATGTACATGTACATTGTATTTATATGTATATACATACTCATGTGTCACACCATTCTTGTATTTATATATGGGCTGGTTTGCTCTAATGAATTCATTCTCTTCTCTCATCTTTTATCTATCATGGTATCAGATGTGGGCCGATCTCGCCGGGATTTTGTTCAGTCCGATCTATGACGACAATGTCATTTGTTTGGTTCTTCTTTGCAGAAAATTTGTAAACCCTCCGATAAGCCTTGTTCGATCTCATGACCGGTGACACACTAATTTGCATGCGTGTACCGAAGTGCACGCAGTGTTGAAGTATACCCAATGAGTTGCAGTAGTCGAATCCATAGGGAATGAAAGTATTAGTAATGACCACTTCCTCGCTTATCTAGTCGGAATCAAGATTATAGTGAATTTGACTCAATCGCAAGAATATGAATATCGCAAGCAAGCAAAGGGAAGTAGAAAATAAGGAAAGTTTCAGTTAGTGAAGATGAGGTACTGAGCAATACCCCCTAGGATCTAACATAGTAGCGCATGATTTACCATATGGTTCTAAAACCGAAAGCACTAAGTCGAGGTAATCCAAGAACAATCGGTCCTTGCCTCCAGGCCACCAATACTAGTCCCTACGAGGTCCTGATGGAGAAATTACTCAATCTCTCACCTCACACTACGTGATGACCGCACAAACTCTAGGGATTCCTAAAAGTGCAACCCATTCCTAAAGATAGATTTAACCTACTTCTAGGTGAAAGATCCCTAACCCCCTACAATGTCCCGACGGAGAAAATCTCTTAATCTCACGCCTTACACCAAATATGGTTGAATAAATCCAGGAAATATGGGATAGAAAAAGAATGAATCGGAGGAAAGGGACACTCCACTATCTCATGACTCACCCTCTCAACTCTCTTCAATCTTGGAGTTCTAACCCTAATGGAGACCTCTCTCTCACCAATGCAACATATATCATGCAATACAAATCAATCACAAGGATTAGTACGATAGCAAGCAATGAGAAAACAAGATTGAAACTCAATTAAACTCGAGTTTGACAGAAAACATAAAGTAAATCAATATAAACATATGATCCTTGGGTTCACATGCCCAACACTCTATTATGGATTTACCCTTTCATGGGGCAAATTACTAAGCAAAGAATAATGCAATAAAAAGCAATAAAAACCATGAAATAAAACCCCCTTCAATTGGTGATGATGGCCTTGATGGGTCGCTCAACATCTTGAAGGATCCTCTTTAAAGCTAGGTTACCGAATGCCCCTTTGATGTTATGACGTAGGAAAAGATCTCATCAAAATAGTGAATAATGCCGTCCAAATTTGCCAAAGACCTTCTCTTCAAAACCCTTGCCGCTTTGCCCTTCAAACGCTAGCAAAAAAAAGTCCCCAAATAATAGGCAAAAATGGTTATTTATAGTCAAAACCATGTCATCACATGCGTGCCTCGCGTGACTGCAGTGTAGATTTTACTCGCCCGTGTTGCAGAAATTCCTACGACAACACATGAAATTTCATGCGGTATTGTGAACGATGGGTTTGCTACAATCGGTCTTCATAAACATAGTCTCACACACTCTCTTCTCTTGAGGCCACATAGTCGCACCCACATCCACATAGTGGGTCGTGAGGCTTCTCGCTCACTTCGAATCATCATTGGGAAGCTCTTGCGTTCTTCACCCAAGTATGGACATGGGGTGACTCGCCTTTACGCCCTTTCAACTTAAAGTCTAGCTTCGATTCTCTCTGGAAGTTGGCACACCCTATGTATATGAACTCCTCTTGTGTTTGATCTTTATGCTTGCTGACTCACAAATTGCCTTTTACAGCCTATCTTTGCTTCTGCTTTTTCATGATTCGACCATAGGGACGACGAGAGCACCTGAAATTCCATCCCATCAAAATTCCACTTCCCAAAACTACTTTCCAAAATTTGTCTTTTCTACCAAATCATGCAGTGCCTTAAGAGAATCGATGCTCAAATTCTTAATTTTTGAATTGATGCCGCTCTTAGAAAGTGAACGAATGCCCACGAAATCATCCAGCAGATGACTTCGGCTTTAGGAGTGTTGTCTATACAAAAGTTGCCTCTTTGGAGTGACCCCACCGGCAGGATCAAAGGAAAGGTTAGAGTAGACACTAACAAGGCTTGAGGAAACATTGCGCAGCGTTATCATATGATTACGGTCGTCGGCGAGTGATAGAGGTACATGCATATGCCTATATCCTAAAGGCTTATCGGGTTAAGCGCCCTCATGCCGGATATGCCCTTGCAGCAGGTTTGCTCTGAAGTGGTTACTACCATCGGAGATTTTACAAAACTCTTGGAAGAAGATACAATTTGGGTTCGAGCATGTCCTAGCAATCTTGTCTGAGCTTCTTTATGCCGCGCATCCACCAAGGATATGAAGAATATCGGTGCGATCGCGCTGACATTATTTCAATTATGGGTGTGGTACACGAGTTTCAAATATACCCCTCGAACTCATTCTATCATATTATCCTTTCCTTAGGCCCGTAGGGTGAGGAAACAAATTAAATTGCTTGCATCATTTTAAACTCAATTATAATAAATTAAATTGTAATTCATACCTCATTTTTAGGTGGGCGTGCATTGACATGGATGATGATAGCTCAGAAAGCAGCAAGTACAATGCGAAACTATACAAGCAGGCAGTTACTAGATCGCTTATAGATGCAACAGGTAATGTTATTAACAAAATTGATAATACATACATATTTTAGGTATTAACACTATTGATAATTTGGTAAACAATTTTGAATAAATATATGGTGGCCTTATTTACGCGGATGAGATAATAGCACAAGTGCCACTCCAACATTTCACGATGTACCTTTTGTGGACCATGCTTCATATCATTGATTTGCTTAGTTGTTGAGTGACACCAAACCAATTGGGTTATAAGATAATTTAGTCAACAAGGATTTCTACTTGCTCTAGTTTTGCATTGACCAACCTAAGTTGATCAAGGATCTTTGTGGCGTAATCGACATGCATTGGGCATTGATGCATAGGAGATGGATTGGATACTAGGAGAGATAGAGCATCACATAGCCTCAACTCTTCATGTTCCCGCCGGGTGATAATGTGAATGTCACTGCTGTAATTTAAGGAATGGTATACCATCACCATACTACTTTGTCGACATATCGTGATCTGCTGGATCTCCTTGTAGAAGAGGGAAGGATCTTCCAGCCGCCCCACTTAGAGTGTTTTCATAATAGTCGAGAGATGTGCTACCACCGAAAGTCCTCCTCAGATAAAGACATCGTCCTGTGATAGTTCTGAAAGGAACATGACGAAAGACATATCTTTGTTAACCACAACACAAGGAGTACTAGCCAGCTCACCAATCAAACGATATCAACATACTCGGCATCTCATCTCCAAGAATTTCCAGCTTGAGCCCAATAGATACTTTGTTGATTTTGGGGTGGACTTTGTCTGGAATTTATTTGAGTATCAACCTCATTCACCTTTGAAACACAAATAACGAAGCCATTCAACTCCATTTCGCAACAAGACCTGAAATCACCGCTAAAACCCTTTATACTAAGGATGCTAACCCAAACACACCAACTTCACGATGCATGATTTGAATGACTCATCCGATGAAAACTTCATAGCCGAGTAAGAAAGAAGACCTAGGCTATGGGATCAAGCTTATCCAGATATCCACATCCATACATTAATGTTTTACCGAGGCAAACGAGATGGTGACGAAACGCATTGTATTAGATGTTGTTTTTCTTTATTATGTGTGCAAAATGTTGTCTACTATGTTTTTGGTTGTTGTTCTACAAGCGTGTAGTGTGTGTGTGTTTTTTTTTTTTTTGCATTTGTTTTTTCTTTAAATGCTTAAACAAAAGTTCTAGCTGATAAGTCATTGTATGTTATAAATATATGAAAGAGTTGGATACATCATAAAAACATTATAACAAGAAATATATTAGGATTACATTACGTACCCGGGATTACTTATACCAGCTTGCGCTGACAATTGATAACTATGTCCTTATCGAGACATAAAACCATAATGTCTTGGCTGCACACCTTCCTAACATCCATCTCATTGTGAATCCTTGTAGATTTTTGTCATCCTTTCTTTTGGCGCTCTTCTCATCATAACATCAGACGATGTGGATCATTATAAGGGTTCCAATATCCCTCATTTGATTCTAGCTCATCTTCACAATGCAAGGTGTCTCAGATTCTCACCCAATATCAAGAGGCGATAACGCCATGCGGTGTGAACCCGTATGTACTGGTTTACTTAAGCAATAAATCCCAAGTGAGTTGTACTGACTATAGAGTAGTAGGGATAAAATACCTAAATTACAATTTAAATCCAAGTGAAGATGAATAATGGTTATGCTTGATAGATGTGATGTAAACAAAATAAAGAAACAAGAATGAAAGGCACAAGTATGAGAGGTAAGCTAATCAAGAAGTGGGCACTCCTGGACAATGCCCCCTAGGACTTATGTCATGCAAGATCTACCATTATACGTCCTAATTAATGCTTAATGAGTCGTGGAAAACTTAACTCACACGTCCTAAACTCTAAGGCCCAACCGACTAACCCTACACTATGTCCCGTGAGAAATTGCTTAGTCTCAACACCTCACACCGCACACAAGGTTGCATGGAGTTCTAGGATTCCATGATAAACCCCATTCCTATGTGTAGATCTAAATCCATTTAGTTCAGAAAGACCCCAGTTACAATTTCCGTTTCAAATACTAAAGTCACTAACGCTCACTCAAGGTTACGAATTCAAGCCCCGAGGATTTCATCCCTTAGCATTTCACCTCTATTATAACCGCAAAGAGTTCTGTGGAGGTAGGATAAATTCACCTGAGGAAAAGGGAGGCTCACCTCTCGACTCACCCTCTCAACCTCCTTGCAATCTAACTTTGCTCCACCCCTCATGGCGTGTTTCACCCATCCACAAAGACGCTAACATTACCTCAACCCTATTATTACTCTACGGGAGAAATCATTCAACAAGAATTCAAGATTGGAACTCAATTAAAATATCAATTAAGGAAAGCATAATGGAAGGTCAAAGAAATGATAACATCCTAGGATTTCCACATAAAATCCAGACCTACTAGGGGGTTTTAGTCTCCTCATGGAGCATGGCCACAATCACTGAAACTGAAAGAGTGAGATAAGTTAAACTATAGGAAACCCCCTGCATTTGTGTCGATAGTCTTGCATGCCTTTGTTCTCTCCAAAGGTCCCTTTGTCTGGCTCTATAGGGTACACCGGTTTGATCGTACTAAAGCTCCCTAATAACCTTTCTAAAGGGAAGCGCGTGTCAAATATTGAGAACCCTCCAAACGTGTGCCAAAGCCTCTCAAAACCCTAGTCAGACGGCCTTCTCAAAGATGGAAAAGTTATAGAAGGGGGGAAAGAAGATTATTAAAATCATGCTTTTCAAATAGGGTCGAATCGAGCATCCACATGCACCGCGGATCATTACACGAGTGGAATGGCCACCGGCATGAGGAATTCCACATGCCTATGTGGGATTCTCCGAAACTGACTGCCGTCGGCTGAACAAGAATTACTACAAAGGTTCGCCACAAGAGGCTACTACAACACTCCAATCAAACACCCTAATTCCACACTTTTATTGAGGTAATATAACTAACACATTTATAATCAGATCACAACTCTTCAATCAAAAGTCTGCTATGAAGATTTTGCTATCAATGCACAAG
>NC_052477.1:20380830-20396613 GCF_009730915.1 Dioscorea cayenensis subsp. rotundata
AAAAAAATCACAAAGTGAATTTTTTTTTTAAAATTTTTTTTAAAAATTTAAAAATAATAACTAATAAATTAAAAGAATTTGAGACAACTTAAAATAATTTAATATAACTTTAAAAAGGATGGATGAATTAAAAGGGTTTTCACTTGATTCGCTTCCCCATTGAATTAAGTCACCTATGTATTTTCTTGAGTATGGTGGAATTTAAAGCCCATCTAGTTTTCTTACTTTGAATCAAAGTTGCTACCCACTTATTTATTAGTTGCCATCAGTCGTCTGCCTTAGTCTTTGCTTTAGTTTTGAACTCTGAGGGTTGTTGACAAGATCCCCTTGCGTATAGCCCGCAAAGTGCACGGGTTTGTCGAAGTAATAATCCCAGGTGAACGGGTATCGAATCCACAGGGAGTAGGGAATAAAAATACTTAATTCGATTCATAGCTATGTGAAAGATCAATGATAATGAGTGTGATAATGATTCAATTCTCAACAGTAAAAGCAACAAGTAAGAGAGCAAAAGTAAAGAAGGAGGTAAGGCAATCGATAAAGATGAGGTACCCGAATAATGCTCCAGCTAGGGTAATTGTTTCAAGTGCAAGAACCCTCTATTATGCTTCCTAATCAATGCAATGGTGAGTCGTGGAAATCCTTAATTACATAGTCCCAAATCTAAGGTCAACTATGCCTAACTCTATACATGTCCCGGCGGAGAAATCGACCAATCTCAACACGTCGCACTCGCATAGAGTTGTAATGAGCTCTAGGGATTCCAAGTGATAAATCTCTTCCTAATTATAGACCCAACCCTTTGGTCCAGGTGGAAGGTCCCTAACCACAATTAAGCCCTAGATGCTAAGATCACCTCAACGCTTCACTCCGTTGCACGCGCAACTAAGCCCCAGCGGAAGTTCATCCCTTAGACCATTCACTCTATTATGGCCGCAAAGAACTCGAGGAACGGAGGTAGAATCTATCACGCCGGAGGGGAAAGGGGACACTCATGTACCTCTCGACTCACCCTCTCAACCTTCTCCAACCTAGCTTTGTCTAACGCTCGTGGTGTGTCACTCACTCACAAGGTTACCAACAAGAACTCTCAACCCTAGTGTCACTCTAGGGGAAATGTTCATACAATCAAGCATTCAAGGTTGGATCTCACAATAAACATCAATTTATTGAAAGCATAATAAAGAGGTTCAAAGAAACAAATACATCCTAGGGTTCACAATACCCGAGTACCCACTAGGGGTTTAGCTCTCCATGGAGCTAAGTACAATCAAAGAAATAGAATGTAAAAGCAATGAATCCATAAAGAAACCCCCTCGATAGTCATGTCGATGGTCTTGTGGAAAGTCCTCTACTCGTCGTCCAAAAATTCCCTCGTCCGGTATAGGATACGCCTCGACGGAAGCTCCCTTACCAACCTTCTTCCTAAGGAATGAC
Source organism: Dioscorea cayenensis subsp. rotundata (assembly GCF_009730915.1). NCBI lineage: Eukaryota > Viridiplantae > Streptophyta > Magnoliopsida > Dioscoreales > Dioscoreaceae > Dioscorea > Dioscorea cayenensis. The sequence goes on from NC_052477.1 coordinate 20,382,268, forward strand.
GATGTCGGAGCCGTAGAACCTCTCCAAAACCTTGGACAATACCCCTCGAAACCCTAGCCGAAGCCCTCTCTCAAGTTGGGGAAAAGATGGAGAAAAGAATACCAAAATCGGGGCTCAATCGGCTTTAAATAGGGTTGGAATCGGGTGACTACACCGGCGTGGATGCTCCACGCGCCCGTGAGGAATTTCCACACGGGCGTGGATAATTTCCACACGCCCGTGTGGATTCTCTGCTTCTCTGATTTCTCAGCCTGTTGTGAATAGTGCTGCTACAGTATATGCTACAGTGTTGTTACAGTATTCGACCTGAATAGCTTCCCAATTATATACTTTCATCGGGGTAACGCAAACGGGCACACGTTCACGTCGTGGATCACATGCTTCTTCAATGGTGTACACGTTGGTGGAGCTCTTGTTCTATGTGCATAAGTCGGAATGCTCGAATGTGACTGCCTTTGTGCCCCTGCAAATGGATGTGCCCACTCGAATACGAGGAGGTTGGCACACACTCTAGCATCTCACACCTGACCTATGTCTTCGCGTTTGAACCTTAGCAAGATTTCCTCCAAAATTGGTGCATTATGATCCACATTAGCCTATTTCCTTCATACTAGGCCTCACAACCCTACCTGCATAAAAGTAACATAAAAACACACATATTAGTGTAAAAAACCCAAGAAAAGTAATGCTTAACATAAGGAAAGAATGCTTCGCATTCATATCACACAAGCACTTATCAGTTGTTGTAGGTGCACTTATCACATTGTCAGTAAAGAAAAAGAAATTGCTAATTTTAGAGCTTGTTATCTATGTTTCTTATTGTTAAACTTAAGCACACTTTTAATTATCCATGAACACTTGTATTTTAATGTTTAGCAACGACAATTGAGAACTTATTGTGCCTAGCATGTTTTACACTTGTATTTCAATGTCTACTCACACGTTACTACAGACATATGACAAGTAAAAGTATTTTTTAAAGATAATAAAAAAAATGTAGTACAAGTTTTATTACTTTATTACCATTTAAAAACATTGAGGTCATATTGATGTTGATCTCTTTAGTGAATCTGAAGACAATGGTTAAGTTCCAACAATTATATATATATATATATATATATATATATATATATGTATATATATATATATATTTTACTTAAGTAAAAAGTAGAGCACGAGTTCAAATCCTTATGAGATTTTTTTTTAAATAAAACCATTCCCATTAGTTAATTTGGATTTCGTATTGGGCCAAATTTGTTCTAATAACGTCCCAAGTACATTGTGAACCCCCCACACACACACCCCACACACACACACACACACCCATCCCGTTAGTTAATTTGGATTTAGTATTGGGCCAAATTTGTTCTAATAATGTCCAAGTACATTCTATGAAAAAAAGTTGTATGGATAAGACAAGGATCAGCGAAGTAAGAAATATTTAAAGTGGTGAACATAGCAAACATAGATGAGTACAAATAATCTACTATGTTTGTTATGTTCAAGGGCCCCTCTCGCTTATATCTGGTGGGCCAAGCAAGAAAGAGACACACAAGATTAGTAACCCAGTTCGGCGTCCTATCTCTTTTAGAATCTCTGTGGCTACTAATTTAGAAACCTTCCAAAATTAGCTGTTGCAACTCCTGTTGTAACATGAGTTGCAACAGGGCCCTGACTGCTAACTTGACTGAGTTTTGGTTACGTTGCAGATGACCTCAAGATCCATCAACCTTCTAGCCATGGTTAGTCTGAGTCGATACAGCCAAATCTCCTGATCCCGACTACCGGTAACTAGCCTACCTCCTCAGTTTCATATCACGCAGTCTCCTTGCAAGGGGCGCACGCCCTTGTGTGTCTTCCATGAAACATGCCAAACTTGGTCTTTAATTTATCCAAATTTGGTCTTCAAATCTTACCAAGAAAGATCCTGAATAAATCATCTCAATCATGCCAACAATAGGCATGTCTTCAAATCTTGCCCTTAATAGTTCTCAATCATCCTCATTAAGGTATTTCTTCAATTAAGCTCCATCCATATTTAGTCTTCAATCAAATCACCTAAATATGGTTTTTATATGATCTTGTCTTCAAATTGTAACACCTTGCCAAAAATAGCTCCACCAAGATCTTCCAGATTATTGCCTCCAAGTCAAGACTCCTTGCCATGTCACCAATTATGCCACATCACACAGGTTGGCACGTCATCTTGACTATGTGTCAAATCATCTCCCCCTAAATTATGGCCATCAGCTCCTTTCTTCTTCTTCTTCTTCTCAAGAATTTCTAGGTGAGATAAAATCTTCTATTTTTGTTGGACAATGATGAACAATTCTGCAGATAATGATCGTTGCCTCCTCTTTGCATCTTCTAGTTGCTCTTTCAACATCTTCTCATATTCTTCTTCAACCAATAGATTCGCCTCTACTGCATCTTCCGACATTGGTGGTGGAGACACCCGTCCTACAAGTAAATAAATCTTCTTACCTGGGCTGAACAGCTTCTGGAAAATCTTCAGCTTGTTCACTGTTGTGACTGCTTCTCCTTTCCTGAGTTGTACTCCATGTTGTAATAAATACTACGACAACAGTGCATGATACCCAAGTGATGTTGAGGAGTATGTACAGTCAGCTTCTTTCGCAATATTCTGGAAGATCAGCCTTCCCAGATTGAACTTCTTACCAGTGCCTACAGCAAATAATAAAAGCGCGAGCTCCTTCACTATGCTGGAATTGTGTGGGACTGGTAACCAATTCTGAATGCCCAGTCTAAACAAAATATTATACTTAGCTGTGAGGGTGGAGGCTGGAAGTCTTGTCTCTTCTCCCCATGATTATGTCGTTCCTCTAGTAATTTCTTTCAGAACATCTTCATTCAACTCAAGCTCTTCTTCACAGTTGCCTTTCACCTCCAATTTAAACTCCAAGAATCTGTTTAGGCAAGCTGGAGTAAAAGGAATCCACTTACCTTGAACATAAACTCTAGTGATGCCTTTGTCAGATGGCAGTAGATTACTGTAAAATTCTTGCACTAGTGACAAACTATAGCTTTCAGCAAATGTTGCAGACTTGTAAAGACACCTTTCTTTGAGTAGTTCGGCCAACCCATACTTTTCAAAAGCCACTTCATCTATTATTCTTTCAACCATAAATCCTCTCCCAACCACAGTCTTGAATTTCTTCTTCGAAGCTTTGTCCAAAAACTTGTCTTCATCACTGTCCTTAGCTTGCTGGGTTGCCTTCTTCTTCTTTTCTTTCTTAGAACTTGATGATGGTTTCTCCCCCTATTTCTCAGCTTCAGTGCACTTTATCTTGGGCCTAATGGAGACTTCTTCTTCTGGATCTGAGAAGGACTTTCTCTTGGATTTTTTCTTCTCCTTCTTCTGTGACTTCTTTTTGGACACTGCTTTCTTTCCTTTAGCAATCTGGGCAACATGATCTTTAAGTGAGATATCATCAAAACTGTGTGAACTATTAGATGTTGCAAAAGATGTTGTAATCGGTGCTGTGACATGTACTGTTTCTATAGGTGTTTTAGCATGTCGGTGTAAATCACCAGAACTTCACTTAGAATAGCAGCAGCCTCTTCTTCAGCACTAGTGGGATCATCTATACTTTTTCCTCCGCTAGCCTCTTCTGCTTGAGTTTGGGTCACTTCTTCTCTTGCAGCATCTTCAACTCTAGCCTGTTGATTCTCTGGACTTTCTTCTTCTGGAACTGTAGTTGAATTATCCTATTCATCATCTTTATTTCTTTGGACATATGCTCCTAGAAAAGACTCACGCACCCATCTCAGAAGATCATCTCTGTCTTTGACGCCTATGGACACTTCATGTGATGAGGTTCCTGCGTCTACCACTTTGTCAGATGAACCAGCATCCTGGGGAGGGACAAAGGGGACGATTGTTTTTGACAAATCTTCTGATTCGTCTCCTCTTGATGGGCTTCCTCCAGAATTGGTCCCTCTCACCCTTACTTCTGCAATTCGGGCAACAATTTCTTGTGGGGTTGTTGGAGCACGGCGGGCCATCCTCTTCATCCCATTTTTTCTCAAACACCGTCTTCGTCTTCTTCTTCTTTTCTTTTTTCTGATTTCAAAAACAACTTTGGAAACAAATTGGGATTTAGGGTTTTTATGCCCCATTAATTAGTTATAACTTCAAGGCACTGCTTTCATATTATAAAACCCTCCCTTTTTTTGAATATATATATATATATATATATATATATTTTTTCCCCTTTTTATTTCCTTTTTGTTTTTTTGATTTCTGAATATTTGAGAGACATCAAGAGACTTTCACTCGTTGGAGTGTTTTTGCTTTGTTGACTTCATAGGACCTCGGTCAACACTTTGCTGGTTGTAACATAATGTTGTAGCTGTCTGATTTTTCACAATCTTCAAATCTGAACTGGAGACCTCTACATCTTTTCTTGGCTTTTTATCTTTTGGATCCATAATTTCTTGATTACTATAGTTTTTCCTCTGACTTCCCTTTTGATGACTGCTTGTACATGTCCAACTACTCTTCCACTTTTCAAGTCTTCTTTTAATTTGATGCACTTGGGTCTTACGTGCCCAGTCTCTCCACAATGAAAACATGCAGGCACTTCACTTTTCGGTTCTTCCCTTACTTCGACTTGCTTCTCATAATTATTTTGTTGAGTAGTTGATATGACAAATATAACTCATGAACTTTTTGTCTTGACTTTTGAAGTTTCCCCAACATACCCAATACCATGTCGGTTTTTGCTTGTTCTTCCAAAAGATAGAATCTCATCAAGCTTGACTTTGCCTTTGTTCATGGAGTTCAAGGTCTTCTCAGCATGTTGCAACTTTTCTTTGCAATCACTCAACTCTTTCTCTAATCGTTGATTTTGCAACATCATCTCATTGAATTTATTCATCATGAGTTTATAAGCTGCAAGAAGATCATTTTCTATTACCTCATTGAACTCACTGTCAGTTTCAGTTAATGTTGTAGCTGATGTTGTAACATATTCCGCAACAAGATTGGATCCATTCATCACAGCAGTAATGGTTGTATGATGGTTGCTCAGACTTCCTTCATCTTCTTCTTCAATGCTACCATCTGAGTCATTACTGCATCTAGAATTTAGTGACTTTCCTTTCTTCTTGAGAGTGTTAGAACAATCGGCTTGATAGTGCCTAAAGCCTCCACATTCTCTACACTTGATCTTCATGAGATAATCTTCGACTTCTTCCTTTTCTTTATTCGGACCATCTTTTCTCTGGAATTTTTTGCTTTGTATCTTGTATTTTCTGATCATATCTCATAGCTTTCTTGTCAAAAGAGCAACATCATTGGGACAACATATGGTTAAAATTACATATAGTAAAATTATAATCGAATTGGGACAACATATGGTTAAAATAAATAAATTTCATTATATTTGGATATATTCAAGATAAGTCCAAAAGACATTTTTTGAGATAATTTAAAAAAATTAGAATCTGAAGATCAGCCGAAAGCACAGATCTCGAGACGATCTAAATATTTAAATCACAAAATCAGCCGAGAGCACAAATCTCGAGGTGATCTAATATATTTAAATCACAAGATCGGTGAGAGCATCGGATCTCGAGATGATCTAAATATTCAAATCACAAGATCGGTAGGAGCATAGATCCGGAGGTGATCTAAAATATTTAAATCGAAGATCGTCGGAGCATAGATCTCGAGGCGATCTAAATATTTAAATCACAAGATCAGCCGAGAGCACAGATCTCGAGGAAAAATATTTAAATCATAATATCGCCCGAGAGCACGTGATCTCGAGGCGTTCAGAAACATTTACGTCAAAGATTATCCGGAGAGCACAAATCTCGAGACGATCCTGAAAACATTTAAATCGCAAAATTAACCCTTGAGAACGTATCTCGAGGCAAAAATACTAAATTACAAAAAGTGCCTTTGAGAACATATCTCGAGGCATAAATGCAAAAATACATATATATCCTTGAGGACATATCTCGAGGTAAAATGAAAATTACAAAATAAAAAATTACAAAATTGCCCTTGAGAACATATCTCGAGGCATAAATGCACAATATACAAGATTGCCCCTGACAACATATCTCGAGGCAAAGTGCAAATTACAAAATTGGCCTTGAGAATTTATCTCGAAGGCATAAAGACAAATTACAAGATTACCCTTGAGAACACATATCTCGAGGCAATCTCAAATCTTAGGATAGCTCAAACACATATTCCCAGAGGCAATCATAAATTTCATGTAGCCCGAGAGCGCATCTTAAAGCAATTGGTGAAATGTAATCTCAAGCACTTGAACACACATCTCGAGAGAGATTGAGTTAATGAATTTATATAATAATAATAAAATAGTATATATAATAATAAAAATAATAGAATAATGAATATATAATAAATAATAAAATAATAATAAAAGATAATAATAAATATATTAAAAATTAAAAATTTGAAAATTTAAAATTTAAAAATTATATTAAATTAAAATTGAAAAATTAAAAATATATATATCCGATCTTACCTAGCGGGAGTTGGGATAGGGATAGGGATAGGGATAGGGATGAAAAGAAAAATTCTTTTTAAAGTGAGCAGAATTTTTAGGGGAAATTACGAAAAACAAACCAAGGAAAAAATAAAAAAATAAATAAATAAATAAGGGAAAAAAGAGAAAAAAGAAGATTTCAAATTTTAAATTTCGAATTTGAAATTAAATATATATATATATAATTAATAAAAAAAATTAATAAAAGAAAATTTTAAAAAAAATTAATCAATAAAAAATTTAAGTTTAAATTTGAAGTTCTATCCTCTGTTGTGATATCTCGGGATGTGGATAAGGAGGGAGTTGATCTCTCGGGAGAAAGATAAGCAGAGGGCGAGGTTTTAAATACATAGTAGATTTGAGAGAGCGGGAGATTTTTGGGTGAAGAGAGAATTCAGAGAGACGAAGGGAGAAGGTATATATCGATCCGTCTCCTCTCCCCCGTATTGATATATACATATATATATATATAAAAACTTCGCTGCTTTGTCACCGCTGCGCTACGCCATCGCCGCCATCAGCCGCCGGCTGTCGCTACGCTTGTTCACCGCCACGACACGCTTGAGTGGTCGAGATAATGTTGCCAAGCATGCCGCCGCCACCGCTTACGCCGCCGCTACGTCGCTCACCGTCAGGCATGCTTGATTGGTCGAGATAATGCCGCTAGCATGCTACCGCCGCCAATGCGTGTCTAAAGCTTCCTCGTCGCCATTGTTGCTATCGCTACCAGCTACCTCCGAGCGATACGGAGAAGAAGCGGTGAAGATTATAGGTGAGTGAAGCACGACATCAATTATGCCGTGAAGGTCCGAGTGAAAATCCGACATCGAGATTAGTGCGGAAGAAGGCTCTACGGACTGCAAAGCGTTCGCTGCCAGGTCTCGAGGTCGTATGCCTCTCATTGGACACTGCCCCAATGTAATGATATTCTTCGCATGACTGTCACCATGGGTGCTAACTACGTATTCATGTCTTCTCTGATTCGCTTCGGCCCGGTTCTTCCACATCCACCACCTCAAAGCAAAATGGACACCCTTAAGTGCTTTATGCGACCGAGTTTCCTATAGTTAGTAATGAAGACCTGACGGGATGTACGCTGATTGACTGATGCTCTTGTTGAGCTTTTTAAAGATGATGATAATAGTAAAATTTGAGTACTTTTATCCGGTTTCAAAACGTTGATAATGAGGAATAGCAAGAGGAAGAAAGAAAGGAATCTGTCGTGGATCCCAAGCTCTACCGACTATGGCGAATCACCTCGATCCTGGCGTGCTAGCTATGCGGCGTTGGCGTCGGAGTACTAATCGAGGTGTTCACGAGTACCGTGGATGTACTGTCGAGAGGAGGAGCAAAGAGAACCCGGTGCTTTGCTGCCAGAAAGCTAGAAGCCTTGTGAGCGCTTGAGTTCGTCGATCGTCGTTACTGAGGAGTTCGAGGGAGGTGCTTCTCCAGAGTCCAGGCCTTCTCGAGGAGTGCGCTTCTCGTGATCTCGGACATCTTTGGTTGTTTTGGTTTTTGGTGGTGTTGGATGATACTATTCTTGGTGCCAAAATGCTATACTACCAGCGAGTCCATTTGCAATGTGTGTGTCGATTATCCAAAGACTACTTGCACCCACGAGTGCCCTCACAAGAAGCAAAAGAGAACTCGCCTAAGGCTGCGTTTATATCCATGTTTTGGTGGCTTGAGTGTGCCTCACCGCCATGTGGAGTCCAGCAAGAAGAAGGAGATGAGGTCAGAGAGCGAAAGAGTAACAAAATCTGTCAAAGAAGAGCGACCACCAAAATCCCAAGAAGAGGAAGAAGCGGGGACTCCCAGAAGGTGTACAGAAGATGAGGAGGTCAGTTTAATCCTAAGTCAACCTCAAAGTTGCTAAAGAAAGGAACCTATATGTTATTACATGATGAATAAAGGAGTAAATAAATCATAATAATGATAATAATACATAATGGCGCTCTATGCATGGCCCTTTACGCAGGTCACGTGTTTACGCCATTTTGTACAGAGGCGGAGGTCCACCATGAGGAGAGAATGAGCATAGGCATGAGGGGATAGAGCGTGAGTAATAAGAGAGTGTCGTATCACTTGGAGATAGTATATAAAATTTGTAGGAAAGATGCACGCTGAAACTTGGGTACATGTTCGCATGAGGCAAAAGGAGAAATGTCAAAAGTGCATTTTAGAATGTTAGGCTACTGCCAATTAAAAACAAACTAAGTCGCGAGAGACGGTGTCGAGCTTTAAGAGGGATCAAAATCAAGACTTACTTAACATAGTACGTAGCACTTGAGAACCACTATTGACAAAGCTTGCATACTCATGTATGTTAAAATAATAATAATAATAATAATAAAATAAAATAAAATAATAATGAAAAGGATACGCATATCATATTCCACGTAGAACCCAGCCATGGAGAGAGATATACATGGAATAATTATATGTATGCATGCAAAGCAAAAAAAATAAATAAAAATAAATAAATAAATAAAAATGAAAATGAAATAATCTGATGTGTATTTGTTGAAATGTATGTAAACAAATAAAAATGGAAATAATGCATTATAATTGTGATATATATATAAAATGAAACATTAAATATGTTTGAGAAATGTCATGCATGCATATGGACGTTCAGCATGCGGACAAGCATAATATATATATGTGAAAAATCTATGGCCATCATCTCATCTCAGCCACTCCATCAGGTATCACAAAAAGAAGAGAGAAGGGGTATGTAATGAAAAATATAATATATATGGGTTCCACCACTGAGACACTTGGGGCTCCTCTTGAGGAAATAATGAAATACGTACTTCTAGCAGGATATAAATTAAAAATCCATAGCTCTCCTTATAAGAGAGACAATATGAGCATGGATATATATCAAATTAATGGTATTTGAACAAACTATTTCTTTCGATCAAAGCAACACTATGGGTTAGTCGATGATTAAGTCATGTCCAAAGACAATGGCCAATTTCAAAGTGATAACAAGATGCACTTTGTGACCTTCAAATAGCAAACATTAATAAGGCACATGCGATGACTGGCTTATTTCAAAATGGTAGCAAAAAAAAAAATTGAGAAAGCGGCAATAAGGCGAAACCTTATGATGACAAGAACCTGAGCGGTGACGGTAAAAACGTATATTGTACATATAGGGTTAGTAATAAATATGTTTATTTAAAATATTAAGATTTATTATTAGCATAATCTTCTTGCTCTTGCTTGTACCTTTTGCCTATGTCGAGGTTCCTAAGATTTTCTAATGTGGGGTAATTATTAATAGAGCACCTCTATTGGCGAATAAAAGAACCCACAAAACAAAATCGCGATATTTGTGGCCGATTGTGTCATTCCTCCTCCCATCTTTGAGGCAAAAGTACTGAGGTAAGAGACATTGTTCCTACATCCTATGAATGATATCTAATAATGTTTCTACTTTTGTTTTGCAATGATAAAGCGAGAGACAAATGGCACTCAAAAACTTCAGCCACCTCTGGAAAGGCGAGGCTCACAATTTTCCTTAGCGTGAAGGAAATGGGGGTTCTGAGTGCCTAACTACACGTCAACCACTTTGGTGCGCGAGGGAGGCGCGACCTTTGGCACTATATCTGAGTCAGGTGCGTTTCATAAGGAGACACCGCAGCAGCTTGAAGGAGAACACGAGCGATCTTGGCTTCCATCCAGGTGCGTCGCCCCAATGTGATTGTTCCTACAATGGTCGCGGGATGCTCCTATCGGAGGACACACCAGAGTATCTACATTTGAGAGGCTATCTCACAAAAGGAGTAATGAATGATGATGATGAACCCGCCTTTACCATTCTGACAATGAGGGCGGGAAAGAAGGAATTTTCAATCATCTGATGAGGGCCGCACCGAAGAAGAAAAGTGTGTTTTCAAAGGCTCACCTGAGAGAGGAGAGTCAAAATTCCTAGACAAAGATAGCGGATTTTGTGTATGGTTCCAAGGACTGCAGAGATGATGGTCAAATAAAGATGCTTGATAACTCATTTTGAACCTCTTAACTGTGGTAAAGATGAGCATAACTCTCTGTAGGACTTGCGCCTCGCCCGAGGTGAAAACAAGGTTTGGTCGTGTCAAGGGTCCTACCACCACGGGGAATTTGTGTTGGTGAGAGCTCTACAAAGATTTACGACGTCAGGGAGGCTAGCGATTCGAGGGAGAAGATAAAGGCGAGAAAGAATTCTATCAAAGAAGAAACGCAGTGGTTTTCTAACGGTAGCGAGAAGGCGGTGTTTGAGCGGTTTAGCTCCTACACAAGAAATCAACAAGATTAACAAGTCTAAATTTCAATGGAGAGGAAATGAAAGATAAAAATGTACGATGCTAGATGTGGAAAGTACACACTTGTCGGATGAGTCTCTGGAAGCGAGGAGGAGATCCTGCACGAACAAGAACCAGCAGGGACTGCTAGAGATCCAGTAGAGAAGCGACAGACTCCACGATGCGAGATGGAGAAAGGGTTTCGGTCGTGTGCCACCTGAGGAGCAAGGGACTAAGCCTATCGCCGCTCCATGTGCAGGAAACATGCAAATCTGACAGCTAAATGAGAGATGAAGGATGAACACGTCTTTGTCCTCAGAGGGACACGTGATGCTGAGATATCGAAGACTCGGAAAGTGACAACATGGCAATGTTGATGGAGTCAATGTTACAAATGCTTGAAACAAATTAAAATCCTCATGAAAAATCAGCTGAGCAACCAGGAAAGATGCGAGTCAACCGTGAAGCGGTCGAGAAGCCACTGAGGCCCGAGTTAAACGAGGGAAGGTAACCACGGTTTCCTATGGAGAATGCTTCAGGTGAGATTGAGTCGCATCACCACATCCAAAGGAAACCTTAGGGCCGGCTGCGAACATGGGGAACCTCTTATGCTCCACATGTCATGGCAAAAGCTGATGACAATCGGTGTAATGACTCGAAAGAGATCCTGAGCAAATGGTAGTTGCTAAAATTAAAATCAAAGCGAAAGGAATTGAGACAAGAGCGAGATGGAGACAAGCCCATCATTTCGGCATGACACTTTGTGCTGCTTCACAGGGATATTATGTGTTCCTAAATTCGAAAGCAATTTCTTTGAGAGTTGACAATCTGACCAACGCTTAGCTCATTTTGCTCACGTGACTTGTGGAGATGCAAGTCGCGAAGCCATCGCTCCTCTCTCAGGAACCGAGTCTACACGCAAGTCTTACGAGTAGCATTTGAATGGGCATGCAAATCGCGGCTGCACTGAGTCGATCCAAACATGGCGGCGGTGTAGATGTCACTCGGTAGTCTGGTTTAGCATAAATGACAAAATCGCAATTCTCTGGGCTGGCAGCCACTACGCCAAAAGCAGATGAAAAAGTGGTGGATTATATATCACTAAGGTGGAGGAACTTCGGGCATTAAATGTTGAACAACCGCTTGTTCACTGGCAGACGTTGGGTTTGTCTTTGAGGGCGTTGATAGTTGGATAGTCGACTTTTCTTCGGAGTACGTCTAGAATCGCTACATTCCAAGGCTTAATCCTCACAAGCTAAAAATTGGAAAAGGACCAGCGGAGGGTGTTGTCCGATTTCCAAACCACTTCAAGGAGTGACAAGCAAATCCAAGAAAGGCGAGAGGCATCAAGTACCTTTTCTGCCTTCGATGAGAGAAGGCGTGCGAGGTCCATAATGGCCAAGACAAGCTAAGGTGCCTGGATGGGAGTTCTACTCGCAGCGATGAGTCGAAACCTCTTCCCATCCCTTTAAGGATAGGAGTGAATAAGAAGTATTCCTTGCGAAGAGATAAAGTACTTTATAAAATCTTCAAAGATGCTGTGAGAGAGGGTGCAAACGGCTCACGAGATGCAAAAGGCGCAGAGCAAAACAAGGACTGAGATCAATCCCAATTCGTCCGTATCTATAGGGTGTTGGGGCGGCCACAATAGAAGATTGACAGTATATTTTTCAGGGCTGGGTCGGCGACAACAGTACCAAAGGGCAAAATAACACTCTCAAGAGAATGTTTAATCCAAGCAACAGCATTTGAACATATATACTCACTGCGTGGTCCAAACTTCACGGAGCGTCGATCTTTAGCGTAAAGGGAGTTATAGTGAAAGTTGGTAACAAAAGTCTTGTTACATCGACAGAAGATGAAGCAGAGCTTGTCTTCATTCCGGAAAGAGTTATGGGATATTTATATCCAAAAGATCGGTGAAGATGTTGAAGAAGAAGTTTCTTTGAGCGCGGGGATCATTTTGGAGAAAGCAGCTCTCGACAACCTCGTAGGGGTCGCTGAGACAAACACATGAGTCAAAGAAGAAGGACAAGAGAAAAGAAAGTCAAAAGCTGCTTGAAGAGCAATCAAGCTTAAGAAATCCATTGTTATAGGAGTATATAGAGACTCTTAGAAGAACATGAGGCGAGAAGGAAGAGTTTAAGTAGGCCTCAGAGATGTCGGCTCACGAAGAAGTCAGAAGAATTACTCGTGGGCGAGGAAAAAGGTGAGTGAAAATGAAGAAGATGTGCAAGTGGAGTCTTGCGGGGTTATTCTCGGAGGAACCTCTGTAACCAAGAGGCCAATGATAATGACAAATATGATAGCTTCTACGGGCAGGAGAGTCGTATGATTGTTATGGGTGGCCTTATGTCGGAGTGAGAATAGAGAAAGAAGATAGCATTCGAGGGAGAGAGTAAAGAAGAGGCGAGCATGACTCTTGGAGCCTTACCCACAAAGTAAAGGTCTAAAGAACCATATTACACGAAGACCCCAAAATATAAGGTCTCGAAGGAAGTCATACTGCTTTGAAGACATCCACCTTTTCATTCGAAAGGGTGGCCGGAGGAGTCGGCTAATGAGCTCTGGAAGTTACATGTTGAAGATCTTTGAGTGGGATGAATCGAGCACTATCATCGTCAGAATCGTCGGGAGCTAAAATTTTGTGTCTCAGAAGTCTCATGGATTCTCCGGCCCTTCTAAAGCAACAAATACTAAAGAAAAGATTTATGTCGAGGAAAAGATAGAGGAGAGAGCTTTTGATCAAGCTATAGAAAATGGATTGGATTTACCTAAACCCAAAGAAGCGGCGCGCGATGCATCTTGATAGTCATCCGAACTACTTGCCAATATCACGACATAGAACACACCATAGTGAATGTCACGCTTTTCAAAAATGAGTTGCAAGAGCGGAGGGTTTCTCACGGGAAATTTGACACTCAGCGAGAGTTACTTTGAAGAAAAGAGGCGAATGTTGCTGCTATAGTTGCTCGTGATGATTCGAGGAAGATGAGCTAAACTTTCCTCATACGAGGAAGATGAGGCACACCACATGTACATCGGATGCAACTTAGAGGCGGGGAGACACTTGACGAGCAGGTTCCTAGTTCGAGTAAGCAAGAGATAAAGGGAAGATGGTTGAAGAATGAGAATGGCTCCCAAAGGAAACCCTTGAGCAGAAACTACAACATTTTGGCACACTTGAAGAAAGTCCCGGCCACTCCTCGGTATGTCTGATGCATTGGTGATGTCGTGAGAAGTCGAGAGTCTTTAATACATGCCCTACAAAATCCTAAGTATCATATTTTGTTGGCGACATAAAAGCTCTATATGCATCTCACACACCTTGGTGTCCTTCGCAAATGAGGACCTATTACTTGGGACTATAGCTTAACGAGACCACTATATCGCGGTTTTGTGATGGAGTAAAGATCAACGGGTTTTGAATTGATCCGAGGGTCTTCTTTTGAATTTAATGATCCTCAACACTCTTTGAGCATTGGCTCTTGAGCAATATAACTTCG
>NC_052477.1:20397613-20427477 GCF_009730915.1 Dioscorea cayenensis subsp. rotundata
ATCAACCTCTTTATAAGTGGAGAAAAATGATCGATCCGGACAGTATGTGAAATGAAGCACGAGTCCAGCACCCAAGTATCTATGGAAGAGGCACCATACAAGCAATGCTTAATGTGACTCCATCATCACTTTGAGATGCTATACTTGCTTCACCATCAACTTGCTTCCCCTTTCTCTTGCTCTTCAAAAGGTACAATTATTCCTCATATGACCTTATTTCTTGCAATACCAACAAGTAACAACCCGGCCCGTGACTTTTGATCTTCCACCTTGTGACTTGCCTTACCTAGCTAAAACATCATCCCTGTTGGGACCTTCCTCTTTCACGGCCGCTAGTGCTTGACTTGAGTCACTAGACGTTTTGTGAAGAAGCCCTTCTAGTCTTCTCACTACTCAGTGGAAAGAAACAACATCATTCAACCAGAACTTGTTCCCCGTTATATTTGCCACGGTAGTAACAAGAGTATCCCAACTTGGAGGCAAAAGGCTCAAAAGTAGCAAGCATAAGACCTCTTAGTCAAAGATTTACCTTTGGGCACTTTAATTGTGCCACAATAGAGTTAAAACTCAATCATATGCTGTTTCGCGCACGTGCACCATGCTTCATTTTCAGAGAGAAAATAACCTCTTCATGGCATGCATCTGTGATACCGATGGTTTGCTCAAAAGATTGCTCACAAAGTACTCCAGAAGTTCATAGGCGGTCTTACATTGATAAAACATCAAACAGATGGATGGTAAAATACAAGCTCGTATGCCGACAAGTATTTTCAATCACTATTGTTCATCACTCTCATAGATGAGGTTTAACATCATTCCCTAATAGTGGTAGATCAACTCTAATAGACAAGGTGATCCTCCATCATTATCTTCCATATTGGCGATTGTCCTCCTTGAGGCTTTTCAAACTCCATTTTAGCTATCTATTGCTATGAAATCGAATCACTCACCAATACAGACCCCAATTCTTTCAATTTCAAGCTTAGACAACCTCCACGACCCCTAGAACAAAAGCTACGATACCCGATTGTTGTGTGTGGAGCCGCGAAACTATTAGTAGCGAATTAGAGTGGGACAGCTTGGTGTGCGATATCGCAATACCTGCTTGATCGCGATAATGAATGAAGCAATCTGAGGATAACATACTCTGACCATTCTCACAAGAATAAAGTAAGAACGCAATGGTTAGCGTGGTTCGGCTAAGAATAAACCTACATCCGCGGGAGAAACAATGCTTCACTTTATCATGGTGGAATAACAAGAGTACAAGAGTACAGAAATAGGCGTAAAAAGCCACGAGGGAGGGATTACCAAGCTCTAAGAACTAGCCTTACCTCAAAAACAAAGGGTCTTACCTACTTTAATGAGATCAAGCAAGAACAAGGCTCTCACTCACACTCTTTCCCTCTCCAAATACAAGAGAATTCTCCACCTCTATTTCTCTCTCTTTTTCTCTCTACAGCACCCACACTAACCCTATATAAACAATAGAGCAATCTAGACCATTGGATTAAAAGAGATCAAGATTTGGCTTCATCCAAGGATATCAAGCCAATATTTAACCTAAATCTCATGTCTTTGTTGCATATGATGTTTAAGAATCTTTATTCTAGAAGGAACTTGGTTTAATTCATTACTCCAAATGTTAGAGCATGTCCTTTGGGCTAATTTTTTCAAAGAAACCCCACTAACATGGCAGATCAACATAATCTATACCTTTATATAAACATGTCACAAGATTTGATATATGGGATGGTGTGAGGCTGCAAGATTATAGCCTACACTTATGTACTACTCCGAGCTACTTTGAGCTCATTACCATGGAAGCTCTGACCCACCAGTCTTCCTACACCTTCCTGATTAACCACAAGACCTTTAGAAAAGCCATTTTTTTTAATCTCCCCTTCCAACTTTTTTCTCCAATTGAAACTTAGTGTTTAACTGATTCTCTGTGGTCCATACCCAAAAAAACAAAAAAAGTGTTAGTGGTCCTTGAACCAATACTATGAAATCAACTTGGTCCTTAGAACCATTGGGTTCTGTACCTCAGGAAGAAAACACACCATTTTCAGGTGATATGACTCACCATACATGCCAGCCTGACTTCCATGTCAAATAACAAACTATGTTTGTTTTATGAGAAAACTTATGCATATCTTTGCAAAATGTTCCTCTTTCAAGTCTTTCGACATGGCATAAATTACCATGGCACTAACATACACGGGAAGTTTAAAAATTAGATGTAAGTTGCAGTGTCCCAAGATTATCTCTGTGGCCATCTTGAACTTTGGTTTTAGACCAGGGGCCTATCAGAAGCAGTTTTAGCTTAGGAATTAGTTCACTTTAAGGGTTTGATTTGAATACCCATAAAGCAATCCCCCAAAAAACACCCAAACGAAACACACACACGAAAAAAGGGAAAGGAAACACAAGGGACTGCCATTTCTAGTTAAATGTAGCATGTCTTACTATAAGTCCACCAATATGTCACCAGAACAAAATAACACAGTGACTATGTAGGCTTTTTAGATTTAGGTTTTTAATGATGTCCAACTTAACAGAGCAATTTAATTATGAAAGCAGGACACCATATTTCATTTCTCAGGAATACTGTTTATTATTTCCTTTTTTTATTCATAATTTAGCATATTCTCATCTGATAATGTTTCTCTATAATAACCTTTGTGTCTTATGATATTCTTATAAGAACGTTTCATACCAAGTTGTAAATTATTTTTATTTTATATGCCAAATCTTTGCAATCAATAATCATCTCTTTAGCATGACTGTGCCTAATTTACTTCAGCCACTGCTCTTCTAATCTGAGAACAGATCAAAGTAACTATGATGGTTTATGGTATACAGACATACTACAATAGGAATGCTCTTCGTAACAGATAACGTAATGCTATTAGAAGAAGAAGCATCAAAATTTTCTAATTGATGTGATTACATTGTGACTTCATATCTTCGGAAAATGAACTTAATAAATACATGCGTTTGTCCAAATGTGGACAAGAACATAAATCTCAGCCTACATGTGTATTATATATATTTGTGGAAGCATTGAATGAATTTTCTTCAAAAAACTAAGGATACAGGACATATCTATGTTGCTTATAGGAACATATACCTTTGCCTTTATGGTTTCTGAGAGTGAAAGTCCAATTTCAGTTGGATATAGGAAATTAGTGATGGGTGTGAGATGGACAAAGAGAATAACTCAAATGAACACTATTCTTTCAATGACCAATTTAACATAGAACAATTTAAACTTAAAAGCTCTAGATTTTAGAACTGACATGATATAAAATCTAATAATTTAAGCTTACTTGAGCTGATACAGCACTAGCAAGATGACCAAGAAAATCCTTGGGATGAGTGAATGTCTCTCCAATTTGATCCAGCAAAGAACCTGATAACAAGCTTAAGAAGAACACATTTCCTACCAAAAAATAAAAAAACCATGCTACAAGCTTTCATCTCCATTTTGCTCCTCGATACAAAGCCTTCTATTGAGGCCATTGAGAGCATTACGTATGGAACAACATAGATGAAACCATTAAGAATCACACTTGGAAGATAACCTATCACAATAGAGCCCAGTCCAGGTCTGAAGATTTTCAAGCACCCAAGAAAAATGAATGAGTATGCTATAAAATTTAGAGTTTACAAACCTAAAAAAAGATATGATAAAACAAGCTTCATCAATTGGAACAAATGACTATGTATTACAAAAAGAAATTATAAATAAAAGGCGCTTTTATGTGAGAAAAATGCTCATATTCTTTGTATAGAAGCAATTACTCGGCAATAGAACTTACGGAAGAAACTCTAACAACTTTCATCCATTTTTCCGAATTTTTGCAAAAAAGGAAAATGGTGATTTAAAGAACAAAAAACTTTTTGAATTGGATCGTGGGAGATGAGGAACCTTCAAGGAGAGCTCTTGGGCGGCTGTATGGGCAGAGCTTAAGGAGGTGTGCCCGGGGATGGCAAGGTCAGAGTCGGAGAAGGTCGGCAACGGCATGGGATAGTCGGTTACAGCCTGGAGAGGGGTGTTCTCACCCTAGTCCTAGTGACGAAAGACTTGGAGTTGGTGGCTATCATCTGGAAGTGAAAACCATCAGACCTCAAGATAGACCGATGAGATGGGTTCGTTGTCAGGAAAGTGCTAGAGAAGGACGTGGAGGTTATGTTAGATGAAATGTCTCGTATGTCGAGGCAGTGAGCTCAGGCTCTTCCCCGGAGAATGGTGGTCATTTGGATCAACAGGTAGTTTCCACCAAGCTTCCAGAGGAAACAGAAAAGTGGGAGACGGTGCCAAAAAGGGGAAAGAAGGAAGCTCGTAAACTGAAGAGAATCATGATGCCAAACCATGTTGCTCTGTCTGGGTAGAAGAGATCTAGGGCTCACCGGTGTTGGCGAAGCAATGCTTGAAGTGTCTCCGCCATACCCACCGAACAGAGGAGTGTCGTCATCTCCTTACTAGTAGGAGATGTGAAGGTGCGGGGCACTTGGCGGCTTCCTGTCCAATGCCATGACTTAAACTCCATCGTAGAAGGAAAACATATTCAAGAACAATAGAGCAACGAACCTAGGTGATGGAAGAAAGGCAAGGAAACCAAGATGGGGGGCAGATTCGATGTTCTGTCATCTCTGCCTCCATAACACCAACGGTGCTGAAGCTAAAGGATGAGCTTGAAAAACTCCTGGTTGTCTCCATTAATAGAGGGTATATCTCCCAAAGTGCCCTCCAAGAGGAATTGGAGATCATGTTCGGTGTGGATAAGGTGGGTTTTCTATCTCGTTTCAGAGGGGATGAATACGTAGTTACAATGGCATCAGAGATTGAGGTGGAGAAGGCTTGCAACATAGGAGAGGTTAAGATCAAATCGAGGTGTGGCATTACTGGGTGGGTTTCACACAATGGTCTAGGGATTTTGGTTTCATTGGTGATGCTAGAGGTACAGGAAGGTGGGTGAATCTTTGGAACTTACCGCTACATTGCTGGAGTAGGGAGATTGTTGCCGACGTTCTCCGGCCTGTCGGGGAGCTGGTGGCTATCTCCAAAAGGGTGCAGACAAACAAAAGGTATCTTGCTTCTCTTGTACGGCTAAGGATGAGAGCTGTGTTGCCGCACGAGGTTGAACTCAACATAGGCATGAGAATGTATGTTGTGCTGTTGACCGACGGTAAGGAGCCATGGCATGTCTTTTGAAGAGATTTACAGAGTTTTGTGGTGTCTAAACAAGGTCTGCCAATAAGCACGGTGGAGGCTAATAACTCCCATGTCCGGACCTCGACCTGCACGCATGAGGTTCCCCCCTTCCACCAAAGGCAAGGGGGTGTAGGGAGAGCCATCCAATAGAGAGAAATCTCGAGGTGAGGTGATGTCTACATGCTATGCTGCGCAAGATCGCTAGGAAGAAAAGGCACCGGAAATTACTAAAGTGGTTGAGGCTAATAACTCCCATAAAACACCGCGAACAGCAGAGCAAGTCTTGCTGGCGATAGTTCTGGTTGTTTCACAAAGTAAGCTCACTAAAGTGGTAGAGGCTATAACTCTCACAAAACACAGCAAATAGGCGAGCAAGTCTCGCCGGCGACAGTTCTAGTTGTTTCACAAAGTAAGCTTACGGTTTGCCCGATGGTTGCTAGCCGACGGACCATTGGTTCATGCAATGACAAGACAAGAGTCCAGGATGAAGGTATGCTAGGTGTTGTCCATTAGGCATTAGAAGGACAGACTGCACAAACCATGCAGGCGAATCAAGAGGCGCCACATGTTACTACTATTACTTCTATAGGCAGTGTTACGAACTCGTTGTTGCATGATTCTCATCCCACTTTGGTTGAAGATATTTGTGGGATCGAAAATACGCATCTGGCATCATAAAGAAAACACCAGATGATATATTGAAACACAAATATCATTTTTTTTGTTTTGTGGGTTCTTCCATTTCTAATAGAGGCAAGTCTCTATTATTAATTACCCTAGATAATATTTTAGGAACCTCTGATTAAGGGCAAAAATACAAGTGAAAGACAAGAAAATTTATGAATTTTGCTATTTTGTTACATATATTCAATACATTATTTATATATCAATATATAACTTTATATATATATATATCATATGTCGTTGCCGCTGCATGCGCCTTGTCACCGCATTGCATGCCTCATAGCTATCTTGAAATAAATATTTCATGCCCGCCTTAAAATGAGGCACCGGTGCCTGTGTCTTATCATCGCGTTGCATGCTTTACTGCCACTTATTCTGTCATGTGCATGATGGGGTCTTTTTTATTGGTGAGTACATATACGCTTGCATGCATGCATGTAACACTTCTTCCCTTTTTTATAACCTCAACTCCATCGTTTTAGTATCCGTAAAAGTAGATCCGAAAGGATTGTTCATAGAGTATGGGCCATAACTTCGGTAGCATTCTAAAGAGATACTAGATTTTATTGTCACTTGCCATACTCTCCAGTGATTGCTTCAACTTCATGTTATTCTAATTGATGGAGGCCATATAGCATGCCTCTCATCATTTTATATGTTTGGTGAGAGATGGGCACATCCAACAAGCATGCATGTAACGCCCTTTTTTATTGACCAGATAAGAAGTTTGTTTCTTCAATATTCATGTAAGATATTCACATATAATTGGGAGCAGAGTGAACATTATGCATGCTCATCTGCTAGCATATTGAATTGAGGGCAGGCTTGGATTTTTTGTTTTGTTTTTTTTTTATTTTTTTTATTTTATTTTTTTATTATGCACGTGCATGCATTTCATTAATTTTTTTAACAATGAACCCATGTGCTTCTCATTTCATCTATTTATTTATTTTATATTTTTTCCATATAAAATTTTTATTCATTTTTTTATATAATTTTTTTTGCCATGCACGTATGCATGCTTTCTCATTTTTTTTTATATATTTTTTTATTTTATTTTTGATGCACGTGAATCTCATCATTCATCAAAATTTTTTTTTATTTATTTATTTATTATTATTTTTTAATATATATGTCTTTTTTCATGGTGGGCCCAACTTTCTTTATTATTATTATTATTATTATTATTATTATTTATAAGCGGTACACATGAATAGATATGTATATGTATTGTTATTATTTGCATGTTTTTTTTGAGATAACTCCATGCTATTTTTTTTTAAATTTTTAATGAACCAGAACATGCATACTCAATCATGCTTCTATAAAATTTTGTCTTGATTCTCTTTGCCATGTGTCTTATTCTTGAGTTTGCATTTTCTGCCAAGAAACGAAATGGCCACCACGTCACTCTCATGCAATTTGTTTTACCGACCCTTTAATTGTTTTCATTAAAAAGTTTTAGTAATATTGTATACATCACCAAGGCCTGATTTCTATTAATATATTTCTAGGTCTGCAGAAATTGATCATTGCTTCTTTAAGCAATAAGAGAATTACTTCTTTGAAAAGCTGAATGATCTCCTGCAAGAATCTTCAGCAAAGCCGAGTTCACAAATTTCTGAATATCTTCTAGTGGTTACTGTGATTTTTGGTGTTCACTGTTCATATCCATAATTGGGTGCAAGGGAACGGATTTCTTCAAGCTTAAGCTTAAGCACGGGTCTCGATTTGATCTCGAGTTAGCATGGTGTCTCATTGTGATTACTGCAGGAGAAAAAGAGCAATGGTTTACTGCCGGTCGGATGCTGCTTGCTTATGTGATTGCAATGTTCATTAGGCTAATGCTCTTGGTATTGTTACGATGTGGAAATGGTGTATGAATATTTATTAAGATGATAACAAAATTTGCAGGCAAGTTCTCCACATTAACAACAGAAGCTAATGAGAGGAAGTGGAAAAAATGAAGGATAAACTGCATACTGATGTTAACTTTTATAGTTTTCTTGAGCTTTATTTCGCTTACCCTCCCTCTTTATTTATAAAGATATAAGATTGAAAAAAAAAGTCAAACACACCCTCAGTTCTCTATCCCAGTGCATTGCAGAGATGAAACTATTGCTATATATTTTTTTTTCAATCAGAAGCTACCAGTTTTTTTTTATACACTTTTATCAGAGATTGCCAAGTCCATGATAGCGACTAGTTTCATAATGCCTCCTCCTTCCAGGAACAGCTTCACCAGATTCTCGCTGACAAGCACCACTGTCTTCTAGTTAGTAGTTACCGGTCAGGGCCGAGATTTTTCCGGTTGTAAGGGACTTTAGACAGGAGGCATATCAAATCCTCACGGCAGATGGGGTGGATCTCTATGGAAGATGTGTGCTTGTAGTTGTAGTTGTTGCTCTTTGTATTGCATGACACAACTTGTTTGTTGGAGCGCATTTGGATGGGCATAACGTTGGAGATGAATTTGGCAAACTTCATTGTGTGGCTATGATGACCAACATAGAAATCAACACCAGAGGACGTTTCTTAATTTGACACGAACAGCGCGTGAAGCGGCAGCAGCGGCATGCTTGGCGATGAACAACAGCAGCGGCGAGCAACAGGTGATAGAGTTACCACGGCGATGATCGACATCCGGCATGATTGATGGCATTATCTTAGCTGTTCAATCACGCCGGTGGCATCAATGGTGAACGCGGCGACCAAAACAGTGCAACAACGGCGATTAGCAGATGGCGGTGATGATTGATATCCGACATGATTGACGACTTATCTCAGCCGTTCAATCACGCCGGCGGCATCAACGGTGAACATGGCGAGCAGCAGCACGATTATATATATATATATATATATATATATATTATATATAAAAAGAGAAAAGACCTTTTTTTTCTTTTTACTTATCTTCTCTCTTTTCCTTGCTTCTTTCTCTTCCTCTCTGAATTTTTTTTTCAATTTATTTTTTAATCTCCCCTTTCTTCAGATTTTTTTTTTTCCTTTTAAAAGACTTCTCCTACTTATCTTAACCCCAAAATGTTCTCATTCTTATCCTAATCCTAACCCCCTATAAGATCTAGGATAATATTGGATTTTTAATTCATTTTTTTTCGAATTTAAAATTTGAAATTTCAAAATTTAAATCTTTTTTTATTTATTATTTTATGGGAAAATTACTGTTCACCCTCGTAATTTTCCAAACTTCCCAAAAACCCCCATCCTACTTTTACACACCCCGGACAGCCCTTCCGTTAGTGTTTAACTTCCCTTTTACCCCCTACCGTTCAATTCAAATGGGTCCATGTTGTGAAATCCCATTTTTGGCCTTGAAAATGGTGGGAAAGGAAAGCGCCAAATCAGATCATGTTCAACCTTTTCAAGGGCTTTCCTTGGTTTCGATAGACAATGCCTAGGAGTTGCATTACATCTTGTTGTCCTCCCTCATTTCTCCTCGCTTGAGTTGTTCGACTTTCGACTACGCGGTTTCAGTATACTGGTGAGAATCTCTTCGTTCTATCGGTTTGGTCCGGGTGAAGTTTATCATACCCGAAATATATAAATCGGTTTCTCCAATAGAAAATGAAGTTGATTTCCATCGGATTGGTCAAGTGCACTTCATCTTCAAATGAGTCAGTAGTCGATTTTATTGTCGAGGCGAGCATGTGCCATTGTCGCCTCTCGCTTTGAAAACGAGTTCATTTCGTTATAAAGTTCTTCTCGTTTATGGTTATCTATTTGTATATTTTAAATAATGTTTAACTATTTGCTATTATCCGTTTAAATATATTACTAATATGTTTAATAATTGTCATATCCGTTTAATACTTGTCATCTCCGTTTAACATTATCTTTACATGTATAACTTTTCATATTAACGTTTAAATTGTCAAAGTCTCTGCGTAAAACGGTGATCTTTTTCGTTTGATCTGAATTGTTGGCAGGTGGCACGTGGCAGGTGGCAAGGTTATGGTATCCCGTGCATAAGAATTAATGACGACATTAATTCTTATGCACGGACCATGGTAACATAAATATCCGAACACCCATTCATTGTAATCAGTCAATGTCGATCCACTGTGCGTTTAATTTTTTTCTCGGATATGAAGAGTCAGCCTGCTTGTGGAATTCACACCATAAATAACCAGGAAGAACACTTCCCATGGACAACCACTCATCGTCGTCCTCATCATCCTCCTCCTCCTCTTCCCATGGACAACCACTCTATCTGATAGGATGTTTCGTGAACCTCCTTCCTTATCTTCAGAATCAATCGTACCGTAATCACGCAACAAGTTAAACTATCTTTTTCGCCTGAGCGAAATGCTCGCGATAATTGCATCGAATGCGGAGGATTCTCCAAATGGTGGATGACGGGCAAGCAATTAAGCGAGCTTTTCGACTTGGGTAAGAAAAGAAAGTTTCCACGTATTAGCGTGATTGCGGAGGATTCTCTAGAGGAGGGAGGTCAGGAAACATCCTTTAAGACAGGGTTGATATTTATCACTTGAGACTTTTTGTTACCGTTTAAGAACATTACGTCGATGTACAACTATTACGCTACGTGTTTAACTATCGATATCTTCGCTTAAGTCCCGACCATGACACATTGATTAATAGTCGTTTTTCATGAATGTGTTTGTTTAACCTTTTTTTAATGTTGTACGTTATGCGAGGTTCAAGTTGATGCGCATGTTATGCAACCGCGTGAGCATTCGAATGTACTGAGACACTTGTTTCATTATCACGAGGGTCCGATCAGTGAGTGTCCAAAGTCCGAGAGGACGTTGTAAATGTTGTAAATGTTTTGTAAATGTTGTAAACGAATGTTTTATTTGAATGTAAACTTCTGAAATTTAAACAGAGACCTAGTAAAAACAATGTGGGAAACAAAAGAACGTCATTGTAAACAATAGAAAAGTTAAACAATACTCAAGTTACTCTTTAATCAATGACAACGGTGTTTAAGAAAATACGTAAAGATGTTTAAATAGTGACCCAGGAGGTACCCATCTTCAACCCGATGTCAGTAAAAACATTCAATTTAAACAATAACATATATTTTAAACAGTTAAGTCACTATATTTAAACGTTTTACGTATTATTTACATGATATGGACTTTATTTAAACTGGTAATCGTTATGTTAAACACTATATGTATCTGTTTAAACATAAAAAGCTTGACGTTTAAACAGATACTCATGTCGAGCGATGACAATACGTCTTCATCGCGACAATGGCATATATTTTTCCTTTTTTGCCATTCTGATGACAATACGTCTTCATCGCGACAGTGGCATATATTTTTCTTTTTTGCCCTTCCCGATGACAATACGTCTTCATCGCGGCTGCTGGCATATACTGAATTGAATGTATTTAAACGAGACATAAAAAAAGCTGAGCGTTTAAGCAGATACTCATGTCGAGCGATGACAATACGTCTTCATCGCGACAGTGGTATATATTTTTCCTTTTTTGCCTTTATGATGACAATACGTCTTCATCGCGACAGTGGCATATATTTTTCCTTTTTTGCACTTCTGATGACAATACGTCTTCATCGCGACAGTGGCATATACGAATTGAATGTATTTAAACAGAGACATTGTTATTTTAACCGGATACACTGTAATTTGAAATATTTCAACTGATGTTTAAACGATATATGCTATATTTAAACAATTAAACGGAAATGTACACAATTACAACGTAAATTAAACAATGAAATGAAACCGAATGGAATTTAACCGCCTTACAATTGAAAAACAAACAAAATTTACATTGAGATATACAAGTCATGTTATTCGAACGAAAACAATGAATTGAATGTCCAAGTTTACATTCGAAAACAAAATTGACATTGAGATATACAAGACATGTTCTTCGGTCACAAATCTTAACCCGCTTGTGACGACCCCCTTTTGTCATGGACGCCGGCTGCCCTCCCCTCCTTAAGTATGCGGGTAACATATTGACACGTCCGAATATGCGTGTGTGTACCGCAAGTGCACGGGTGTCGAAGTAATAAATACCCGGTGAGTCGGGTAGTCGAATCCACGTGAGCAGTGGGCTACTAGTACTAACTTCTTCTCTGCTATCTAGCCTAATGATAATGGGATAGTGTGGTGATCTAATGTGCGAAGAGATGAACACGGAGACGAATATGCAAGGGTAAAAATGGAAGGAGAATCTCAATCGATAAAGTGGGGTATTCGAGGCAATGCTCCCCTAGGATTCGTGTATTAGGTACCGGATAAGCAAAGTGTTTCTATGATGAGTAAGTTAAGTCGTGGAAATCCGGACATAATCGGGTCTATCTCTAGATCACCGATACTAGTCCCCTACGAGGTCCCGGGTGGAGAAATCGCTCAATCTCAACACCTCACACCACATATGACCGCAAAGCACTCTAGGGATTCCAAATCGTGTATCCAATTCCTAAAGATTGATCCAACCCCTAATTCCCGCGAAGGATCCTAACCCCCTACAAAGGTCTCGGCGGAGAAATCGAGCAATCTCACGTCTCCCACCAAATATGGTTGCATAGAGCTTAGGGAATGGAGATAGAATACACCAATCGGAGGGAAAGGGGACACTTCACTATCTCATGACTCACCCTCTCAACCCTCTTCAATCTTGAGGTTCTAACCCTAATGGAGATCTCTCTCCCACCAAGGCAACAAATCATGCAAACCAAATAACCATAAGATCAATAAGGCAAGCAAGCATTAAACAATCAAGAATGAAACTTAATCAAACTCGGATTAAATAGAAACACAAAAGCAAATCCACAAAAAGATGAGAATCCTAGGGTTCACAAGCCCAAATACCCTCTAGGGTTTTAGCCCTCCATGGAGCAACATACAAAAACACACCATCAATGAATGAAAGTACATTAAAACCATAGAAATAAACCCCCTTATATATGAACCGATGGCCTTGATGGAGAGCTTCGACGCCTTGAAGGACCCACTCGAAGCTAGGTTCACCGTGGGTTCCTTTGATGCTATGACGGAGGAGGAATCGATCAAAAGTTGGTGACGAAGCGCCTCCAAAGCCGCAAAGACCTCCTCTCCAAACCCTAGCCGTCTCACCCCTCAAGAACCGCACAAAAGATGAGAAAGAATAGGGCAAAACGGCTATTTATAGGCCTTAGATCGCGACCGTCACGTGCCCCTCACGCCGCCTGTGGATTTTTCCACGCGCGCTGCGGTACGCAGAAAATTTCCACGCAGCGCGCTGAACAAGAATTTCGCTACAGGGACTTCTACGGGTGAAATTGCTACAAGTATTTTTCACAAAAACGCGATCCGAACACTCTTCTCTTAAGGCCACATGTCCGGGCACACGTCCCATGTGGTAGGCTATAAAAACTTTTTCTTCATCGACGTATCTTTGAGAGGTCTTGCAATCTTCACAAAGAGAAGGAATATGAAGATGTGGCTGCCTTTGTGCCCTTCCAAATAGTGAATTGACTTGAATCTTCTTGAGGTTGGCACACATCTCCACGCTTTATGAACTCGCTCTCGTGTCTTGATCCTTGAATTGAACAAGAACTACCAACATTGTGTCTTTATAACCTATCTTTTGCTTCCTTTTTACTCTTCAAGGCATTCACAACCTATATGCATAAAAAGAACACCAAATACAC
The DNA here is from genome assembly GCF_009730915.1 of Dioscorea cayenensis subsp. rotundata. Lineage (NCBI taxonomy): Eukaryota > Viridiplantae > Streptophyta > Magnoliopsida > Dioscoreales > Dioscoreaceae > Dioscorea > Dioscorea cayenensis. The sequence continues at coordinate 20,411,174 of NC_052477.1, forward strand.
AATATGAGACATAAACCATAGTAAAAATGATGCTCAATGCATGTAAAACATATATAAAAAAATATGTCTACTCAAGCACTTATCAAACTCCCCACATTTAAGTCTTTGCTTGTCCTCAAGCAAAAATTAAACATTATACCTATGGAAAGAAAAAGAGAAGTGCTTGGCCTTAGGTTCACCAAATGAGTACAAGAATAAAAATTCTACAGATCATGGAGAGAATCAAACACTAGACAAAAACAATCAATGCTCTAGAAAAACAATCCAATCAAAAAAATGAATGTGATAAAATCCGATTGCGTGTGTGTGTGAAAAACTCAACTCATGTCAACACTATGTCCACTACCAAGTTCTTATTAACATTGGACTTATTTAAAAACAGAAAGAATAGGTAGTAGCTTCACACAACCTCTAAGGTAGCCATTTCCCAAGATGCCTCCCGAGTGGCTTTCACACTTTCGAGGTGGTAGCTCTTTCTACCGATGATGGTAGCTTTCACACATCCCATGAGATAGCTCTTTCTCTCATTAGGGCATAACAATTATCCGACTTATGAGAGTAGCTACATACATCATGGGTGGTAGCTCTTTCCACACCCTATGTACAAACAACAAACAATTTTCCATTTCTTTTCAAATTTTTCTGATTTTTTCCCGATTTTCCTCGATGATCTTTTTTTCAAATAAAAAAACTAGCACACTAAAGTCCCAAACATAATGAACTAGAGTCTTCATAGGTCTAATGAGCGAGAAAAAGTGCACAAAGAGTAATCGGAGAAAAAAATATTCAATAAAATTGGATGAAAAACTATAGCATGATAAAAATCCATGTTTATAACCTCCAAAAACTAAGAATTAAACTCTTAACTCTAAGGTGAACCTTCATTGGCAACAAGAGCATGCTCATGAAAAACACAAGTAAAAAGTCATGTATAAGGTGAACCCTCCCCACACTTAAGATGTACATTGTCCTCAATGTACGCATGCAAGCTACAATAAAAAAATAATAACAATGGAAGCATAATGTGTGTGGGAATGCAATTAAAATAGGACTCCCCTGAACTCCTCATTCTTCGTTTGGTGAAGCCTAACTCATGGGTGTATGTGTTCATCGGGTTGTGAAGCTCACATGACCATGTAACAATATCACATGATCATGTCTATGACTAAAACACCATCAACATCACTCTCAAGGCTATCTGCACATAGACAAGGGGTTCAGTGAAGCTCAACAAAATAGAAAAGATGTACGAGTTCTTATAAGTGAACACATGAAGCACAAACTCGCACAAACAGAACAAAACACAAAGTTAACTAAACTCTAAAAGATAAAATAAAAAAAAAATGAAAACAAAAGTAAAGGAAACTAAAGAATCATGAGTGGGACGCCTCAAGCATCGACGTCATCTTCTGGTGTTGTCGGTGTGTAAAAGAATGTTCCCATCCAAGGTTAATCGTATACGATCAAAACTTTTTGGTCCTTGGTGGCATACCTGCAAGAAAACTGCCAAAGAAATGCAAATTTATATGAAATGGCAAGCTGCAGAAATCCACACGGGCGCGTGGAAAATCCACACGCCCGTGGCCAATTTTTGGCCCGAAAGCAGCACGCGCGGCAGCGTGAAAAATCCACGCGCCCGCGTGGATCCACGCGGTCGCGTGGATTTTCCCACGCCGCGTGGGTTTCTGAGCATGCCATTTTCACGCCGCGATTGCGTGGGCATCTCCCACGACGGCGTGGGAGCTAGGGTTATGGCTAAAAAATGCCACACCGACCCACAACGCGCGCTCCAAAACTCTTATAAAAGTATTCTCAAGCATATTAAGATGATTTCCATGAAGAACAATGCATAAGAACTAAGATATCCACATAAATTTCAAAAAATGGAGGCATGGAGAAGGTTAGAAAAATGAGAGCTCACCGGTGTGAATTGAGGAATAAAAGTATGATTAAATGGCGGTAAAACCCTTCTAAACCTTTTTAATGACCAAGGAAAAAAATGTTTGGGGAGTGTGGGTGTGTGAGAAAGATGAAGGGGACGTGTGAATGAAAAATGATGAATAGTGGTCTTCTTCATCAATTTACCCCACATGGGGGTGTGAAAAACTCCACATGAGGGCGTGGAGTCATGTATCACTGGGGCGTGGAAATTCCACGCGCCCATGTGGGCTGCAGAATTTCTGCAGAAACACATCCATAGAGATATTTACATGAAATTAAGTCCAATTTCCCAACTAAAAAAATGAATATCATCCTAAACCATGCCACACACATACATTTAAACTAAAACACCAAAAATCTTCATGAAGAACTCAACACCAATAAAAATTTAACAAAGCACACACTCATGATTTTATTCATGCAGAAATAAAAAAACTAAGCTAGAAAACAATTAAAAACTTGGGTTTGCCTCCCAAGAAGCGCTTGTTTTACGTCACTAAGCTTGACGTACCTCTTCCTTACCTTATGGAGGCTTGAAAAGAGTGTGTTCCTCCCAACGAGACATTGCATAGCTACTTCCTTTAAACCAAGAATCTAGTTGTCGGGGTGGAATATTAATTGGAGAGTCCAACCATCTTACTTTTGGCCTCCAAGGAAACAATTTGGGTTGGGAATTGTCCAAGCTTAGCAAAGGTGGGTCATTGGATGGCTTCAATCTCCTACCCACATCTTCTTCCCTTCCCAAAACCTCTCTCTTGCATTGTAAGAGTTGATCAATCCCGAAGAAAGATGCTTGTTCCATAACCTTAGGGTTTGCTTCTTCTAATGTATTTTCAACTTGAGAGGAGCATGACACTAGCAAATCCTCTTGAAAATTTTCTCGCTCACAAGCACAATCTTCAGTCACACAATCCAAAATCTCAAAATGATATTCAACTTCTTGCTTTTCATTTCCTGCCCCAATGTACTCAATTTGCCCAACTTCTTCAATTGTGCTCATGGCCTCATCATGTCCCGGAGACACTTGCCTTGCTTGTTCAAATTCTTCTTTTTTTCCTTAGCAAGAATGTCCAAGATCTCTCCTAATTGATGCTCAATGTTTTTTATGGAGACATCATGACAACTTAATGTGGCCTCAATATTTTTGGAAACGGGCATCGGTTGCTTCAATAAATCTCGTAACACTCTTTTCCAACCAAGTACATCTTCTTCAACTTTCTCATCCCATTGAAGTTCTTGTTGAGGTGCTTCCCATTGTTGTCCATCAATATCCCACAAGAGGTTTGGATAGCTCCTTTGATTTGGATGATAGTTAATGCGATACGGATTGTGTTGTTGATGAACATTGATAAATTGATCAATTTTTTTCTAGTGAGAGCATCAACCCTCGAAAAATATAAATCTACAACCTGGATTAATCATCATTCACGTTCCATGCAAGAAAAAGTAAATGAGACAAAATAAAACAAAATAGAATAGTGGAAGAAGATAGAGTGAAATAGATAAAAAACAAAAATAAAAAAATCGATGAGAATGATGGAAGAAAAAGAAAGTGTGGAATAGACAAAATAAAGAAAAAGATAAGTGGCTAGAGTCCTAGCGTTCCTAGTATCCTGTTCCCGGCAACGGCGCCAAAAACTTGACAAGTCCGAATATGCGTGTATGTACGCAAGTGCACAGGTGTCGAGTAATAAATACCGGTGAGTCGGGTGAGTCGAATCCACGAGGAACGTGGGCTACTAGTACTAACTTCTTCTCTGCTATCTAGCCTAATGATAATGGGATAGTGTGGTGATCTAATGTGCGAAGAGATGAACACCGGAGACGAATATGCAAGGGTAAAATGGAAGGAGAATCTCAATCAGTAAAAGTGGGGTATTCGGGCAATGCTCCCCCTAGGATTCAAGTATTAGGTACCGGATAAGCAAAGTGTTTCTATGATGAGTAAGTTAAGTCGTGGAAATCCAAACATAATCGGGTCTATCTCTAGATCACCGATACTAGTCCCCTACGAGGTCCCGGTGGAGAAATCGCTCAATCTCAACACCTCACACCACATATGACCACAAAGCACTCTAGGGATTCCAAACTGTGTATCCAATTCCTAAAGATTGATCCAACCCTAATTCCCTGCCAAGGATCCTAACCCCCTACAAGGTCCCGCGGAGAAATCGAGCAATCTCACGCCTCCCACCAAATATGGTTGCATAGAGCTTAGGGAATGGAGATAGAATACACCAATCGGAGGGGAAAAGGGGACACTTCACTATCTCATGACTCACCCTCTCAACCCTCTTCAATCTTGAGGTTCTAACCCTAATGGAGATCTCTCTCCCACCAAGGCAACAAATCATGCAAACCAAATAACCATAAGATCAATAAGGCAAGCAAGCATTAAACAATCAAGAATGAAACTTAATCAAACTCGGATTAAATAGAAACACAAAGCAAATCCACAAAAGATGAGAATCCTAGGGTTCACAAGCCCAAATACCCTCTAGGGTTTTAGCCCTCCATGGAGCAACATACAAAACACACCATCAATGAATGAAAGTACATTAAAACCATAGAAATAAACCCCTTATATATGAACCGATGGCCTTGATGGAGAGCTTCGACGCCTTGAAGGACCCACTCCAAGCTAGGTTCACCGGTGGGTTCCTTGATGCTATGACGGAGGAGGAATCGATCAAAGTTGGTGACAGCGCCTCCAAAGCCGCAAAGACCTACTCTCCAAACCCCTAGCCGCTCTCACCCCTCAAGAACCGCACAAAAAGATGAGAAAGAATAGGGCAAAAGCGGCTATTTATAGGCCTTAGATCGCGCACCGTCACGTGCTCTCACGCCGCTGCGTGGATTTTCCACGCCGCTGCGTGCAGAAATTTCCCAGCGCAGCGTGAATGTAATTTTACTACAAGACTTCTACAGTGAAATTGCTACAGTACTTTTCACAAAACGCGATCCGAACACTCTTCTCTTAAGGCCACATGTCCGGGCACACGTCCATGTGGTAGGCTATAAAACTTTTCTTCATCGACGTATCTTTGAGAGGTCTTGCAATCTTCACAAAGAGAAGGAATATGAAGATGTGGCTGCCTTTGTGCCCCTTCCAAATAGTGAATTGACTTGAATCTTCTTGGAGGTTGGCACACATCTCCACGTTTATGAACTGCTCTCGTGTCTTGATCCTTGAATTGAACAAGAACTCCCAACATTGTGTCTTTATAGCCTATCTTTGCTTCCTTTTTACTCTTCAAGGCATTCACAACCTATATGCATAAAAAAACACAAAATACACAATATGAGACATAAACCATAGTAAAAATGATGCTCAATGCATGTAAAACATATATAAAAATATGTCTACTCAAGCACTTATCACATATCTTAATCTAAGGTAAGGAACGTCTGTCTGCGGTAGCCGTAACTTCTCACCCCAAAGTAACTGCTCGATAAACCGCATGACGTAGACGGCGCAATCGACGTTTCTTTGTTTCTGGCGTGGGGTTTCCGTGTCATGCACGAGTGGGTACTTTGCCGTCGCTGACTCGCCGAACTGCATATCGACACAGTTGTCGAATAGATTCCGCTGTCGAGATATGCAAGTTGAGATTAGAATACCGATTAAATACCAAACACTATTAATCGGACATAATTGAAGATCTTACCATGTCCAACGCGTCTTTATCGTACCCCGGACATGAAGAATAATGCACGTATTCTTGTTTAAAAATTGTCGAGGACCACTGACATGGAAGTGGCCATTCATGATTATCGGAGGATGACAATTTTGAACTTCGTGCATGTTACGACAAAGCATCCCCGACCATAGCCATAATTGTTTCACGTAAGGCCATCCCGCTTTGACATAAAAAGCGCAAGCGGTCTGGTGATGGAGGCGCTTCTTGTAAGGATATGGCTCTTTGCTCAGCGACTTTTGTATAATGCATACGAAAGCGTCCATCACATCATCTGTGACCATCTCCTTCCCCTCAAGCAGCGTGTACAATTTGTCCCGTGTGGTGCTGACAGCGTCATTCTTCCACACGACAGTGCTGAGGTTAAACGATAACAGATATAATAAGACCATATTGTAAATGTTTAAATGATATTATCAAATGTTAAATGATATTATATATAATTAAACGTTAAGTAGAAAAATTAAATGATAACATAAAGACATTAAACACCATTAGAAAATCGTTAAACACTATAATAAAACTTTAAACACTATCATAAAAACTTAAGACTTACCCGTCCATAGAGCAGTTGAGGAAGATCCTCATCAACTCCTGCTCATATTTGTTAAGATGAGACAGGCCAACCCATTTTTTTTTGGGAATAAAAGCTTTTCGAGCCGTCTGGTCCCATTGTTGATTGGCCTTGATCATCTCTCTCGTTGCTCGGTCGGGGTCTTCATGGGGCACTGCCGTTGCACCTTCACGGTGTTCAAGACCAGCAGAGATCTTCCTTCGATCGCGAGGATGATCGCGACGAAAGATCAACTCAGCGGACACATCCTTACATGGTTGTTCTTGTTGTGGGATTGTGCCCGCGCTCACGCGAGGACGACGAGCGACAACATCAACCGCAGCATACATCCTTACATGGTTGTATTTGTGGTGGGATTGTGTCCCGCTACGTGGGATCGTTTGTCGCCACGGCCACGGCCACGATAAGCAGATTCAACGATCTTCTCAACCGTGGCCACGACGACGCAGATCATTGGGAGACACACCCTTAGCTTGTTCTTAATCTGCAAGGATTGTGTCCATCTTTGATGCCGCAATCTCGGCAACCGGTTCCACCGGGGTAGGGGAGGGCTTCTCCGGCGTCGAGGATTGCGTGCGCGTGGTGGGCTAGAAGTAGGAAACTGCGTCGAGCGCGCACGATAGAGGCTGTCCTCTTATCCTGCCTTGGAGCAAGTGGTTCCGGAGCAATAGCATCCATCCGTCGGTTGGCCCAATAAATATTTCTTCTTCAAAGATTCACGGAACCAAATTTCAGAAACTAACATATGTAAACCAAAACAATGTCAGTGAAATCATTTATTTTAAACTCAGAAAAACTATATTTAAACATGTTGGTTATATATTTAAACGTTATAGAATATATTTAAAAGGAGAACAAAAATATTTAAACCAAGTATGAATAAGTTTTTAAAAGCGGTAAATACTAAAGTTAAACACTAAATAATATGTTTAAACATTAAAGACTTATGTTAAACATTGTCCATGATTTATTACCTCTTTCCCATCGAGCTGACTGACAAGTCGGGTTTCTACTGTCGCTTGCTTCCGGTAAGTACTTTCACCGTAGCACAACATCCTTGGAACCTTGCCAAAGCGGACTTTCTTCCCCGCTCCGTCACCGTAAAACCGGACGTTAAGCGCGACCGAGCAACCCTTAATGTACCTCGTGTTGGTCTTCTTCCCGTGCATCTATCTTGCACTCAAAGGTCGCTTGGGGAATATTCTCCATAAGCCACTTGATGCGTCGCTGCGCCACGCAGTATCGCCTCCCCATGGTCGGGTAGATCATCGACGTAATCAACGATCCGGTCTCGAAACCGAGCATGATGTATTTGGGAAGAGGACTGCACTCCATGAGGTACACCATCGAGTTTGACAAAATTATCTTCTTCTCCCCTCCGTCGAACAAGTTGCACCGTAATGCTCTTGATGGAGTCTCCGTGCTCTCGTAGGTTTTTGATAAATCAGCCCTTCGAACGCTGAGCGGGTTTTCTTCTTCTGAAACACGACTGCGTCGCCATCGTAACGTAGACCAAGAACGAGGGCCATATCCTGAGGCCTGAAACTCAGCAGGCTTTCCCCGATCCTGAATTTATTGGTGCGACCATCGTACCTTTGCAAAAGAGAATCAAAAAGGGCCCTCTCTTGGTATATAGCTTCCAGCTCAGTGAACGCTGCAAACGGTGTCCTTCGAATAATCTCCCAGTGTCGAGGGGTCATGTTATCTTTCAATTCAGCTAAGGTCTCCACAACCGGTGTCAAATAGCATCACCCATTAACTAGGTTGATCGCCATAATCACAAGCCTGTGACAATAACAACACATTCAACATGCAGTGTTGACAAAAGTTTAAGCAGAAATATAAGGTTATAAACGGTAACCTCTCAGTTATTAAACAGAGATATCAAATGTTAAACAGAGACCCATTTTCTTAAACAGAGACGGGAATACTTAAACAGAGACAACAAAGTTTAAACTGTAACATCTCATTTCTTAAACGTCAACCTCATTTGTAAAACTGCAACCATATCAAACGAAAGGGGAAATGTACATTATAAATATTACACAAATCATAACAATCAAAAAAACTATTTCGATAGTGTATACATATGAAAAATGCAAAAACAAAACAAAACCCTAGCCGAGAAATCTCCTCGAGACTAACAAAACCCCACTGAGAAATCCCCCTACGCACTTCAATATCTTCCAACAAAAAACAGAGCACAAAAACAAAACCGAAAAAAATCTTTCTTTTGTAACGTAACGCTAACATAAAACCATACTCAATACCTTAGATTGCAAACCGATGAAATGCCAACTAGTCTGCGCGGGGACTTCTCCTTCGAGATACCGGGTGGAAAGGGAAAAAGTCGATAAAATGCCAATTACAGGAGGCTTCACGGTAGAGACAACTTCGGAGACAGCTTTTGAAATGGAAAAGGTCGAAGACGCCGAGTTGAGAAAAAGCAAGTAAACGGCTCCAATAAATTGCCTCTTGGGATTACCCTCACGGAAAACCCACCCCACTTTCTCTCAAACCGCCGAGATGGCTGCAGCCACGACTCCCCCATGTAAGGGCATTTTTCGTCCATAAAATTTGAAACTCACTCGCTCACATCCGTTACGAGCTTTTGGGGGTTTGAAAAACATAGTGTTTAAAAGGAGGGGGTTTTTAGGGATTGCAAAACTAACGGGGTGTTTTTGGCAATTTTACAAACTTAGAGGGTTTTTTTTGGCAATTTCCACTTATTTTATTTATTTTTTACCTTTTTTTTGTTTATTATTTATGCATTATTTATTATTATTATTATTTTTTTATATTATCTTATTATTATCCTTTTTTTAATTCACTTAACCCAATTTGCCTCGGGATGTATGTTCAAATGCTTCGTGATTTGCATTTCTCAAATTGCCTCGAGATATGTTCTCAGGCCACATGAAATTTAGGATTGCGTCGGGATGTGTATTTGGGCTATCCTATGATTTGAGATTGCCTCGAGATGTGTTTTCAAGGGCAATCTTGTAAATTTTTACATTTAGTGCCTCGAGATATGTTCTCAAGGGCAATTTTTGTAATTTGCATTTTGTATTTGCCTCGTAATTTGCATTCTAGTCCAAAACAACCAAATAATCAATTAAGATTAAGATTAGGATGTTTAAATTTAATTCTAAACATACCCATGGTTTAAATTTTACTTAACTTAGGATTTGAGTTCGATTAGGACATATGTCACATTATTTATATATAAACAAATGCCCCCTTCCTACTTGTCTCAAGAAATTCTCTTTGGTGAGTTTGAGTGAGAGAAGTAGGAATCCCCAATCTTTTCCTTTGTCATGGCCAATACCTCTCAACCTTTTTGGGATATGACCCAAAATTGTAATGAGGTTCCCAAAGGTCAAGCCTTCATGCACCACACTCCTATTATAATGAGGAGAACAATCAGAGTAGGTGAAGAGCTATCCAAACCTCGTGGATATTGCCAAATTGTCCACAAACCGTTGGTTTGAGGACGGTCTGATTGATGCAATTTGCTTGAAACCTGAAGGAGAAGTAAAAGATTTGAAGACATTCGAAACCCTTGGATCTAGGATCATCAATCATTGCCTGGGATGGAAGGGTAGGGAGCCAATCCAAAATAGTTTAGTCGATCTTCCCTATTATGCAGAGTGGGCCAAATTCATAGTTAATAACTACTCCAACGAAAGTTATCCCGAAGCGTAATTGATGGGCGGAATTGTGGCTTCACGTGCCGCTATGATTTTGACATGAACTTTTATAAAGCGTTAGTAGAACTATGGTGTCCCGACACTAACACTTTCCACCTCTTGCACGGAGAAGTTGGGATTTCATTATGGGACATCAAGGAATTGGGAGGACTTTCAATTACCAGAGATATCTATGATGAACTCATACCTCCTAATGACACAATCTGCCAAAGATATGACCCTGAACTTTCTGTTCTAAGAAATCTTTTTGACATCTTTCAATGGCTCTCAAGACAAAGCGTCGACGAAAATGTATTCTTTGAGGATTGGGTGGAGTTTTTTAGGAGATCAAAACATAGCTCCCGTTATAGGTCGGCGTCTAATCCCCCTCCAATGCTTGTTTTAAAGGCAGATTTAGTTGCTTTCATAGCACTGTGGATTTGCTTTTTTGTTATGCCGGGTGATCGCAAAGTAATTAGACCAGGAGTTTTTATGATGGCATGCAACATCGCACAAGGGAGGAGAGTAGCTTTTGCCCTTGCAGTGCTAGTGCGCTTATACTTAGGATTAAATGCCATGGCTAAACACAGAAGAGGGCCCGAATTCTCTACCACAACGTTCCTTGTTCATTTCTTGTATGCTTGGGCGGGTTATTATTTTCGGAGCATATATCTCAAAAGTAGAATAGATGACAATACCTCAAGTATTCCTGGGTTGCTGAGAATACCCAAGATGTTGCAATTTATGAATTCCACCGCAACTCCGTTTGTCAATCCTATATATGTGAGGAACTTTATCCGACATGAAAGCAACTTCATATCTCTCCCTTTCTCGTTCATGCATCATAATGACGAGGTAGGACGAGATTCCAGATACCCGACTGGACCATATGTATTGGATTTATATACCATGGAATATGTGATAAATCTTCGTTGTGGAGTTCTTCCACTTCGGTGTGTAGGAGATCTTTTTGTAGAACCTTATAATCCACATCAATTCGGGCGCCAATTTGGATACGATCAGCATACTCCGACGTTCATTGATGTTCCCAGGAGGGCTCATTCTCTCGGGATTCTTGCAGGGTATTGGCTTCATCTTTCTCGCCAAAGGACATCTAGCTCATTCTACATCCCTGAGAATGACAGAGAAGGGAGACTTATACTTGTTTATGCATAGAAATGGTTGAGGATTATTGAAGCTTTTTTCTAACAGAAACATTCACTGTTGATCCAAGATGAATTCAAAGGCAAGAGAACCATTAATAGGGAGCGAGGACAATCTTCGAAGGGCCACATATATATCAATGAAAGTATATTCATTGATGACACTGATCTTACTGTTGACCTAGTTGTCCCATCAAAGCGACAAAGAACTAAAGGTATGTCAACTTTATTTATTTGCTTATTTGTTTATTCATTTTTCTATTATTAGTATTTTTTTTTAAAGAAAAAAAATCAACTTTCTTCCTTTACTTTTTTTTCTTCACAAATTTTTTTTCAAAACTCCCCAAGAACCTTTTCCTTTTCTTTTACGCCCTTTTCTTTTTTTTTTACTTAATTTAATTTAAATTTTAATTTAATTTTTTTCAACGATTTTCTTTTTAAAAAAATCTGATTTTTTTTTTTCATTTTTCAAAAATTCTGAATTTTTTTCCTTGAATTTTTTTTTTATTTTTATTTTTAAATTTTTTTATTCAAAATCAAACTTTATAGTTCTCACAATTTTTATTTGACTCAAAGTCCAAATTTTGACTCAAGGTCAAACTTTGTAACTTCACAATTTTTATTTGACTCAAGTCCAAATTTTGACTCAAAGTCTATTTTCAATATAGGGATACAGACTCATGACACCCCATTAGACAATGTTAGGGCTATTCAAAGTCCTTCAAGAATTGATGATGTTCCCCCATTAGATCTAGAGATGCACATGAGCTCCCATGGTAAGAAATATCTCTTTCTCCTTCTTTTTCATCTATGCATCTTTAATGAACTTGATGACATCTTATATCTAGATCAAATAAACGCACAAGATTTAAGTATCGGCGCCGGAGAAAACATTGGAGTCGGCGACGCTGTTGGGATGGAAGACAATATTGGAGTAGAGGAAAATATTGAGATTAAAGAAGCTCTTCCTAATCCACTACAAGGTATTGCCCTCATGTCATTTTTGCACCTTAACCCTTTGAATTTCTAAGAGTTTTAAAAAAAACATGCCACCAGGCATTCTAACCTTTTTTCTTATTTCTTCAAAATTTGCAAATAACTCCTAAAACTTCCATATTTTCATATTCTTCATGGGTTTTTTTGCAATTAAACCCTCTAACTTTCATATTTTCACATGTGTTCACAATTTTGCATGCATGTCCTCAAATATATATATTTTTTTATTTTTATTTATTTATTTATTTATTTTTTTACATTCCTCCATAAATTTTGCATCAAAGACCCTCGCTTTTTCTATTTTCTTCTTCTTTTTTTTTTATGCAAATTCCCCCAAAACATTTTCTTTTCACTTCTCATTATCATATATTCATTTTTTTTTTAATTTTCCATTAACATTTTTGGGGTTTTTTTTTTGTGTTTCAACAAGGCAAATATTTTCTAGAAAAATATGAATAGGCCTGCATACCTATTCTATTCATAACTCATTATATGATTTGAATCATATGCACATGTAACATGGCCAACATGCATCATGCATTTGAATGACATGAAACCCACGGTGGGGTCTACCAAGCATGTTAGTATAAATTCAACATCCATCTAATTCATGTATCCATGCATGAGATTTGAGAAGTCATGTATTATATTTCAATAAGGAAGACAATCATTCTTCAACATTTTCTCATTTTCTTATTATTTTCTTTTTGCCCCTTATTTATTTTAAATTTTCTTTCTGTTAGGGGATGCACCCGTTGCCTTGGAAAATGTGCTCCCGCAGAACCCGCCAATAATCCAAGAAGTTTTTTTTAATATATATATATTTTTTATTTTCCTTTTCTTTTCATCGCATAATGATTTTTTTATTATTATAGCGATTCAAGAAGATGAAAGTATTTCATCTCTTAGTCAAACTCCTTCGGCAAGTTTTATAAAAGATGCCCCCTCTTCAATGGAGAGTGATGGCGGTAATACTCATGTTAAGAGTGTACCTTGCGATAGCAAAAACGCTAACATTGAAAACACGCCCCAGAATAGTGGTAACGTCAATGTTGATACCACACCTCCAGGAATGCAGAACGAAGGTATTATTTATTTATTTATTTATTTACTTTTTTTTCCGGGAACCGCCGTGATATATGTATATATATATATATTATTTTCTTTTTTCTCTTTCGTTTTTTTAGATGTCCAAGAAATTGCCAAGGACGTTCATACTCCCACCGAGAAATTGGAAAGTGATGGCTCTAATGCCGACGTCGGAATTACCAATTTGCCTGAACAAGCCCAAGGTTTTTTTTTTAATCTTTTTTTTTTCTTTTAATCTTTTCTTCCTTTTTTTTATTATTTATCAAAGGTCAAAATTTATTTGTATATTCTCTTTGTAGGTTCAAAGAATATAACGAATGTAGTTTTATGCCTACGAGACGAGATGATTAACAATATCAAGTCCCTCAACTATCACAACTACCATGACATCATCAACAAAGTGAAGGAGTCAAAATTTATTTTTGAACCTTTCAACATCGATTTGACCAGTCTAGAGCCTTTTATAGAGAAGATCGCTCGATGTGCATCCTTTGCTAAAGAAGCCTCAGAGGATCCTAATGTTCAAGCTTGCATACGTAGTCAACAAGCCAAGACATGCGTACACGAAAGAACTTTGGCACTCGAGCGTCTTAACAAACTTAGGACAGACTGGACCAATGACATCAATGCCAACAAGGAGAAGTATCAGAAACTTGCTAAGAGGGAACATCAACTTCAGGCCGAACTTTGTGAGATTCAAGGCACAATAAAGACTCTGAGTGAAAAGATAGTGGATTCAATGGACCTGTTTGAAGCTTCCGAGCCTACACAAGTGAATCTTCAAGTTGTGTTGGATGAGGCCAAGACACAACTTGCTGAGAATCAAGGAGAGAACATAGATACTCCTCTTATGGCTATTTTCACTAAATGGCTTGATGAGTTGGAGGAAGCAAAAGAATCATTGTTGAAATTTACTTGGCATTAAAGAGCCTTCTTTCTTTCTTTGCTTTGCTAGTTTGTTTTCTTAGTTTGTTTTTCTAGTTTTTTTATGGTTTAGCAATTGATTTTAAAACATTGATCATGGACATTTGATTTGAATAAGCCTTAGCTTTCTCTTTTCTTTTCTCATGCGTCTTTGTTTTCAATAGAATACTTGGAGAATTGAAATCATGATTTTTTTTTCTTGTTTTAGTTCTTTTTGAATCGAGGGCCTTGTATTTGTAAATATTTTTAGCCAATTTTGGAATGATTTTATAAGCCATTCATTCACTTGATAGCACCATGGGCGAACAGGGAACTAGACAATCATGATTTTTGAACTCAAATTTTTATGATGATCAAATGAGCTCAAATTCTAATCTCCACCGTCATCTTAAAGATAATGACCTTATAAATGACTTGAATATGATTTCATATGGTGATGCTTGACTTGATGATGAGGTAGCTGGGCAGGAATTTAGGCAGATATTGACTCTAAATTGCCAAATTTTTTATGATAGTCATATGAACTTAGAATTTAATCGTCATCGCTCATAATGAAGACCAGACCACCTTGATTATATAGATGACATAGATGACATAGTCATATGAACTTAGGATTTGGATGTTGATGAATAAAATCTCGATGTATCTGACATAGATGACACTTTCTAGCATAATTGATGCAATCCAACTCATGGTTGGCCGTGAATACCCCAAGCGCTTGATCTTGAGTCGTATCTGTCCGATCAGTTGGTAGTGTACCACATATCCTGAATGCACATCATGCACCTTCTTGGGCTATTTCTTCATATGAGAGGCATCGCAGAGGCGCTTGGTCAGTACGACTGCCGACTGCGGTATCACGATGATGCCCAGGCTGAATCTTAGGGCTCTTTGCTTTGTTTGAAGACCTTTGATTTATCCTCCGGGAGTTTATCATATTTTCAAAGTATTCTATGAACGGGTTTGCACTCAATCTTCCTTTTGATATTTTGAGAGTGAAGACTTCTGCATTAAGCTCCCAACATCTTTCCCTCTTCGACTTCGGCCGGAGATTGTGCTAATGGGTCTTCTATTTCTTATGGTTATATGGATTTCTTTCATAATTTGATTCGCCACCATTTGCTACTTTTACCAAAGAATCGCTTTTCTCCATTTTCTCGACCTCAAACCTCCTCAATTGCACTCGGGAATTTTCTTCTATCTGATTTTGACCTTCTTATAATATTTTAAGAAGTTCGTGTTTGTATAATATCTTATAGTCTCCTTCTCGAATTTGCTTGATAATGAGTTGTGAGTCTCCAAATATGTGTATATATTTGATCACCATTTTGATTACTAGTTCCAAACTAGCTATGAGAGCTTCATATTCTGTCTCATTGTTTGTACATGGCCTGAGGGAGAGATATATACATGAGGATGCCCTTCTAGTGTGATTAACACGAGTCCTATCCCAGCTTTTAATTTGTGGAATTTGGGAAATATAAGTGCCCATTTTGAGGATGACGCTTATCAAAGTATGCCGCCACCTTGCTTCTTCCACCATTAATGTATCTTCACAAGGAGATCAAGATTAAGTGGTGAATCATCAGGGAGAGGATGCGCTGATAGAAAGTCTACCAGTGGCTGTCCTTTAATAGCCTTCTGTGAAGTATATGTTATGTCAAATTCCATCAGAATAAATGCCCATTTTGCTAGTCTTACTTATAAACAACGGCCTCAATATGTATTTGAGTGGGTCTTTTTATATGAGCATTACTTTATGCACTAGCAAGTAATGTCTCAACTTTTGACTACAAACACCAAAGCTAGGCAATGCTTTTCAATTGGCGTGGTATTTACTCTAGCTCCGACCAACATCCCTGCTATGTTATGAACGATTTTGCCTTTTCTTATTATTCTGAGCTAACATAGCTTCAAGACTCCTTCCAAGCGGCCGTATATAAGAGATCGAGGCTTTCCATGAATCGGGGCTGCTAGCACTGTAGATTCAACAAGTACTATTTAATTTTATCAAAAGCTCGATATTTATTATCCCATTTGAAAGGAGTATGTTTCTGACCAGTTTAGATAAGCGCTTGCATCTTCCGTAAAGGTTGAGGTAAATCTCGATATATGCTAAATGCCTTGGAAGGAGCGAGCTACTTCAATGTCTTGAGGAGGTGGCATTTGATTGCCTTATCTTGAGGGATCTATCTTATTCCCCGTGCCTATGATGAAGCTTCTAGAATCT
>NC_052477.1:20428477-20512858 GCF_009730915.1 Dioscorea cayenensis subsp. rotundata
AAGTATGGTCGTTTGAGTTCTATTTCATGTTTTTTCAGGGTAAAAATTACATAATAGAGCAAAGTGCTCGAGTGTGTAATCTTCCCAGAGAGCTTGCGATTTTTCTAAGTCATCCAGAGAAAACACACTGAAAGCGCAGTGGAATTTACGCACGCCTGTGGAATCAGACCGTGAGCTCATCCGAGAAGGCACAGGGAGTGTGGTGGCCCATGTGAACGACCATGAGCTATCCCACGCCTGCGTACTCTCCGACAGGCGGGTGAATTCCCGCAGTAGTCAGGGCCGAGTATCCCGAGAGCACATGTGGGGCGTGACTCGCTCACACCCACCCCTTCTACCGAGGTAATGTGGCACCCATCGCTTAAAAATTCCTTTTAACTCGAAACTCGACACCTCTCGTAAAACCAAATCGACTTACAAATTACAATTTACAACTTTACACCAACTGCAGGATTCAAATACGTAAATACAACAAATATAATTAACTCAAATTTATGTACAACCGCTACAAAGATCACGATACCAACAAATATAAAGAAAAGTATGGGACCCACTCAGCCTCTGACTTAACCCTCGACTAGCTCTAAACTTGAATCGAGCAATCTAGGGTCTTGCTCCCCCGCATATCAAAGACATCTCATTGGCTCAGAGTGGCTTAATAATTTCAAATACTCAAATACATGATATATAAAAGTATATAAATACCAATTTTTCAAATAATTTTTCCAACTTTTCCAAAAATACCGAATTCTAGCAAAATACATTTTTAAAGAACTTTTGAAACATAAATTCATCACAAATCAATATCAAATCAATTTTCTAAGAAAATCCAAATTGTCATGAGATCGCCTCCCTAAGAGATGATACCGGTCACCTCATCACAACCCAAAATAACAAGTAATATAAAATCCATTCTCAATTCCATCACTGGAAAATTCTCCCCACTTAGCCGCCGTCAGCGACTAGGTTGGGAGCCGCCAAGGTCTTCATAACTCGACGCGGGCTCCACCTGGGTCCCCGCGGTGGTGACTCGGATCCCGATGTATCATCCAATCGTGGCTCTACGCCCCCACCTCGATCTCGACAAATCAACACCAGTCCACCACGCCACCTCTAAAGGTCGGGCCCTGGGGACCCACTATCGCAGTAGAGTCGGGCCTCAGCCCGCCCGTCACCATCCAAAACCAACATGTAAATGTAGCAATAATACAATCAGATAAATCACATCACATGGTCCTTATCCAGACAAGCATTCACATCACGAAAATAAACATCATTTCCACAAAGCCAATGTCAAAAAGTATAACAATGCATAAAACCAAGAAAATCCGTGATCCATGATACCATTCCTATTCCGTGAATGAAAACCAATTCCACAAATATTGTTGGTAAAACATTTTTAAAATGCTCACATGATTTCACAAATCATTCCAAATCAAAAGCATATATAACCATAGAAAATAAATACATGAATCGAATAATTAAATCACATATACATGTATTTTTCACTATTCACAACACGTATAATTATACTGAAAAATCCGATGTATCAATACGATTGTCGTGAACATCAATCAAAGTAAGTAAATATATCGTATACCTCAACATTATACGCCTAATTAAACATGATAAAAAGAAATACTTAAACAATTATTTTCAAAATACTAGCTATTAAATAATTATTTTCAAAATAATAATAATTAATCAATTATTTAAAATAATAGCCACTACCAACTCACCCTGGTGTCCCTCGGGGTTCCTTCCCTAGACTCGAAACTCCCTCCCAAGACCGAATAACACCCTAACAAGAATAATATAATAAAAAAATAAATATCACATTTAAACCCAAAATAAAAATACAATAAACAACAATAGACTCTCTATCGCCCACTCACTCCAATCCAGTTAAAAACCCCGACCTGCGATTATCCAACCTGGCTTTCAATCGCACTTAAACCAACTCAATTTAGACTAAACACGCTTAAACCAATCTGAACCAATCTCAATTCCATCGAACCAAGCTCAATTGCACTCGAACCAAGCTTAATTCCACTGAACCAAACTCAATCAAACTGAACCAGCTTGAACCAACTCAATTCTTATTCAAAATCCATCGAACCAACTCTGGTCTCAGTCCAAAAACCCTTAACTCAAAATCAACTCGAACCAAACCCAAACCCTATCTCAACTGATTTGATCAGTCCCAACTCAACCAAATCAACTCAACTCAACCAACCAAATCAATTCAACTTGGTTTTGATCAAATCAAATCAATTCGACTAACTCAACCCATTTCAATCCAACAATCATCATTAACACCTTAATCATCATCAAATCAATTTAATTAATCCAAACTAAACCCTAATCTCTGCCACTAAGAATGCTACAAGTAATTCCTGCAACCCTCATCTCCATTTTCAAAGCGATTTTCAACTCGAATACAAGGTTTTTCAAAAACAATTTCATACACTCATCATCTACAATAATTAAACATGCTTTTTCAACCCAAATAAATCATTTTTTTCTTCATCAAATCCACCAAATACACACACACATACATTCAAGTATACCAATAAATAAATCATCACAATATTTACCAAACAATACTTCATCCTATTCTCCCTCCATCAAGACAAAGCTCCATCACTCCCATCTTTTCTGCTTTTTAACTCACGGTTTCATCGTAGCAGGAAAAGAATGGAAGGAGATGAAGAAGATGAACACTCAAGAGTCTAGATTTTTTTCTCCCCAATGAAGTTTTCAGCCAAAATTTACATTTAGTCCCTCAAAACTTAACTTCTTACAAGTCAGTCCCTGCAAAACTCACAAATGGTCCCTGAATTATGAAATAGTATTCTCAAAAGGTCCTTGAAACTATCAAATGGTCCTCAAGTATAACACAATATTTCAAAAAGGTCCCTACCGCCTTACCTTTCAGTCCTTGGTTTCGTAAATATTTTTATATCAATCCTTTTTCTATTACTCTTTTAACCCAAAAATCTTTTAAAAACTTTTTTACACTTAAGTCCTTGCTCATCCACTTGGGGTTTCTCAACAAGATTACTCAGAGAAAATTTATCGCTGAATCGTAGTAATACCTCTAATATATTTTTCCAACGGATATGTAAAGGTTCGTGGTGATTACACTCACTCGGGATGATCTTAGAACCACGATCGGCGTGGGGTAATTTCATCGACGCCCTCTGCAAACTCTATAGAGGAGTTCTCTCATCCTCGAGAAAAACACAGGGGCGTGTGGCAGCCTCGTGAGTTGGGCACGTGATCACCACGCCTCGCGGACTCTCGCGACGCGCGGTATAACACTTGTATTTTTCTTGATGTTCGAGAGAAGCCAGCAGGGGCGCAGGGCCGCCTCGATCACCCCGCGACGAGCGTGGGTATTTTGCCACACGCCTGCGAGGAGCAATCGAGTCAAAGGAGTGCTTTCCCGAGAGCGCATAGGGGCGTAGCACACTCCGGCTCTCAGAATGAAGCACTGGCATGGTTATTTTCCACGCCTGTAGGATGCACATAATTCTAAGAGATACGATTTTTCCCTTTAAAAACCTTGTGATCCGCTCCCATTCTTCATCTCCAAATACCTAAAAACTAGTTCTGATCATCTTTTCGACCGCTCATCGTCGTTTTGAAGGATTTTGCTTCACATATCTTACCGATTTTCAAAGTTTTCACATTTATTTCTTCTGCAACCTTTTTATCCTCTTCTCTTCGCCAACTCTTTGTTTTTTTCATACACTAAATATCTTTCATTGTGAATTTTTCATTTTTACAATGCATGGTGATGTTTAGAAAAACATCCGGACGCGGCTCTAAGTTGAATTTTTAGAGTTGTCAGCGATCCATCGCGGGACTTCTCACGCCTCTACAATTCCACACGGACGTGGGTAATTTGCACAAGGCCGCTTTTGGAATTCCGCAGATATTGCTTTTTGAGGTTTTTAATCGTTTTCTTCTTTTTCGTATGATGATATGGCACCTCGCGTGAAGAAGAACTAAAGTTACATCTCAGAGTCACCCCCACCCGAGCCACTACACTTGATTTTCTCAAACACCGAGCATCGGGCCTCGATTTGAAAGACTTTCTCGTACTCGGTTTGGTCGACTTGTTTCACTGGATTTACAAGTGTTGAGAGATATTCATGAGGTGATGAGTCGGGCTAATGAAATTGATGACCCAATAGGAAGTCGGAGGAGGCTACCGACGATCAGCGGAGCCGTGTTACCGCGCATTGATTCTTGAGGTTTTAGCGCCTTTTGAGTTTTCGGTTGATGCACGGAGATTTGACACTACAGATGCTATCAGGCTTTCAGCATTCTGACATCCGTTTGTCCATGAGCGTCACCGAGTTTTCGATTCGACGGGCCTGCATAATATCGGCTATACACGCACAGTGAGTATGGATGATTACCGTGAGATTTTGCGGTATCAATGACTCCACATCATGCGATGAGGGATTCTATGTGGACATGGAGAGTATGAACGGGGGTTGTCAAGGCCACTAGCCTATCCCTTGGCCGAGCTATGATGTATTTACATGCAGCTATCGCCAGGTTCAGGTCGGTCGAGCCGATAACACATCTCGCCTCCCGACTATGCAGATCTTCTCTTTTATACTCCATGGCCCGCGAATGTGCCGATTCACATAGTGTGCATATTAGCAGATATTCTGAAGTACCATGGTCAGTCTGTGAGAGTGGGTTTATTATTTGTCTGGGCCCTACATCACAAAGCTCATTTTGGGAATGGGTTTGGGGGATACTTTACGTGAGTGCTGAGAGGATAGTTGCACCTACCCTTTTGCGCTTTGATACGATCAGATGATGGGGTTGGTATGGAGATGTGGCATGCGAGGTCTATATTCTTGCCATGCCTACCCTAGAGACCGGCCAGGAGCTTAAGGAGTTATCAAGGAGGATTCCGTAGATTTCCGTGCATTTCCCAGTACGGTGGTCCCCGAACTATGAGCCGTATTGAGAGGCTTGAGAGCGTTGTAGAGAGATTCTGCACCGAGATGATCGAGCTCCACGCTATACCAAATTTCAAGATACTGCATCTTATGTCCCTGGCTCAACTTTCACGAGATCTATTGAGATCCGTGACCCCTCGGCCTCCTTCGCAGCCCTCATCCCCTACCCCGAGACACAGTGACCCACCATGTGCATCTTTCACCAGAAGCAAATTGCAGGGAAGACTGAGGCCGAGGGCGATCACCGACATTTGATTTTTAGTTCTTTTTCTTTTTATGCATTTTTATTTTTTAGACTTGTTCACCTCGTAGTATTCTCCTTTTGAGTTTATTTTCATTTTGAATATCGAGTTGTATTCATTGTCTATCTTTTATATATACTCGAGATATTTTGTTTTTATTGAGCTTCACCTAAACCCCTCGTAGTGTGTGCAAATGGTCTTGTCTTCTTGGGAATTGAGACTTAGTGGACAAGGTCCCCTTATGTATATCCCGCAAGTGCACGGGTTTGTCAAGTAATAATCCCGGGTGAGCTGGGTATCGAATCCACAGGGAGTAGGGAATAAAAATACTTAATTCGATTCTTAGCTATGTGAAAGATCAATGATGATGAGTGTGACAATGATTCAATTCTCAACAATGAAAGCAACAAATAAGAGAGCAAAAGTAAAAGAAGGGATAAGGCAATCGATAAAGATGGGGTACCCGGATAATGCTCCACCTAGGATAATTGTTTCAAGTGCAAAAACCCTCTATTATGCTTCCTAATCAATGCAATGTCCCAAATCTAAGGTCAACTATGCCTAACTCTATACATGTCCCGGAGGAGAAATCGAACAATCTCAACACCTCGCACTCAGATAGAGTTGCAATGAGCTCTAGGGATTCCAAGTGATAAATCTCTTCCCTAATTATAGACATAACCCTTTGGTCCGGTGGAAGGTCCCCTAACCACAATTGAGCCCTAGATACTATGATCACCTCAACGCTTCACTCTGCATCGCGCGCAACTAAGCCCCAGCGGAAGTTCATCCCTTAAACCATTCACTCTATTATGACCGCAAGGAACTCGAGGAACGGAGGTAGAATCTATCACGTCGGAGGGTAAAGGGACGCCTCCCGCACTCTCCTCGACTCACCCTCTCAACCCTCTCCAACATAGCTTTTGTCTAACGCCGTGGTGTGTCACCACTCACAAGGGTTACCAATAAGAACTCTCAACCCTAGTGTTACTCTAGGGGAAATGTTCATACAATCAAGCATTCAAGGTTGGAACTCACTAATAAACATCAATTTATTGAAAGCATAATAAAGAGATTCAAAGAAACGAATACATCCTAGGGTTCACAAATATCGAGTACCCATTCTAGGGTTTAGCTCCATGGAGCTAAGTATAATAAAAAGAAATAGAATGTAAAAGCAATGAATCCATAAAGAAAACCCCCTCGATAGTCGTGTCGATGATCTATGGAAAGTCCTCTACTCGTTGAGGGATCCCTTTTGTCCGCCTAGGATACACCTCGCCGGATCGATGCCGACAAAAAGCTCTCCCAATAACCTTCTTCCAAACGACTGATAAACGCCTAAATGTATGTATTTTATATGTATTAATCTTGTATCATTTATGAATATGTTAACGAATTGATGCCCGTTTTATGTCTAAATTGGTTATTTCAGTGTTGCAGTCTTAAATGAGTCTAACGATGCTCAAAAATGTAAATCGATGAATTCGACAACAAAAACAACATTTTTGGGGGTCCCAAAGATCGTAGCGGCATCAGAAGCGCATTGTAGCAGGTCATTATTCTTGCTGCGGGCATTTGGCTGTGAGTTTCACAGGCTCCATGCGCTCGCTGAACATACTGTAGCAAATGGGGCAGGTGCAACTATCTTCATGACTGTGCTTTCACTGAACAATCTTCATGAACCAAATGGGGCAGTCTCTTTTCCCTTCCCTTTCATGCTTTATTTAATTATTATGAATTCTACACCATGTTCTGCTGATTAGTGTACATTGAGGGCAATGTACAATTCTAGGTGTGGGGATGGGATGGGCTATTTGCATGCTTACTTCAATCGGTGATAGCTATGATTTATTGTTAAGAACCTCCCGGCTTTTAATGAATGATAGTAATGAGTTGTAGTGTTATTTGTGCTATAAGGAAGTCATGTTTTCTTTTCTAGTGTTTTCTTCACAAGATTGACACAAAGATTTCTACCTTGTTTGCCCCAGACTAACCCACTACTTTGATTTAAAGTGTTAGAGTGGTAAAATTCATCCCTCAATGGTCTTTTTAAGAGCTTTTTGGTTCTTTTGTTCATTTTTGTTTTATCCCTAAGTGAAGTTTTGCATGAAAGTGCTCAGGGAGACATGTATATCATTGTTATCTTACAAAAAGAGTCTATGTCGAGATTCCTCTCGCTAATTTAGCATGAATGCTGCTATGTAGATTGTAATCAAGTAAGTTGGGTGGCTCTTGTGCCTAATTAGCATGTGCATCCTTCCGAAAGATTATAAGATATTTTTGTGCAGTCTACGTTAGGGCGGACTCGGACAAAGAAAGAAAGAAGGAAGTATTTGTTCTCCCGGACTCAATCATGCATTCACTTAGTTACTAAAGTGTTGAATGTGGACCGAAGGACTCTTGACCTACTATTGAGGGTGTCTTTAACATTTTTAACACCGGTAGTCATTGAATGTGGTGTGAATAGGGAGAGCGAGGGATGAAGCATACACACACTCACGAGGAAAGCACTCTAGAGGAATCATGACTATCTCTACTGAGTTAGTTATTGTACAACTCATTTCCTTGAATTCATTTCATCTGTGCCTGTGGGGTTCTTCACAATTTGAGCTTGAGGTCGTACGTTTAGTCTTTTATCATTCCGTCCTTATTCTTTCATGTGTGTTTGCTTGGGCACAAGCAAACGCTTAGGTGTGGGGATGTTTGATAAACGCCTAAATGTATGTATTTTATATGTATTAATCTTGTATCATTTGTGAATATGTTAACGAATTGATGCCCGTTTTATGTCTAAATTGGTTATTTCGGTGTTGCATGGGTCTTAAAATGAGTCGAACGATGCTCAAAAATGTAAATCGGATGAAATCGACAACAAAACGGCATTTTTGGGGCCCCAGACCGTAGTGATCAGAGCGTATTGTAGCGTGTCATTGTTCTTGCTGCGGCATTTGGTCATGAGTTTCACGGCTCCATGCGCCCGCATGGGTGCCCCGTGAGGTTTGCCGGAAATTCTCAATACTGGCACCGTAGTGGAAACCGCATCAAAACACCGTAGCTGAGCAATCGTGAGCACCGCATGTTTTCCGGGCATGCTGGTCGTGAGTTTTCCATGGGCTCCATGCGCCCGCATGGACCCGACGGATATAAATGAAACCCGATTTTTCTAGGGCAAAGGGAGGAGTTTTGGGAGAGTTCTTGGAGCCGATTTTCACCAATCTTTAGGAGGCAAGATCACACGCTTTGGAGAAGGGAAATCAAAGAGAGAAGCTCGGTTTTGGCCAGATCTTCATCGATCTCTTCTTGGGAGTTTGTAGATCTATTTAGGAAGCGAAATTTCATCAGCAAGGCCAGTGGAAGCATTTCCACCTAGCTTGCTTGTCTTCCTACTTCTATTGTTTGAGGGAGTTTTCTTATGCCATTTGTAGTTGTTTTCATGGACTTGTTGCTTGTATTTGTTTGCATGGATGAGAGACCCTCAAGGTCACCGGACGCCGTGAACCTTGGGAGTGAACTTGTGTATTTGGATGATTTAATTTTGTCTATTGCAATTGTTGTGTATTTGTGATTCATTCTTGGTGCATTTGATGTGTTGCTTACATGAGAACTCAGAAACCAAACTCGCTAGGTTGTACTTGGTAGCGTGACCATCGCCCTCGTACTAGACACACCAAGTTTTGAAGGGATTCATGTACGAATCACGCCAGTGACCATCGGGTATTCTCAGACTCTCCACCATTAGGGCTAGACCAAGTTGTGTTCCGCTCTAATTAGGGATTTCCCCACTTGTTAATGCAATCGTATGAGGATTTGATCAGAATAAATTCTGTGTCAATGCTTATACCGGATTAGGGGTTAATTGCCGTGACCATCGGGTTGATCTAATTTAGGAAATCTCTAGGTCAAAACCTTCAATTGCATGACATTCTTAGCATCCTTTGCACTTTAGTAGCCCCTAGGGAATCCGTGATCCGTGATCATTTCTTTCCCTGATTTTATACCACTACCTTATCATAGACTCCATTTGTAGTTCTTTTATTTCAAGTAATAGATTAGAGAAACCCTCTCGAATCATTCGCCAGACAACACGCAAAGAGGAAGTAAGAGTAGATTCTGGGCTCAGAATACGACCCTCTCGCGTCTCGCACGAGGGTGATACTTGATGACTCGCGCACTCTGCGGATCGCTTCATCAACGACGCACGATGTCGGAGCCGTAGAACCTCTCCAAAACCCTAGCCAATACCCTTCAATTCCATATTTTCATCGGGGTAACGCAAACGGGCACATCGCTACGCCGTGAATCACTTGCTTCTTCAATGATATACATGTTGGTGGAGCTCTGCTCTTATGTGCATAAATCGTAATGCTTGAGTGTGACCGCCTTTGTGCCCCTCCAAATGGATGTGCTCACTCGAATGCGAGGAGGTTGGCACACACTCTAGTATCTCACACCGACCCTATGTCTTCGCTGCTTGAACCTTAGCAAGATTTCCTCCAAAATAGGTGCATTATGATCCACATTGGCCTATTTCCTTCATACTCGGCCTCACAACCCTACCCGCATAAAAGTAACATAAAAACACACATATTAGTGTAAAAACCCTGAGAAAAGTAATGCTCAACATAAGGACTGAACACTTCGCATTCATATCTCACAAGCACTTATCAATAGGCACGTTGCTGAAGCTCTTGTTCTATGTGCATAAGTCCCGAATGCTCGAGTGTGACTCGCCTTTTGTGCCCCCTCCAAATGGATGTGCCAACTCGAATCACGAGAAGGATGGCACACACTCTAGAATCTCACATCGACCTATGTCTTCGCGTTTGAACCTTAGCAAGATTTCCTTCAAAATCGGTGCATTGTAATCCACATTGGCTTCTTTCCTTCATACTTGGCCTCACACCCTACCTGCGTGAAAGTAACATAAAAACACACATATTAGTGTAAAAACCTGAGAAAAGTAATACTAAACATAAGGAATGAATGCTTCGCATTCATATCGCACAAGCACTTATCACTTAGTCATGGGCACGACCAAGGTGCTTAGGCACTTAGCCGTATGAGCTTTACAAACCCGTCGGAACACTACCCCCCATGGAATTAGCTTCATCAAACGCAACACTAGGAGTCGGGAGTATTGTTTTTGGTTGCTTCTCCCACATTTGCTTTTTGAACGATATATATTTTGAGTGAGCTTTGCATGTGTACATTGGGGACAATGTACAATCTTAAGTGTGAGGGCGTTTCATCAGTGCACACATTCTTTTCTATTGTTCTTGATTGTTATATGCTCACATAGCCAATGGCGGTTCACCTTAGTTGCAAGGATTGTATTCTTTGAGTTTAAAAGAATTTCTAACATTGAATGTTTTTCATGCTCTAGTTCTTGCTTGAATTTCTAGGAATTTTTTGCCCGATTTACACTCTAGTGCACTACTCACCTTTAAACTCTTTTGGAAACACAAGTTTGATGTTAAAGGGACTAGTTATAGTTGTTTCTTGTGTTAAATTCTGAAAAAAAAAATTTCTTTTTTATTTGTGCTTGTTGGGTGGAAAGAGCTACTACCTATGAAGTATGAAGCTACCCTCATAAGTCGGATACTAGCTATGCCCTAATGAGAGAAAGAGTTATCTCATAGGTTGAGTGAAAGCTACCACTCCTGTGAGAAAGAGTTACCACCACGAACTTATGAAAGCCACCTTAGCAGCCGCTTTGGAAAGGGCTACCTTAGAGGATATGTGAAACTACTACCATCTTTGAAATTGTTGTCACTTTTGTAGATAATTAAGTCCCTTGTACTTAGAACTTTGAGGAGTATACCTTGGGTTGTTTTGAGTGAGTTCACACACGTACACGATTTCGGGTTTGTTGTCCTTCTTGTTTCAAGTTTTTAGATAGAGCATTGATTTTTATATTTAGTGCAAGAACAGTCTAATCTAGCTGATTTGGAAGTTGAAGAATCTGAAAACATGGCAGAACAGAATAAGCAACAGTGGACATTATCCGATTATGCCAGACCTTCAGTGTTGGTGACACAATCGAGTATTGTGCATCCTCCGATTACAGCTCATAACTTCGAGGTGAAGCCGGCATTCATCCACATGTTACAGAATCCGTACGCTTGAATGGTTTGGCCGATGAGTATCCAAACAAATCATATAGAGAGTTTTCTTGAGGTGTGTGATATGTCAAGATAAAAGGGGTGACTGGATGATGCGAACAAGTTGCGAGCCTTTCCATTTTCCCATCATTACCTAAAGCATCAATTACTACATGGGAGAAGATGGTAGAAGCTTTGCTTGCCCGTTATTTCCCTCTCAGAAAATCCGCGAAGCTTAGGAATGAGATCTCATCCTTTGTTCAGTTGGAATTGGAGTCTCTTTTTCGAGACATGGGAAAGGTTCAAGGAGCTCCCGAGAAAGTGCCCGCAACACGGATTTCCGTAGTGGATGATTGTTCGGGACCTTTTACAATGATTTGAACCTAAGTACAAGGCAACTCTTGGATGCGGCAGTAGGAGGTACCTTAGGTAGCAAGACCCCCGATGAGGCCCATCGGGCTAATTGAAGAAATAGGGTTAAATAGCTACCAATGGAATGCTAGGGAGAAAAAAAAGGTGGGCGGTCTCCATGAGATAGATGCAGGAATTTCATTGGCGGCTCAAGTGGAAAAATTTGAGTAAGAAGTTAGATCTTCTAACTTCGAATAGAGTAGCGGACATGACGAAGTGCAACGGGTGTGGTGGAGGACATGCTCCCTTTGATTGTCTGATCTCTATTGGTGATGCATCTTTGGTTTAGAATGTCGATTTTATAGGTAATGGCATGAGACCTCAAGGAAACCCATATATGTAATACCTAAAATCCGGGTTGGAAGAATCATCCAAATTTCTCATGGAGCAATCGTGGTCCACCAAAGGCCATAGGGCCACCGGGGTTTCCAACAACAACAACAAGCCCCGCATGTGGAAAAATGTAGTCTCGTGTTTGCAAACCCGAATGAATGATTTGGAGAAGGCCTTGACTAGATTTACGCAATCTGCAAATACAAGGTTTGAATTAGTTGAGGCCACACTTCACAACCACACCGCCTCTTTACATAACCTTGAAAAATCGGTGGGGCAAATTACAAGTCTCTCTCTGAAAGGCCACGTGGAAGATTGCCGAGCAACATGGAGACCAACCCCTAGAGAGCAAGTGAAGGCGATCATTTTGAGAAGTGGTCGTGAGGTTGAAGGTAAGCTTCCGAGTGAGATGCCAAAAGAACATGCACCTAAGGTTATAGAGGTAGAGGAGGAAACAAGCAAAGAGAAGGAGGTGGCACCCCACCTTTCAAGCCAAGAATCCCTTTATCCCTCTAGATTGAAGAATGACCAAGGGATGACCAAGATAAGAAGTTCATGAGTTTGTTCAAGCAAGTCCACATCAATATTCCTTTTGTTGAGGCATTGGCCCAAATGCCTAAGTATGCGGTTCTTGAAAAGACTTGTTTACCAACAAGAGGAAGTTGGAGGAGAGTGCTTCGGTGATTCTAGATGCTTCATGCTCGGCGGTGTTGCAAAGGAACATGCTGAACAAGAGGAAAGACCCGGGAAGCTTCATCATTCTGTGTAGCATTGGCAATATGGGTGAAGAAATAGCATTGGTGGACTCTGGGGCCAGAGATCAACGCTCATGCCATACACCTTCTTCCGAAAGTTAGGCTTGGGCCAGCCTAGGCCCACTCGGATGACTTTGTAATTAGGGCGGACCGAACGGTGAGACATCCGACGGGTATCATCGAAGATGTACTTGTTAAGGTAAACAAGTATATATTTCCTATAGACTTTGTGGTACTAGACGTCGATGAGGATGCGGATGTATCTTGATACTTGGGAGGCCGTTGTTGCGGACTTCAAGGCATTAATTGACATGGACGGGCGGAGAGCTAACTTTGAGAGTTGGAGATGACAGCTCACCTACCGCCTTGCTGAAGCCATGCGGTATTCTCTTGATTTCGATGACACTTTATATTTTCTAGACACTACTAATGAGATTGTAGATAAATACATGTAGGAAATGTTCAATCCGGACCCGTACGAGGGTTTGTCTCGACCAAGAGGAGGATTATGAAGAAGTAATGATGCTTGGTTCGACTGGGAAGAAGTACCATCTACACCGGGGATCTTTAAGAAGGTGCTCCTGAAAATGAAGAGGGCTAGGAGACGCCACCGGAAATGCTCCAAGGTCGTTAGGAGACGACGTAGTACCGAAGAAGTTGGATGAACAATTGCTTGGTGGCTCCAAGCCCGATAATACACCCTCTACCTTCAAGAGATTGTGCTCATCATGCTTCCAAGTCATGGGTGATGAGGGCAAACATTCATCTATGAGCCCCCGTGAGGTAAGACAAGGTACGCTAAGGTTAGTGACGTTAAACAAGCCTCTTCTTGGGAGGCAAACCAAGTGTTTATTATTTCTCTTAGTCGAATAATATAGTGTTTGCATGAATAAATTCTTGAGTGTTGGTGTCTTGATTTTTTTAGATGCTTGTGTCATGCGATTTTATTTTTAGGTTTTGAGGATTCATACTATGTTTTTCATGTGGATTTGGCGAGTTGGGTTGTTTGAGCTTTTTATTTGATGTTTTCACTCGTAAAACTTGCATAGATAGGCAGGGGCTCAGTGTGTAAACATGTTCGTAAATTTTTCGCGAGCAGCTCGCGCAGGTTTTTCTAAGGCATCCAGGGAAAAAGCACGGTCGTGTGGAATTTCCGCATCGCGCTGTGGATCTCAGACACGAGCTCATCCGGAAAGAGGCATCGGGGGTGTGTGGCTGCCCATGTGAACGACCATGCGAATATCGCATGCCAGTGGGTACTGCCACATGGGCATGTGATTTCCGCGAGTTTGGCAGATTCTCCCGAGAGCGCACAGGGGCGTGAATTCGTCCTTGTGGGCGACCTTATGAACTTTGTACGGGGTGGGAAATTTCGCACGCCTCTGCGAATCTCGCAGAGGGAGCTCTCTCTCCATCCCGAGAAGGCACGGTGGAGTGCACTTGCCCCTGGAATTGGACCTCAGAAATGTCCATGCCCGTGGGGCATTTCCGCATGAGCATACGGAACACTTAGGAATTTTCTCAGATGTCTAGAGAAGCTATAGGGGCGTGTGGCTACCCCTGTGGGTCGGCCGCACGGGCGTGGGTATAGTCCGCACGCCCGTGCGAGAGCATTCAGAGTCGAAAGGGCGTTTTCCCGAGAGCGCACAGGGTGTGCACCTGCCCCTGTGCAGTTTTCCTATGGAGATGCACGGGCGATGTAATTACGCGGCATCTGACGCCTGGAATGCTCGAATTCCAAGAGACACAAATTTTTTTCTTTAAAAATCCTTGTAATTTCTTTTTCCTCTTCATCTTCAACCACCCTAAAAACAACTCCCCGATTAATCTCCCGGCCTTTGATCATTGTCTTACGGGGATTTCAAGCAAATTTTCGTACCGAATTCAAGGTTTTCATACCTATCTTTTTCTTTTCTTTCGGTGAATCTTTAATCCCTCTTCTATTTGCCATTTCTTGTTTTAGTAAATTAAATGACTTGAGTTGTGTTAAATTTTGATTTAAAAGGGTCTATGCTTGTTTAGAGAGCATTTTAACAAGGTTTTACAATGTATTATATTTTTTTTTTTGTGAAAATAGAAATGCTATCGTGCGGTTTTTCACACTCTCTACGCATCCACACGGGGAGTGGATAATTTCCACAAGCCAGATGTGGAATTACTGCAGATTCTATGATCGAGTGTCTTTGATCATGTCTTTGCTGCATTGTTTGTAGGCATGGCACCGCACGTGAAGAAGCAATAAGGCAAGTGCCCTAGGGAACCTTCACCCAAGTTGGCACACATTGCATTTTCGGATCCCGAGCATCAAGCTCACTTCGAGCGACTATCGTGGGCTTAGGTTTGGCAAATCCGCTTTCAGCGGACCTTAGTGTGTTAAATGGGATAGCATGGGGTGATGAGTTTGTTAGAGAGTCGAGTCACCGATGGTTGTGAGGAGGGTGGCAGTAGGTCGTTGTCTATACAAGAGCTAGTTTTCCCGACACCGACTTTGGAGGATGAGTTTGTGGATGACATACAGTTTAGAGTGTTCGGTCGTCAATTGACCATGAGTATTTTTGAGTTTTCCATTCGCATGGGTTTGTACGACGAGGCATATATAGTAATAGAGGAGTATGGACATTTATCGATGATTACCTGGGCACCTTGACCCCACAACAAGCCTATCAAGTATTAGTGTGGACCCGCGTGCATGAACCGTGTCTGTCCCAAAGCCGCATGCTTGTCTAGGATGACCTACATGTATTTGTTTGCTTTTCCTTAGCTGGTCGGGTGGATGGTCATGGCGACAACACTAGTGTTTTTGTCACGCATGGGGACTACTTTATTTATATTCCATGGTAAGGTCCGTACCAATTCATCCGGGGCACATTGTAGGCGAAAGTATATGCAATACTGTGGGCTTGAGTGGGAGAGTAGGAGTATTATTTGTTGGTCCTTACATTACTAGACTCATTCTGGGGATGGGGTTCAGAGCTGCTATTGACAAGGTCCCCATGCGTATATCCTGCAAGTGCACGGGTTTGTCAAAGTAATAATCCCGAGTGAGCGGTGCATCGAATCCACAAGGAGTAGGGAATAAAAAAATACTTAATTCGATTCTTAGCTATGTAAAAGATCAATGATGATGAGTGTGATAATGATTCAATTCTCAACAGTAAAATCAACAAGTAAGAGAGCAAAAGTAAAGAAGGGGGATAAGGCAATCGATAAAGATGGGGTACCCAGATAATGCTCCGCTTAGGATAATTGTTTCAAGTGCAAGAACCCTCTATTATGCTTCCTAATAAATGCAATGGTGAGTTATGGAAATCCTTAATTACATAGTCCCAAATCTAAGGTCAACTATGCCTAACTCTATACATGTCTCGGAAGAGAAATCGAATAATCTCAACACCTCAGACTCGTGCATAGAGTTGCAATGAGCTCTAGGGATTCCAAGTTATAAATCTCTTCCTAATCATAGACCTAACCCTTTTTTCCAAATGCAAGGTCCCTAACCACAATTGAGCCCTAGATACTAAGATCACCCTCAACGCTTCACACCGTTGCACACACAACTAAGCCCTAGCGGAAGTTTATCACTTAGACCATTCACTCTATTATGGACGCAAAGAACTCGAGGAACGGAGGTAGAACTCATCACGCCCGAGGGAAAAGGGGACGCCCTGCACTTCCTCTCGACTCACCCTCTCAACCCTCTCCAACCTAGCTTTGTCTAACGCTGGTGGTGTGTCACTTACTCACAAGGTTACCAACAAGAACTCTCAACCCTAGTGTCACTCTAGGGGAAATGTTCATACAATCAAGCATTCAAGGTTGGAACTCACAGTAAACATAAATTTATTGAAAGCATAATAAAAAGGTTCAAAAAAACAAATACATCCTAGGGTTCACAATACCCCGAGTACCCACTAGGGGTTTAGCTCTCCATGGAGCTAAGTACAATCAAAAGAAAATAGAATGTAAAAAGCAATGAATCCCTAAAGAAATGCCCTCGATAGTCATGTCGATGGTCTTGTGGAAAGTCCTCTCACTAAAGTCGTCAAGGATTCCCTCGTCCGAGTATAGGATACGCCTCGACTGAAGCTCCCCTACCAACCTTCTTCCTAAGGAATGACGATGTCGGAGCCATAGAACCTCTCCAAAACCTTGGCCAATACCCCTCGAAACCCCTAGCCGAAGCCCACTCTTAAGTCGGGGAAAAAGATGGAGAAAAGAATACTAAAATCGGGCTGATTCGGCTTTAAATAGGGATGGAATCGAGCGATCTACACGGGCGTGGATGCTTCACGCGTTGAATTTCCACACGGCATGGGTATTCTCTACACGCTGCGATTTTCTCGAAACCGCGATTGCGTCGCGAACAATAATCGCTCATGGTGACTTGCTTGATTAATCGCTACCGTAAATACTCCCGAATCCACTTTTTCATCGAGGTAACATAAACGGGCACACGCTTTATGCCGTGGATCGCTTTGCTTCTTCAATGATGGATAAGTTGATGGAGATCTTGTTCTATGTGCATAAGTCGGAATGCTTGAGTGTGACTGCCCTTGTGCATCTCCAAATGGTTGTGTAAATTCATATACGGGAGGTTGGCACACACTCTAGCATCTCGCACCCGACTTATATCTTCGCGTTTGAACTTTAGCAAGATTTCCTCCAAAATCGGTGCATTGTGATCCACATTGGCTTTTTCCTTCATAATTGGTTTCACAACCCTACTCGCATAAAAAGTAACATAAAAACACACATATTAATGTAAAAACCCGAGAAAAGTAATGCTCAACATAAGGAAAGAATGCTTCGCATTCATATCACACAAGCACTTATCAGCTATACGGCAAGCCGATCAAATAGTTCTTCCTTCTCCACTTGGACTCGATACGCTTAGGATGATTGCAGTGGTACACAGATATGGACCTAGAGCTTACATTTTGGCCACATCCACCACTGAGAGCACCGAGGGTGGAGGGGATGCAGCGGGAGATTCCGCCCCGGCGGTGGCTGAGACCCCAGGACAGCCAGGTACCCTTTTAGGAGCCTATGATCGTATTGAGAGGCTCGAGAGCACCATGGGCATATTGCGGTCTAAGATCATCGAGATGCGGGCGATACAGTCAACCCAGTATGCCGATCTTATGTCCCGTTTCGATTTTCTACAATAGTTATTGAGATGTAGACCCTCAAAGACCTCTAGCATCTTCATCGAGACCTATACCGAGCCTCGGTGGACCCGACCATTTTGGTCTTGTCATCTTGGGAAATTAAGACTTTGTCATGGGCATGGCTAAAAGTGCTTTCGACTTGGCACGTGTGAGCTTCACAACCCATTGGAACACTACACCCATGGAGTTAGCTTCATCAAACGCGATACTAGAAATCAAGGGATTATTGTTTTGATTGCTTCTCCCACATATATTCTTGATTGATATACGTTATGAGTGAGCTTGCATGTGTACATTGGGTACAATGTACAACTTAAGGTCACATGGAATCCCTAGAACTCCATACGATTCTATCCGAGTGCGAGGTGTTGAGATTGTTCGATTTCTCCTCCGGGACATGGTATAGAGTTAGTCACAGTTGACCTTAGATTTCAGACCGTGTATTAAAGGATTTCCACGACTCATTAATGCATTAGTTGGGAAGCATAATAGTCAGTTTTGTACTTGAAATGATTGTCCTAGGTGGAACAATATCCGAGTACCCCATTTATATCGATTGTGTTATCTCTCACTTACTTGTGCTTTTCTCTCTTGTTTATTTTATTATTGTTTACATTACATCTTGTCAACACACTCATTATCCATTCCACATGGATTGTGTGGAATTTCCACATGCCCGTGTGAGTGCTAAGAATTTAATTTCTACGATCTGTGAACAGAGAATCTACTACGCATTTTGACTGATTTACTATAGTATTTACTATAGTACTTCGCATAAAATACTCCCGATTCCACAATTTTCATCGAAACCACACGAATGGGCACACATCCATGTGGTAGATCGTGTTGCGTTTTTAATAAAAGTAACATTGATGAAGATCTTGCTGGTAATACAAAAGTTTGAACACATGAGTGTGACTGCCCTTGTGTCCCTAGAAAGTATATATTCACTTGAGTATAATGGTGGTTGGCACACACTCACATGTCTTCACGTACAACTTGTGTCTTCACGTTTGTTCACTCCAAGATTTCATCAACAGAATGCATCCACGATCTACTTTTGGTCCCTTTCTTCCACTATTATCTCCATAATCCTACATGCACAAAAGAACACAAAAACACATGCATAAGTGATAAAATCTGAGGAAAGTAATCCTCAATGTAAGAAGATAATACTTCATATTACTAAAACACAAGCACTTATCAAAAAGACCAAGTATGTTATGCATTATGTGTATGACATAATTGACAGTTCAGATGAAAGTTCGGTATCCACAAAAGAGGAAGAGTCAGAACCATTTGATAAGGTAAGGAACAAGAGTTTGAGACCCTCAACAGAGGAAGCACTTGAATTAGAACTAAAGAAGTTTCCTGAATGCCTTGAATATGCCTTTCTTGCGAAAGGGACACAGCTTCCAATTATCATTGCTTTAAATCTGACAGTTGAGCAAAAGAAAGACTTAGTGAATGTCTTAAAAAAGCACACAAGAAAGCAATTTCTTGGAAGATTGCTCACATCAAAGGAATAAATCCTTCCCTTTGCACTTAGAAAATTCTAATGGAGGATGATCATAAACCTTCAGCCTTACCTCAAAAAAGACTGAATCCGAATATGTAGGAAGTGATAAGAGCTAAAGTCATCAAGCTTCTTGATGTAAGCATTATCTATCCAATATCCGACAGTGAATGGGTAAGCCTAGTGCAAGTGGTCCCAAAAAAAGAGGGAATGACTATGATCACCAATGAGAAAAACGAGTTAATTCTAACCAGAACGATCACCAGGTGGCGTGTATGCATTGATTACAGAAAATTCAATGATGCTACTCGGAAGGATCATTTCGCGCTACCATTCATTAATCAGATGCTTGAACAACTAGCGGGGCACTCCCATTGCTGGGTCTTGGATGGGTTTTCTGGCTATTTCCAAATCCCCATCACACCTGAAGATCAAGAAAAGACCACATTCACATGTCAATATGGAACATTTGCTTATAGCCGCATGCCCTTCGAGCTATGCAATAAGCATGCTACTTTTCAGAGATGTATTATGGCAATTTTTTAGGACATCGTCGAAGACATTATGTAGGTATTTATGGATGATTTTCCATCATCGGGGATTCATTCAAGTTATGCATTAAGAATCTAGAGTGAGTTCTCATCCGGTGTGAGGAAACTAACCATATGCTAAGTTGGGAGAAATGCCATTTCATGGTCCAAGAAAGGATAGTCTTGGGTCACAAAATCTCAAAAGATGAAATTGAGGTAGACAAAGTAAAGATCCCCATCATAAAAAAGCTACCTCCTCCAACTTCAGTAAAAGCCATCAGAAGTTTTCTGGGACATGCAGGTTTCTATAAAAGATTCATCAAGAATTTCTCCAAAATACTAGACCATTGACAAAGTTGTTGGCAAAAGATGTCCCATTCGAATTTGATGATAATTGCATGAGAGCTTTTATTACACTCAAGGAGAAGCTAGTCCAAAAACCATAATGGTAGCTCCAGATTGGGACTCTCCATTTGAACTGATGTGTGATGAAAGTGATTTTTGCGATAGGGTGTAGTCCTTGGTGATAAGTGTTTGGTTATTCTTTCCTTACTATGAGCATAAATTTTATCAGGTTTAAGCACTAATACATGTGTATTTGTGTTCATTTATGGATGTAGGGTTATGAAGCTAAGTATTAAGACAAGAAACTAAAAG
Source organism: Dioscorea cayenensis subsp. rotundata (assembly GCF_009730915.1). Classification (NCBI taxonomy): domain Eukaryota; kingdom Viridiplantae; phylum Streptophyta; class Magnoliopsida; order Dioscoreales; family Dioscoreaceae; genus Dioscorea; species Dioscorea cayenensis. Next base: position 20,449,182 of record NC_052477.1, read on the forward strand.
TAGATCATGAAGACACGATTTTGTGAATCTTGGAAGGAACAAACGCGAAGACACAATTGGGGCTCTAAGATACGTGAATGTTGCGAGTTCATCGTTTCACGACCCAAACTGAAAAATCAAATTTCCAGAGAATCCACAGGCCCATCAGAAATTCCCCCACGCCCTGCGTGGAAATTCCACAGGGTGTGTGGAACATCCACGACAGCGTGGATGCCCGATTCTAGCCCTTTTAAAAGCTGCGATTCAATCCTAATTTCAGACATCTTTTTCCATCTTTTTCCAATTTTTGAGAGGCTTGTGGTTAGGGTTTAGATGGTTTTGGCAAGGCTTTTGGAAAGGTTCTACAGCTACAACACCATGCTCAGCTTCAAAGAAGGTTATTGGGGGAGCTTTCGTCGGCATTGATCCGGCGAGGTGTGCCCTAGGCGGATAAGGTGACCTTTGAGAAGATGAGGCCCGATCCACAAGAGCATCGACACGAATACCGAGCGAGGTTTTTCCTATGGATTACTTGTTTTTACATACGATTTCATTGTTGATTGTAACTAGCTCCATAGAAAGCTAAACCCCTAGTGGGTACTTGGATTTGTGAACCCTATGATGTATTTGTCTCATTAATATTCTATTATGTTTTCCTTAATTGATGTCTTTAAGTGAGTTTCAATCTTGAATGCTTGCTGCATGATTTCTCCCTTAGAGTGATACTAGGGTTGAGAGTGTACATTGGTAACCTTTGTGAGTGAGTGACACACCATGAGGGTTTGACATTGCAAGATTGGAAAGGGTCAAGAGGGCCAGTCGAGAGGTAGCGGATCATCCCCTTTCCTCTCCAATGTGATTTATCCTACATCCATATTCTAAGAGTTCTTTGCGGTCATAGTATAGTGAATGGGCTAAAGGATGACCTCCACTAGCACTTAGTTGACAGGCAACAGAGTGAAGCGTTGAAGTGACTTTAGCACCTAGGGTTTAATTGAGACTAGGGATCTTTCACCTGGACCAAAGGGTTAGATCTATACATTGGAATAGGGTTTATCACTTGGAATCCCGAGAGTGTCTTGCAACTCTATACAGTACGAGGTGTTGAGATTGATCGATTTCCTTGCCGGGACATAGTGTAGAGTTAGTCACGGTTGACCTTAGGATTAGGACTGTGTGTTTAAGGACTTCCACGACTCATTAAGCGTAAATTAGGAGATATAATAGTTTATTTTGCACTTGAAGCAATTGTCCTAGGTGGAACAATATCCGAGTACCCCACTTCTATAGATTGCCTTACCTCTCATCTATTTGTGCTTCTCTCTTTATTGTTTCTTTTATTCTTGCTTTGATTATATTTTATCAACAAAATCATTATTTTGTCTTCGCTTAGTTAGATAGCAATCTTAGCATTTTTATTCCCTACACCCTATGGATACGATACCCACTCACCTGGGATTTATTGCTTCAACAAACCCATGCACTAGCGGGTCACACGCAAGGGGCATTGTCGCTTGGGCAGCGATGAGACAAACATTTCTATCCTATATATTTTACAAGCAAAACTTTGACGGGAGCTCAGGAAAATTACACTACAACTGAAAAGGAACTTCTTACCATGGTGTTCGCTTGTAAAAAAAATTTTTGGTGTTATTTGGTTCTTTCCAAAATGGTGGTGTATACTGATTTGCATGTCAGATGCTAAAACAAGACTAATTAGGTGGGTTTTGTTGTTTCAAGAGTTTGATCTTGAGATCAAGGGCAAGTTGGGGGTAGAAAACCTTGCAGCTGATTATTTATCCCGTTTAGAGAATTCCAACATGGAAGCTCTAAGAGGGAAAGACATAAATGACTCATTCGCTAAAGAGCACTTGTTGAATATTTAGGTAATGGAAGAAAAAGAGCCAGCATGGTTTGCCAATTTTGCCAACTATTTGGTTGGAGGGATCATCCCAAAATAGTTCACGTATCAACAATAAAAAATTTATTTTCAGATGTCAAGCATGACATATGGGAAGATCCTTACTTGTTTAGAGTTTGTTCTGATGAAGTTGTTCGAAGATGTGTCTCCCATCCATAGGGCCTAAATATCTTGAAACATTGTCATTTAGGACCCATCGGAGGCCACTACAATACGAACTGAACAACAAAGAAGATTATTGACTTAGGCTTTTATAAGCGTTCATTGTTTCAAGATACCCAGAAATTCATGCAGTTATGTGATAGATGTCAGCAGGTAGGCAACTTCTCTCATCGGGACAAGATGTCACAGAATTAAAATCAAGCTTGTGAAGTCTTTGATGTGTGGGGGGTTAACTTTATGGGACCATTCCCTAGCTCCCATGGATACAAGTTTATCCTTGTGGCTGTTGATTATGTGTCTAAAGTGGTGGAAGCCCAAGCCTTATAAACAAGTGATGCAAGGGCGGTCTTAAAATTCTTGAAGAAGTTATTCTCCTGATTTGGTGTACCATGAGCAATCATTAGTGATAGAGGTACTCATTTCTATAATGCTCAATTCGCAAAGATCTTGAAGCATATGGTGTCTACCACAAAAAGGCAACACCATATCACCTGCAAACTAGTGGGCAAATAGAAGTATGCAATAGAGACTTCAAGCGAATTCTTGAGAAAACAGTGGCTCAAAATAGAAGAGATTGGGCAGAGCATTTGGATGACACTCTCAGGGTGTATAGCAATGCATACAAGACCCTGTAGGGATCACTCCTTATAGGTTCGCCAAAGATTTCTTATTAATTGCCCTGATCGTTGACAAAACTTCTTCGAAAAGACACAGAGATTTGAGTTTAGTGATGAGTGTATGACTGCTTTCCTTACCCTGAAGAAAAAACTTATTGAAGCTCTGATTATCATATCCCCCGATTGGAATTTACCTTATGAACTCATGTGTGGAACTAGCAACTTCGCAGTGGGGTCGTTTCTTGGGCAATGTCGAGGGGGTCATTTCCACTCTATATACTATGCAAGCAAGACAGTGAATGGTGCTCAAGAAAATTATATCACCACTGAGAAGGAAATGCTTGCTCTGGTTTTTGCGTTTGATAAACTCGATTCATACATGGTGTTATCAAAGGTGATCGTGTTCACCGACCTTTCGCTATAAAAATATCTTTTGAGCAAACAAGATGCAAAAACCTCGTCTTTTCTAGTAGTATTCTTTCTTCGTGAATTTGACTTGGAAATAAAAAGATAAGCGGGGGTCGAAAAACATGGCACGACCACCCTATCATGCCTTGTGACTCCCTTAGAGAACATTGCGAAAAGGAAGGAGATAAATGATGGTTTTCCGGATGAGAAGTTGTTTAGCATTCGGGCATTAAGAGAAGATGAAACTTCGTGGTTCGCTGATTTTGCAAACTATCTTGCCGGTGGGAAATGTCCAGATCGGCTAACTTATCAACAAAGGAAGAAGTTCTATTTTTGATCTGAAGTATTACTTTTTAGGATGATCCCTATTTGTTTCGAATGTGCTGCCGATCGGTGGTGCTCCCCAATAGCTATCTTCCGAAGGAAACGCTGCATCGATAGTCGTCAAACCTCTCCAAAGCCTTGCCAAAGCCTTTCCAAACCCTAGTCAACGGTGCCTCCAAAGATGGGAAAAGGTGGAAGAAAAGATTGTTGAAATCGAGGTTGAAATCGGATTTTAAAGGGCTGGAATCGGGAATCCATACGCCCGTGTGAGCGGCCCTGTGGATTTTTCAAACGGGAGTGTGGAATTTCCACACGCCCGTGTGGATTCTCTATTTTCCTGATTTCTCATCCGGCCGTGAACAGTGCTGGTACAGTATTCTTACTACAGTTTTGCTACAATATCCTACTACGATGACCGCCCGAAATACTCCCGAATCCATGCTTTCATAGAGGTAATACAAACGGGCACATGCGTTTACATTGTGGATCGCCTTGCTTCTTCAATAACGGACGAGGTTGGTGGAGATCTTGTTCTATATGCACAAGTCGGAGTGATTGAATGTGACTGCCCTTGTGCCCCTCCAAATAGTTATACTAACTTGAATACAAGGAGGTTGGCACACATTCCCCGCATCTCGAACCCGACCTATGTCTTCACGCTTTGAACCTTAGCAAGATTTCCTCCAAATTGGTGCATTTACGACTCGCATTGGCTTCTTTCTTTCATATTCGGCCTCATAACCCTACCTGCATGAAAGTAACATAACTACACACATATTAGCATTAAAATCCGATATAAGTAATGCTCAACACAAGGAAAGAACACTTCATATTCTTATCGCACAAGCACTTATCAGTACACTCTACCGGCGGCCATGAAACACTCCTTAGACCATGATGACATGCTTTATTTTGTTGATAAAACTGAACTTTTAATTTCTGATTGTGTGTAGGAGGTACTGTTATTGAATCAATTGGATGAGTACTTAGGAGAGCTAGGAAATGAAGATCAAGAAGAACCTCACTCTCCCCTTCCAAATTCTAATTTGAAGAAACCAAAGGAGAAGGTCATGTGTACCAATGCCAAAGAGAAAGAAAAGAAAGCTTCAATGTTGAAAAAAATTTGGAGGGAGGTCCGGGGAAAGAAGAAGAAAGGTTTCACTTTTTCTCATCAAACACCTCAAGAAAAGAAGGTAAAATCTTCACCTACCTTGATTCATGAAAAATGTGAAATTCATTCATTGATGCCCTTAAATTTACCGGGAAGAAACACCAACAATTCGAAGATAACCGGGGGTAATTTCAAATTATTCGAACCCCCGTGAGGTATGTGACAAGATATGTCAGGCTCATGATGCTAAACAAGCGCTTCTTGGGAGGCAACCCAAGCATTTGGGGGTTTATTTTGATGTTTGTGTGTTCTTTGTGTTAATGTTGCATCTTAAAAGCGGGCTCGAGTGTATAGTTATGTTCGAAATTTTTTTCTATAGAGCCTCAGTGGTTTTCTAAGTACCTAGAGAAAACACATGCCCGTGTAGAATTTTCACATGGGCGTGCATTTGTGTTTAGACCTCATCCAGAGAGGACACACGGCGTGGAGTCGCCCTCGTGAATGACCTTGTGACGGTCCATGCCCATGCAGAATTTTTGCACGGTGTGTGTTTCCTCTCAAAGAGTTATAGATTTTTGCCGAGAAGACACAAGGGCGTGGACTAACGCCTGTGGATGATCCCGTGCTATACACACAGGCCTGGGTAATTTTCACACGGCCATGTGGATCTCTGTAGAAGAGATCTCTTCCATTTTGAGAATACACAAGGACATGTGAATACACCGTGAGGTGGCCCCTATGAAGGTCCGTGCCCTTGTGGAATTTCCTCAAGGGCATGTTAAACACTTAAAGAGTTTTCTCGGTTGGATAGAGACGCCAAAGGGGCGTGCGTCTGCCCCTGTGGATCAGGCACATGGGCGTGGGTAATTTCCATACGCCAGTGTGATTACGTTCAGAAGCTTAGAGTGTTTTGTGGGGAGCACACAGGGGCATGCATCTGCCCTGTGGGTCTCTCCTTAAAGGCACATGGGCATACGTAATTTTCACACGCCCGTATGAATGTATTGAAACACAAGAGTCATGGATTTTCTTTAAAATCCTTTCATTATTCTTCATTCTCATCCTCCTAATCACTCAGAGAACACTCCTAATCCCTCTCCCAACCTCGCACCATTGATTTAGGGAGATTTACTCGAGTTTTCTTGCCGAATTCAAAGTTTTTAACTTCATCCCATCGGTAAACCTTAATTCTCTCTTTTCTTCGTCAGATTTGATTTTAATTGATTAAAATGGTGAATGTTACTTTGTTTCTATAATTAGAAGGGGTATTCATATTTATAAAGGAATTAGAAGCGGTTTGACCATACTGGCATGTGGAAATTCCACATGACCATGTGGATTTCTGTTGTATTATTCTGTGACCTTATTTGATCAATTATTCTTCAGTTTTTATAAATATGACACCTCGGTCAAAGAGGCAAGTTTAGAAACATCCGCGTGAGTCATTATCTGAACTCGAACAGATGGAATTTGTGATTCCCGAGCATTAGGCTCAATTTCAGAGATTGGCAAAGCTAAGGTTTGGACAGACACATTTTCCCCACATGGATGTAATGAGAGAGGTTCATGGGACAGGTGACATGCTAGAGGAGATAGAGGAGATGCTTGCGGTAGGCGGATGGAGTTAGTTACTAGCTATAAGGTATCCTGCGATCGGTATATTGACGCTTGAGATGTTATCATCATTCTAGTTTGACCGCTCTTATTCCAAAGCTTTTGTTAGTGTAGACACTATAGATTTTTAGAGCACTCGACAAAGATCATAGCATGTCGACCACCCGCTCGATTAGATCGGGACTTTATGATGCGGCATTCATGGATACAAATGATTATGAGCAGTTGCCTACAGACTACCCTGGCGCGTTGACACCGCAGCGTGCATACAGAGCACTATATGGACAGGGGCAGTATGAGCATGGGGTGTCTAAGGCCACGAGTCTCTCCAGGCTGAGTTATAGTTACATACACGCCATTCTGAGCAGGTCAGTTAGCCATCGTGGTGAGAGCACCAGTGTGCTCAGCTGACAGAAGCTTCTTTATCTCTATACGATGGTACATAGCACACCGATACACTAGGGACACATCATGGCAGAGTATATATGACATCAAGAGCAGTATGTCCGATTAGGAGTGATATTCTCACGTTCCTACATCATGAGACAAGTTGTGGGTATGGGTTTCTTGGACACGATTCGAGGAGCTGAGAAGGTGAGTATACCTGCCCCCCTGGGCATAGAGGCGATGAGGTTGATGGGGATGGTTCGTAGGGTTCAGCCGGGAGTGTATACTTTGATTACACCCATCCAAGAGATAGCTGAGGGTGAGGGTGATGATGCAAGGGGTTCTCAGCCTGTCCCCGAGCCTCAGCCTGCAACAATAGAGACCAAGGCACCTTCTACGGTATAGGAGCCACCCTTAGTACTCATGTTTTCACCTTCTCGAGCCTATGATCATTTTGAGAGAGTGGCGTAGGGGTGCTTCGGATATAGGTTATGCAGTACATAGAGTTTATGTCATGTTTTGATACTTTACAACAGATCATTGTGCAAGATGTTGCCTCCCCAATTGTTCTGAGGCTGAGGACCCCTCAGGCATCTATGGTACCTCCATTTCCCGTCCCAGCACCAGTTTATACACATAGTACATCAACACCACCAGCAGCAGCGATAGAGGAGTCCCAGATGCATAATCGAAGCTTGATGCATCTTTCTTTTCTTTATTTCTTTCTTGTTTCGTATTTTTATTTTTGTATTGTTGTTAGATTCTTGCACTACTCATAAAGGATTCTCCTTCTGAGTATGTCTTTTACTTTCACCTTATTGTCTCGAGTTGTATTCATTGCCTTATCTTTTATATACTCGAGCTATTTTTTGATTGAGCTTCACTAAACCCCCTTATGTATACGTGCAGATGGTCTTGTCAGTATGGAACTTGAGAACTAGTCATGGACAAAACCCTTGTGGGCCATGTGTGCTTCACAATCTGTTGGAACTTTACTCCCAAGGATTTAGCTTCATCAAACACAACATTAGGAGTCAAGGGAGTATTGTTTCAATTGCCCACTCCCACATATTTGCATGATTGCTATACTTTCTATTGTACTTGCATACATACATTGAGGGCAATGTACATCTTAAGTGTGGGGGGCAGTTCACTTTGCACATGTCTTTTACACAAGTTTTAATTGACATACATGCTAACGTAGCCAATCGCAATTCACCTTAGTTGCAATGTTTGTATTCTTGAGTTTAGGAGAAATTTTAACATTGAATGTTCTCATGCTCTAGTTTTTACTTGAATTTCTAGGAATTTTTGCCCGATTAATATTTGTGCACCACTTACCTATAAAACTCTTTTGGAAACACAAGTTTGATGTTTAAGGGACTAATTAGTTTTGTTTCTTGTTCCATTTTGCTTTAAAAAAAATGGAAAACAAAAAAGAAAGAAAAAAATAGATTGTTTAGTTGTGCATTGAGAGTGGAAAGAGCTACCACCTATGTAGTATGAAGCTACTGTAATAAGTTGGATACTATTTATGCCATAATGAGAGAAAGAGCTATCTCATGGGATGAGTGAAAGCTACCTCCCTAGTAGAAAAATCTACCACCTCAAAAGTGTGAAAGCCACCTTAGCGACCACTTCGGAAATGGCTACCTTAGAGGATGTGTGAAGCTACTACCATCTTTTTGTTTTGTTACATCTTGTAGATAAATAAGTCCCTTGTAAATAGAATTTTAAGGAGTATACGTTGGGTTGTATTAAGTGAGTTTACACACACTTACACGATGTCGGGTTTGTTGTCCCTTTTGAGTCATGTTTTAAGCTAGAGCATTGATTTTTCGTATTTAGTGTTGAAATTTCCCTTTCTTGTAGAATGCTCTCCTTGCATGATTTGGTGAACCTAAGGCCAAGTACTTTCAATTTTTCCTTCTTATATACTTCAATGTTTATTTATGCTAGAGGACAAGCAAAAGCTTAAGTGTAGGGGAGTTTAATAAGTGCTTGTGTGATAAGAATGAGAAGTGTTCTTTCCTTACAATGAGCATTACTTTTATCAAGTTTAAGTGCTAATACATGTATATTTGTGTTTTTTTGAGCATTTAGGGTTGTGAAGCTGAGTATTAAGAAAAGAAGCCAGAAGTAGATCATGAACACACTATTTGGTGGAATCTTGGAAGGAACAAACGCAAAGACATGATAAGTGCTTGTGTGACAAGAATGCGAAGTATTCTTTTCTTATGAAGAGCATTACTTTTATCAGGTTTTAGTGCTAATATGTGTGCATATATGTTCCTTTCATGCATATAGGGTTGTGATGCTGAATGTTAAAGAAAGAAGCCAATGTAGGTCGTGAACACACTATTTGGAGGAAATCTTTAGAAGGTTCAAATGCGAAGTCATAAGTCAGGTTCAAGATGCATAAATGTGTGCTAACCTCCTCGTATTCAAGTTAGCACAATGATTTGGAGGGTCACAAAGTCAGTCACATTCGAATATCCCAGCTTGTGCATTGATAGCCAGATCTTCACCAAGGAAGCAGTGTATTGAAGAAGCAATGCGATTTATGACATAAACGTGTGCCTATTTACGTTATCTCGATGAAAACATGGATTCCGGAGGGTTTCAGGTTGCTACTGTTGCAGGTTCTGTTCACAGCTGTTTGAAAAAGTGAAGTTCAGAGAATCCACACGGGTGCGTGGACATTATCCACGCCCGTGTGGAATTTTCACAGGCCCATGTGGAGAATCCACCGAGGCGTGTGGATGCCCGATTCCAGCCCTATTTAAGGTCAATTTCAGCCCCAATTTCAGAATTCTTTGATCCATCCTTTCCCCAACTTGAGAGAGGGTGGCGATGATAATGCCCCTTGCGTATGTCCCGCAAGTGCACGGGTTTGCCAAGTAATAAAATCCCAGGTGAGTGGGTATCGTATCCACAGGGAGTAGGGAATAAAAATACTTAAATTGTTTCTTAACCAACTGAAAGATGAATAATGATTTTGTTAACAAGATGTAATGTAAACAAAAATAAAAGAGACAAGAAAGAGAAGCACAAGTAAAGGGAAGGTAAGGAAATCGGTATAAATGGGTTACTGGGATATTGTTCTGCCTAGGATGATCGGTTCAAGGGCAAAACCCTCTATTATGCTTCTGAACTAATGCATTAATGAGTCATGGAGATCCTTTAATACATGTTCCCAAATCTAAGGTTAACCATGCCTGACTCTATACATGTCCCGAACAATCTCAACACCTCACACTCGTATAGAATCGCAATGAGTTCTAGGGATTCCAAATAATAATTCCTCTTCCTAGATGTGGACCTAACCCTTTGGTCCAGGTGGAAGGTCCCTAGTCACAATTTAGCAGTAGGTGCTAAAATTCCTTCAACGCTCTACTTCATTGCATCTGTAACTAAGCCCCAACGAAAGCTCATCCCTTAGCCCATTCACTCTACTATAACTGGAAAAAACTCCAGGAAATGAAGGTAGGATGAATCACACAGGAGAGGAAAAGGAACGCTCCGCTACCTCTCGACTCATCCTCTCAACCCTCTCCAATCTAGCTTTGTCTAACTCTCGTGGTGTGTCACTCACTCACAAGGGTTACCATTAAGAACTCTAAACGCTAGTGTCACTCTAAGGGAGTATTCATTCAATCAAACATTCAAGATTGAAACTCAATTAAAGCATCAATTAATGAAAAGCATAATAAAAGATTTAATTAAACAAATAAAAGCCTAGGGTTCACAAAATCCGTGTACTCACTAGGGGTTTAGCTCTCCATGGAGCTAGTTACAATTAACAATGAAATCGAATGTAAAAGCAAGTAATCCATAGAAAACCCCTCGATAGTCATGATGATGGTCTTGTGGAGAAGCATCGACTCTTCCAAAGGTCCCTTTGTCCGGCCTAGGATACACCTCGCCGGATCGATGCCGATGAAAGCTCTCCCACTAAATTTCTTCCAAATGGAGCTCGATGTCAAAGCTATAGAACCTCTCCAAATCCCTTGCTAAATCCAAGTACCCACTAGGGGGTTTAGCTCTCCATGGAGCTAGGGTTTGGAGAGGTATGACGAAAGCTCTCCCCCGCTAACCTTGTCAAGTTTTTGGCGCCGTTATCGGGGAGTAAGCATTTAGAGATACTTTGTACTTTGTTTTCTTAGGTATTCATTCATTCATTCTATTTCACATCTTTTTTTTCTATCATCGTTCTGATTAGTTTCTTTCTATTGGTACAGCTCCAGGTTATGACCCAAGGAAATCTTTTAACATTGATTGAAGGAGATCCAGAACATGAACGTACACTCAAAAGAAGGGGAAAAGAACCTGTACAGGAACACTCTAATCAAACTAAAATAGAAGTTGAAGGGTCAGATAATATGGCAGAAAAGAATGAGCAATAGAGGACACTTTCTGATTATGCTAGACCCTCAGTTTTGCATACATAATTAAGTATTGTGCGACCCTCGATCACAGCTCTAAACTTTGAGCTGAAATTGGCATTCATCCAAAGGATTCAGTAGTCAGCACAATTCAATAGTTTTGTCGATGAGGACCCAAATAACCACATAGATAACTTTTTGGAAGTTTGTGATATGATAAAGATTAATGGTGTATCAGATGATGCTATTAGATTGAGGGCTTTCCCATTCTCTCTCAAGGGAAGAGCCAAGCAGTGGCTTCATTCCTTGCCCAAAGCCTCCATCACGAGTTGGAATGAGATGGTTGAAGCTTATCTTGCTAGGTACTTTCCTCAGTGGAAGTCGGCCAAGCTTCACAATGAGATATCATCATTTGTGCAGATAGAGATAGAATCATTGTTTGAGATATGGGTGTGCTTAACCTTCTATAATGGGTTGAATCTGAGTATAAGGTAATTGCTAAATGCCGCCGCAGGAGGTACAATGGGGAGTAAAACCTCAGAAGAAGCCCGACAGTTAGTAGAGCACATGGCCATGAATAGTTATCAATGGAATGTGCAGGAAAGGAAAAAGGTGGACGGGCTCCATGAAATAGATGCGGTAACCTCTTTGGCGGCCCAAGTGGAATCATTGAGCAAGAAGTTAGACCTTCTAACTTCTAATAAGATGGTGATCGTGACTACAGGCACCAGGTTCGGTGGAGGACATGCTCCATCCAATTGCCCGATCTCTATTGGTGATGCATCTTTGGTGGAGAAAGTCAACTTTGTGGGTAATGCAATGAGAAACCAAGGGAATCCATATAGTATCACCTACAATCCATGTTGGAAGAATCATCACAATTTTCCATGGAGCAACTAAGGACCACAAAAAGGCCATGACACCGCTGGTTTCAAAAACAACAAGCCCCAAACATGGAGAATCGAGTTTAAGGCTTGGAGACCCAAATGACTGATTTAGAGAAGGCATTGACTTGTGATAAGTGCTTGTGTGATATGAATGCGAGCGCTCATTCCTTATGTTGAGCATTACTTTTTCTCGTGTTTTTTTACATTAATATGTGTGTTTTTATGTTACTTTTACGCAGTAGGGGTCAGGAGGCCGAGTATGAAGGAAATAGGCCAATGTGGATCATAATGCACCTATTTTTGGAGGAGATCTTGCTAAGGTTCAAACGCGAAGACATAGGACGGTGTGAGATGCTAGAGTGTATGCCAACCTCCTCGCATTCGAGTGAGTACATACATTTGGAGGGGCACAAAGGCGGGTCATAATCGAGCATTCCGCCTTATGCATACAAGAACAGAGCTCCACCAACATATATATCATTGAAGAAGCAAGTGATTCACGATCTGAACGTGTGCCCATGTGCCCGTTTGCATTACCCCGACGAAAGTATGGAATTGGGAAGTTATTCAGGTCGAAGATTGTAGGAGAGCACTGTAGCAACACTGTGGCAAGTACTGTAGCAGCACTGTTCCAACACGGGCGTGTGTATCGTCCATGCCCGTGGAGTTGCCCGATTCCAGCCCTATTTAAAGCCGATTCAGCCCCGATTTTGGTATTTGTTTCTCCATCTTTTCCCCAACTTGCGAGAGGACTTCGGCTAGGGTTTTGAGGAGTATTAGCTAGGTTTTTGGAGAGGTTCTACGGCTCCGACATTGTGATTCCATTAGGAAGAAGGTTGGTAGGGGAGCTTCGATCGAGGCGTATCCTATAATGGATGAAGGAATCCTTGGACGACGAGTAGAGGACTTTCCACAAGACCATCGACACGACCATCGAGGGGGTTTCTTTATGGATTCATTGCTTTTACATTCTATTTCTTTGATTGTACTAAGCTTCATGGAGAGCTAAACCCCTAGTGGGTACTTGGATGATTGTGAACCCTAGGCTCTATTCGTTTCATTGAACTTCTTTATTATGTTTTCAATAAATTGATGTTTATTGTGAGTTCCAACCTTGAATGCTTGATTGTATGAACATTTTCCCTAGAGTGACACTAGGGTTGAGAGTTCTTGTTGGTAACCTTCTGAGTGAGTGACACACCACGAGCGTTAGACAAACCTAGGTTGGAGAGGGTTGAGAGGGTGAGTCAAGAGGTACAGGAGCGTCCCCTTTCCCCTCCGACGTGATAGATTCTACCTCTGTTCCTCGAGTTCTTTGCGGCCATTATAGAGTGAATGGTCTAAGGGATGAACCTCCGCTGGGGCCTAGTTGCACGTGCAATGGAGTGAAGCGTTGAGATGATCGTAGTATCTAGGGCTTAATTGTGGCTAGGGACCTTCCGCCTGGACCACAGGGTTAAGTCTATTTTTAGGAAGAGATTTATCACTTGGAATCCCTAGAGCTCATTGCAACTCTATGCGAGTGCGAGGTGTTGAGATTGTTCTATTTCTTCTCCGGGACATGTATAGAGTTAGGCATAGTTGACCTTAGATTTGGGACTATGTATGTAAGGATTTCCAGGACTCACCATGGCATTGATTAGGAAGCATAATAGAGAGTTCTTGCACTTGAAGCGATTATCCTAGGTGAAGCATCATCCGAGTACCTCATCTTTATCGATTGCCTTACCCTCCCTTCTTTACTTTTGCCCTCTTACTTGTTGCTTTTATTGTTGACAATTGAATCATTTCCACACTTATCACTGTTGATATTCCACGTAGCTAAGAATCAAATTAAGTGTTTCTACTCTCTACTCCGTGTGGATTCGACCCCGCTCACCCAGGATTATTACTTCGACAAACCCATGCACTTGCGGGATATACGCAAGGGGACCTTGTCAACTTGTATATGCAATCGCCAGATACAAGGTTTTAATCAATCGAGGCTACACTTCGCAATCACACCACTTCCTTGTATAATCTTGAGAATAAAGTGGGGCAAATTGCAAAGTCTCTATCAGAGAGACCACAAGGAAGCTTGCTAAGTAATACCGAGACCAATCCTATAGAGCATGTGAAGGCGATAACTTTGAGAAGTGGACGTGAGTTGGAGGGTAGGCTTCCAAGTGAGAAGTCCAATGTAGATGCAACCGAGGTCATAGAGGTTGAGGAGGGAGCAAGCAATGAGAAGGAGGTGGTGGCTCCACCTTTCAAGCCAAGAATCCCTTATCCCTCTAGATTGAAAATTGACTAAGCGGATAAACAGTCCAAGAAGTTCATGAGTTTGTTCGAGCAACTTCACATCAATATTCCCTTTGTTGAGGCATTGTCCCAAATGCCTAAATATGCAAAATTCTCGAAGGACTTGTTGACCAACAAGAGGAAATTAAAGGACAGTGCCTCCGTGATTCTAGATGCATCTTGCTCGGTGGTCTTACAAAAGAATATGCTGAACAAGATGAAAGACCCAGGAAGCTTCATCATTCTATGCAACATTGGTAACTTGGGTAAAGAAATGGCATTGGCGGACTCATGGGCCAGTATCAACGTCATGTCGTATGCCTTCTTTCAGAAGCTAGGCTTGGGAGAGCCTAGGCCCACTCGGATGACATTGCAATTGGCGAACCAAACAGTAAGACATCCGAGGGGCATCATTGAAGATATGCTTGTCAAAGTTGACAAATATATATTTCCTATAGATTTTGTGGTGTTGGATGTCGATGAGGATGCGGATGTTCCTTTGATACTTGGGAGACATTCTTGCACACATCCAAGGCATTGATCGACATGGACGGTGGGGAGTTGACACTGAGGGTTAGAGATGATAAGCTCATATGCCGCCTCGCCGAAGCCATGAGACATTCTCTTGACTTTGATTATACTCTTTACTTTCTTGACACTAATGATGAGATTGTTGATGAATACATGCAGGAAATGTTTATTCCAGACCCGTACGGGGGTTTGTTCAACCAGGATATAGACACTGAAGAAGTAATGATCTTGCTCTAGAGGAACAAGTACCATCTAACCCGAGGATCATGAAGAAGATGCTTCGGAAGCTGAAGAGGGCAAGGAGACGCCACCGGAAACGCACCAAGGCTGTTGGGGATGCTTATAAACTGAACAAGTTGGATGAACCTTTACTAGGTGGTACTAAGCCAAATGCTTCACCCTCTACCTTCAAGAGACTTTGCTCATCATGCTTTCAAGTTATGGGTAAGAGGGCAACCTTCATCTATGAACCCCCATGAGGTAAGACAAGATACGTCAAGCTTAGTGACGTTAAACAAGAGCTTCTTGGGAGGTAAACCAAGTGTGTACTATTTTCATAGTTGCTAGTTTAGTGTTTGCATGAATAAAGTGTTGAGTGTTGGTGCCTATATGTTTTGATGCATTGCTGTGTGTTTTCTTGTGGATTTTTTATGTCAACAATCGTTCATGTGGATTTGGTAAAGTTTTTGGTTGTGTGAGCTAGTTTCTCATGTTTTCACTAGTGTATTTTACATAATGGAGAAGGCTCTATGTGTTTACATGTTCAGCAATTTTCTGCAGATCTGCAGAGTTTTTTTAAGGCATCGAGAAAATGCACGGGTGTGTGGAATTTCCATACACCCGTGGATTTGCACTATGAAACTCATCCATAGAAGGCACAAAAGGCGTGGGACGCGCCCATGTGAATGACTTTTGTGATATCCTGCATCGCGTGGGTAATTTTCTGCACAGTCATGTATTTTCCTGCAGAGAGTTAGCAATTTTTCCAGAGAGCACACACGGGCGTGGACTCGCCCCTGTGGGTGAACTTTTGGCAAACGCACAGGCGTGGGTATTTCCTGTACATCTGTGTGGATCTCTACAGTAGAGCTCACCTCAATCTAGAGAATATACTGAGGGCATGCATCGCCTCCGTGAGCGCCCCGATGAATGATCCCCCGCCGTGCGAGAATGTCCCCGTGGACATGCGAAACACTTATAGAATTTTCTCGGTTTGATAAAGGAGCCACAGGGGCGTGAGGCTGCCCCTATGGGTCGGGCTGCAGTGTGGATAATTGCACGCCTGCGTGCGGATGCATTTAGAGACATTGTGTGTTTTTCACGAGAGTGCACATGGGCATTTATGCGCTCTCGTGAAGTTCTCTGCAGAGGGAACACGGGCGTCGGTAATTTCCACATGCCCGTGTCTAGTTACAAAACATCAAGAGGCACGAGTTTCTTTTAAAGTCTCATCGTTACCCTTCATTTTCACAGTCCTAATTCATCTAAAAGCACACTCGCACTCTTCCCCGATCTCGTACCACCATTTTGGAAGGATTTTCATTGGGTTTTTTCGACCGATTACAAGTTTTACAGTTCAACTCGTCAGTAAGCCCAATGTCTTTTTTCTCTTCGCTAATTCTTGATTTTAGTCAATGAAACTAAATAATATTGTTTCACTTCTTCTACAATTAGAGGGCATTTGCATGCTTAGAAAGAAGCTAGAAATGATTAAACGGTGTATTTTTTATTTTTGAGGCGCGGCCATGCGGTTTTCACGCGCCCGTCGATCCACACGGGTGTGTGGAAATTCCACACTACCGTGCAGATTTCTGTAGTTTGTTTGATCAATTTTCTTTCAAATTTTGTAGATTATGGCACCTTGGTCGAAGAAACAAGGCGATAAAGCGGGCACGTGAGTCATCTCTTGAGCCCCGAAAGCATGAGATTTGCTATTCGGAGCACCATGTGCACTTTGAGTGATTGATAAGTGCTTGTGCGATAAGAATGGGAAGTGTTCTTTCCTTATGATGAGCAATACTTTTATCAAGTTTTAACGCTAATATTTGTGTATTTATGTTACTTTCATACAGATAGGGTTGTGAGGTGAATATTAGAGAAAGAGGCCAATGTGAATTGTAAATGCACCATTTGGAGGAAGTCTTGAGAAGGTTCAAAGCGAAGACATAAGTCGGGTTCGAAAATCGTGAGAATGTGTGCCAACCTTCACATATTCAACTTAGCACAATGATTTGGAGGGCACAAGTGCGGTCACATTCAAGTATTCTGGCTTATACATGTATAGCAAGATCTCCACAAACATGTCTGTTATTGAAGAAACAAAGCGATCTATGATGTAAATGTGTGCTTGTTTACTTACATCAATGAAAAGCATGGATTCGAAGTGTTTCGGGCGATCATGTAGCGGTGCCACTCTAGAAAACATTGTAGCAAAACAATATAGCAGGTACTGTTCACAGCCGGCCAAAGAAGGATGAAAACAGAGAATCCACATGGGCGTGCATTAATTCCACACGCTATGTGAAAAATCCACTGATGGCACTACGAGGCGTGTGGATTCCAGATTCAGCATCTTAAAAGCCGATTTCGAGACCGATTTGACATTCTTTTTCTCCATCTTTTCCACAACTAGAGGGCTCCAGCTATGGTTTTTGAGATTTATTGCCTAGGAATTTGGAGAGGTTCTACTGGCTCGAAAGCATCACTGCGTGTTTGGAAGAAGGTTAGTGGGAGACCTTTCATCAGCACCTATTAGGCGAGGTGTATCCTAGGCCGGACAAAGGGGCCCTTTGGATGAGTAAAGGACTCTCCACAAGACCATCGCCATGACTATTGAGGGGGTTTTCTATGGATTCTTTGCTTTTACATTTGATTTCATTGATTGTAATTAGCTCATGGAGAGCTAAACCTCCTAGTGGGTACTTGGGTATTTGTGAACCCTAGGATGCATTCGTTTCATTGAACCTCTTTATTATGCTTTCAATTAATTGATGTTTTATTTGAGTTCCAATCTTGAATGCTTGATTGTATGAATACTCCCTTAGAGTGACATTAAGGTTGAGAGTTCTTATTGGTAACCCTTGTGAGTGAGTGACACACCACGAGAGTTAGACAAAGATAGATTGGAGAGGGTTGAGAGGGTGAGTCGAGAGGTAGCGGAGCGTCCCCTTTCCCCTCTGTGTGATTTATTCTACATCCATTTCCTCAAATTCTTTGTAGTTATAGTAGAGTAAATGGGCTAAAGGATGACCTTCCACTGGGGCTTAGTTGCGGGTGTAACGAAGTGAAGCGTTGAAGTGATTTTACCACCTAAGGCTTCATTATGGCTAGGGACCTTCCCCCTGGACAAAAGGGTTGTGTCTACATCTAGGAAGAGGATTTATCACTTGGAATCCCTAGAACTCATTGAAATTCTATACGAGTGCAAGGTTAAGAGGTTATTCAGTTTCTCTTTTGGGATATGTATAGAGTTAGGCATGGTTGACCTTAGATTTGGGACCATGTATTTAAGGATCTCCACGACTCATTATTGCATCAGTTAGATAGTATAATAGAGGGTTCTTGCACTTGAAATCATTGTCCTAGGCGGAATAATATCCGGGTACCCCATTTATATCGATTACCTTACCTTCTGTTTACTTGTGCTATCCTTTTTGTTCTTTTACTTAGGTTATTTCACATCTTGTCACATATATCACTATTCATATTTCACTTAGTTAAGAAATAATTTAAGTGTTTTAATTCTCTTCTCCCTATGGATACGATAGCCCACTCACCTGGGATTTTATTACTTCAACAAACCCGTGCACTTGCGCAGGGGAATTATCAGCGATTATCGAGGTTGAGATTTGGACAATCTTGATCACTTCCCCGCAAATGTATGGGATCACCAAGTAATACCACTCGTGCGAGCACGAGGGGGTCATATTCCCAAGGGCCCGAGAAACTACTCTTACTTCTTCTTCGCTATGTTGTTTAACCTCCAAGTTTTAATGTGATAGTGATAAAACAAATAAACAAGTAAAATGAAAATAAAATGCTAACAATGAAGGCAAGATATGGGGGATAATCAAGGAAAGAAAGCGGTCACGGATGAGGATCCTCTCAGGGGCTAGCAAAGTGTGCAGGATGCCGGAACTAACATGCAATTGGCTAGTTAGACCGAGAAAACCCTAGATTAGGTCAACCCGATGGTCACGGCAATTGACCCCTAATCCGGTAGGAGTATTGGATATGAAATCTCTTCCCCCCAAATCCTCCTATGATTGCAATGGGAAAGGTGGTTTTCTAAAGTTAGGGTTAGAATACAAGCTAATACTTAACCCTAGAATTGGAGGGGTATAAATACCCAATGGTGACGGCATATTTATACGTGTTTCCCTTCTAAAATTGGTGAGTCTAACACTAGGGCAATGTTCATGCAACTTATCATTACCTAAGAATTGATACACCGAGTTCTCATGCATACCAAAGCATTCAAATACACCAATCAAGGATCACAAACAAGCCAAAATACAATAGAAAGAACCAAGCATCCATACAAGCACAAGTTCACCCCCAAGGTTCACCTACATCCGGTGACCTTGGGGGTTAGTTGTTCATAGTCATCAAATACAATAAGAACCCCATGCAAACAACCAAACAAAACATGAGAAACACTCCCTCAAAGAATGAAGGCCGGAGAAGCTTCCAAAGACGCCACACAAGAGGTGGCTTCCCTTGTCTTCAACCTTCTCTACACAAGCCCTAGGAGTAGATCTCACCCAAAATCGCGCTCTTCTCATTGAATCCTCCGTGGAAATGCCCTCAAAACCTTACTTCTAGCTCCGATTTGGTGTGGTGATGGTCAGCTCGAAGAAGAAGGCTTCCTCTTCTCAAAATAAATGCTAACAATGCTTATAAAGGGATGAACTCGGGCTTCCCGGCGGGTGGTCTAATGCTCACAATACTTCCCGCGAGGATGGTCATAATATTACCTGTAAGGAAATCCAGACTTAGACTTTTTATGAAATTTTCATGTTCCGGGATGCTACAGTGCATGTACAGTGCACGGGGTCCAAAAATGACGTTTTCGATGTTGATTTCTTCTTACATTCCGTCGTTGAGCTCACCTAGGCCTCCTTTGCGCCTGAAACATGAAATAAAATGATTAAACCATAAAAAAGGCATCAAGTTCTCAATAAAATACTATAAACATATGCATTGGTACATATAAAATACATACATTTAGACGTTTATCAAACATCCCCACACCTAAGTGTTTGCGTGTGCCCAAGCAAACAAACATGAAAAACAAGGGCAAGAAGATAAATGGCTAAATGCAAGACCTCAAGCTCAAGCGTAAAGGACTCCACAAGCACGTTTGGACAGAAATCAAGAAGTGAGTTGTTCAATGAATAGTGAAATGATAATAGTTCTGTCTCATCTAGAGTGCTCCTGTAAGTTTGTGTCCTAACTCCCCCTTGACCTCCACACCCTGGATTGCCCCAGTATGCCCATTCACACCATACAAAATGAAAATGACATTAAGATGCTAAAAACATCCTCAATACTCAATTAAGAGTCCTTTGGATCCTAATTAAAAGCTCTAACTTTCAAGTGGCTACGTAGCAAAGCATCGGGGAACAAGAGATATACTTTTATTTCTTTCACACATATATACAACATACACACTCTTTTTGAGTCCGACTAATGTAGTCGCACAAAAAATTTTTTTACAATCTTTTCGAAGGATGCACATGCTCGATAGGCACAAAAGCCACCCTAACGTGACTCGAATACGGTCTACATAGACGCATTCATGTTGTACTAGCGGAGGAATACTTTCATAGACTCATCATTTTTCTCATTTTTCTCACATGTACATCTCGTATCTCATGTCCCCAAGTATAAAACTTGCTATAATAGTTCATTTTAAGGTAGAGAAAAATAAAAGGAACTCAAAAAGTGCTTAAAAAGTGCATTGAAGATAGAATTTAATAAATTAATGCCAAAATCATACTGATGGGTTGGTTGGAGTGTACAAGGTGAAAGTGCTCGTGAACATGTATAAAGGTGCAAGAAAGATGAAACAGATCTACATTCAACCACAGTTAGAGTACAACTCAAAACTATCATTCTACAAAGCTAAGAAGTCCTTAACAATGAAATCATAGCTATCATTGGTGATTCAAGCATGCAATTGTAAAAATACTCCATCCCCACACCGAAAGTTGTACATTGCCTCCAATGTAACTAAATCAACAGAACAAGGTGGGAAAGATAGGAAATAAATACAAGGAAATGGAGTAAGAAACTTCCCCAGTTAGGTGATGAAGAGATTGACACTCGGGTCCGGACTTAGTGAAAAACAGTGTGATGAGGGCCTCGGAGTGTGCAGTGACTCAAACACCCAGCCCCTGAAAGCAACAAAAAACACTGATCACACTTCCAGAAGCAACAATAATAGAGAGTAGCGCAAAAGCAAGGTTTTAAATAGATAAAAAGTTTAGTAAGGCGGAACCCCTAACTAACTCCCAAAAACACACTACAATGACAACACAAAAAGTATAATCAAGACAAAAAGAAAATAAATAACAAAAATAGATAAATATCAACGTGCTGGGTTCCTAGAGATTAGGTGGAAACGATGATGCCGCGCAGGTGGTAGCTGCAGAGGTGGTGCCAACCGATGAGGATGAGTTGCGCAAGAATGTTAAGATATTGGCGGTGTTGCTCTCAATGCGGCTCGAGTGAAGCAACCCAGGTCTCGGTGTCCTTGCTCAAGCACCTGGAGGTGCTGTGACAAGATCCCCTTGCGTATATCCTGTAAGTTCACGGGTTTGTCGAAATAATAATCCCGGATGAGCGGGTATCGAATCCACAGGGAATTGGGAATAAAAACACTTAATCCGCTTCTTAGCTATGTGAAAGATCAGTACTAATAAGTGTGAAAATGATTCAATTCTCAAAAGTAAAAACAACAAGTAAAAGAGTACGAGTAAAGAGGGAGGTAAGGCAATCGATAAAGATGGGATACTCGGATAATGCTCCACCAAGGACAATCATTTCATGTGCAAGAACCCTCTATTATTCTTCCTAATCATAGCAATGGTGAGTCGTGGAAATCCTTAAATACATAGTCCCAAATCTAAGGTCAACTATGCCTAACTCTATACATGTCCCCGAGGAGAGATTAAATAACCTCTCAACCTCGCACTCGAATAAAGTTGCAATGAGCTCTAGGGATTCCAAGTGATAAATCTCTTCCTAATTATAGACTAGCCCTTTGGTCCAGGTGGAAGGTCCCTACCCACAATTAAGCCCTAGATACTAAGATCACCTCAGCGCTTCACTCCATTTGCACACCAACTAAGACCCAGAGAGGGTCATCTCTTGAGACCATTCACTCTATTATGGCCACAGAGAACTCGGGGAGGCGGAGGTAGAATCTATCACGTCGAGGAGGAAAGGGGACGCTCTGCAGCCTCTCGACTCACCCTCTTAAACCCTCTCCAACCTAGCTTTGTCTAAAGCTCGTGGTGTGTCACTCACTCACAAGGTTGCCAACAAGAACTCTAAACCCTAGCGTCACTCAAGGGTAAATGTTCATACAATCAAGCATTCAAGGTTGGAACTCACAATAAACATCAATTAATTGAAAGCATAATAAAGAGATTCAATGAAACAAATACATCCTAGGGTTTACAAATACCCAAGTACCCACTAGGGGTTTAGCTCTTCATGGAGCTAAGTACAATCAAAAGAAATAGAATGTAAAAGCAATGAATCCATAGAGAAACCCCTTCAATAGTCATGTCGATGGTCTTGTGGAAAGTCCTCTACTCATCGTCCAAAGATTCCCTTGTCCGGTATAGGATACGCCTCGACGGAAGCTCCCCTACCAATCTTCTTCCTAAGGAATGACGATGTCAGAGCCATAGAATCTCTCCAAAACCCTAGCCAACACCTACACAAAAACCCTAGCGAAACCCTCCTCTCGACAAGGTCCCCTTGCGTATATCCGGAAGTGCACGGGTTTGTCGAAGTAATAATCCGGGTGGCGGGTATCGAGATCCACGAGGAGTAGGGAATAAAAAGCACATAGTCGATTCTTAGCTATGTGAAAGATCAATGATGATGAGTGTGACAATGATTCAATTCTCAACAATAAAAAGTAACAAAATAAGAGAGTAAAAAGTAAAGAAGGGGATAAGGCAATCGATAAAGATGGGGTACCCGGATAATGCTCCACCTAGGATAATTGTTTCCAAGTGTAAGAACTCTCTATTATGCTTCCTAATCAATACAATGGTGAGTCGTGGAACATCTTAATTACATAATGCCAAATCGGCAGTCAATCTATGCAAATCCGTGCAAAAATCGTGATAAATCTAGGACTGAAAAATCGCGGATAAGAACTGCGTGGACACTCTATCACGTATTTGAGTTTATTCCGGTGACAAATTACATTTGTCACGCATGTTATAGCCACAGTTACTATTCTATATCAAAATCCATGCCAAAATCAGTTTGTCACTGTTTTTGGTCCATTTATTCCAAAATTACTGCCAAATTATATATTTTCTAGTGGTGTTTGAAAATATTAAATACAGTGAATATATTTTGATAACATTGTTTTGGCACTAATATTTTTATTTGTTGTGATGAAAATATCCGTGAGTTGATCTAGTATTTTGTCATTGGCAAAAATTTTCATTATGAAATTTAATTGTGACGAATCATGTGCTAGTCAATATTATTTTCATATTATTAGTGTCCGGAAAAATTATTTGTCACCTAACCCATGTGACAAACAATTTCGTC
Organism: Dioscorea cayenensis subsp. rotundata; assembly: GCF_009730915.1. Classification (NCBI taxonomy): domain Eukaryota; kingdom Viridiplantae; phylum Streptophyta; class Magnoliopsida; order Dioscoreales; family Dioscoreaceae; genus Dioscorea; species Dioscorea cayenensis. The sequence continues at coordinate 20,472,593 of NC_052477.1, forward strand.
AAGAAAAACTCCACTAGTTAACAGACTTTTTTTTTAGGAGCCAATTAAGAAAAAAAAATTGTGCCCTAACAAATGATTTTTAAAATACTTTAATAAAAATTATACATTTTATACTTATACTATACTAATTTGTAAAAAGCTAAGCTAAAATATAGATATTTACGAATATTTTTTGGAAAAATATATATGTTTTCTATTATATATTTGCATTAATTTATAAAAATCCAGCAGGCAAAACTATAAAATTTCACAAATATTTTCCTAAATATATATATTTTTATAACATACGTACATACTAATTTGTAAAACCGCAATGGACCAATTCTAGATAATCATAAATATAATTTTTTAAAAATATATTGTACTACTATTTATACCATATATACTAATTTGGGAAAAGCCAAAGAGAGCTTATCTTTTATACTCAATTTGTGAAAAGCCTTACACCTAAACTATAGTTTTCAGTAAAAATATTTTTGACAAATATATTTTTAAGTACTATATATGATAATTTATTAAAAGCAAATCGTGAAACTATAAAATCTGACATATTGTTTTTTCGTAAAAAAACTATTTTTTATACAATGCATACTGTTTTGTAAAAAGCCAAGGTCCAAATTCTAGATTTTTACTAGTTTTTTTAAATATAATCTATTTATACTAAAATTACTAATTTGTAAAAAGCCTTAGATCAAAAATTTTACAAATATTTTTTAAAATAATTTGTTTGACCTATACATATTAATTTGTAAAAATGAGAAAACTTATCATGATTGCAACGTCCCTTGCGTGACCCACAAGTACACAAGTTTGTCTGAAGTAATAAATTCCCATGTGAATGGAATATCGTATCCAGAGGGAATAGTGATTAGAAACACCAAAATTGCTATTTAACTATGATGAAGATGAGTCAATGATAGTGTAAATAAAATTTATGTAAAAAGAACTAAAACAAATAAGAAAGAGAGGCACGATAAAATGAGAGGAAAGGCAATCGATAAAAAGTGGAGTACTCGGACAATTCTCTCCCTAGACTTAATGCTTCAAGTACAAGACCAACTATTATGTCTTCTGAATGATGCTTAATGAGTCATGGAAATCCTAAAATACACGGTCCCAAACCTCAGGTCAACTGTAACTAATTCTACACTATGCCCCAGCAGAGAAATCGCTCAATCTCAACACCTCAAACCGTGTACAATTGCAAGAAGCTCTAGGGATTCCAAAATGATAAATCATATTCCTATGTATAGATCTAACCCTTTGGTACAAAGTGAAAGACCCCTAGTCACAATTAAGTCCCTGTGCTAAAAGTCACTCAATCGCTTCACTCTGTTGCTCGCGCAACTAAGTCCCAACGGAGTTCATCCTTTGGCCTTCACTCTAATGTGACTGCAAAGAACTCTTGGAACATATAGGTGGGATAAATCACCGGAAGGGAAAGGGACGCCACGCTACTCTCGACTCACCCTCTCAACACTCCCCAATCTAGCATTGTCAAACCCTCATGGTGTGTCACCATCTACAAAAAGGCTACCAAGATGGGTTCTCAACCCTAGTGTCATTCTAAGGAGAAATCATTCAACAAGAATTCAAAATTGGAACTCAATTAAAGACATCAATTAAGGAAAAACATAATAAAAAGGTCAATGAAACAATAGCACCCTAGAGTTTACAAGTCCCAAGTACCCGACTAGGGGTTTAACTCTCCATGGAGCAAGATACAATCAATAATGAAATCTAAAGTAAAAACATGTAATCCACGAGAAAACCCCCTCGGTATTCATGTCAATAATCTTGTGGAGTTGCCCTCGCCCCTTCCAAAGGTCTTCATGTCAAGCCTTAGGGTACACCTCACCGGATCGGGTGCCAATGAAAACTCCCCTAATAACTATCTTCAAGAGAAACGTGGTGTAGAAGTCGAGAACCACTCCAAAAGCTCTCGCCAAAGCCCTCTAAACTGTAGCCGCAAGCCTCTTGATAAGTGCTTGTGTGATAAGAATGCGAAGTGTTCTTTCCTTATGATGAGCATTACTTTTAGTAGGTTTAAGCATTAATACATGTGTATTTGTGTTCTTTTGAGCATGTAGGGGTCTGTGAAGCTATACTCAAGAAAAAGAAGCCAAAAAGTAGATCATGAATGCACTATTTGATGGAATCTTGGAAGCAACAAACGTGAAGACACAAGTGGGACTCTATGATACGTGAATGTGTGCAAACCTCCATGTATTCAAGCCATTACAATAAGTTGGAGAGGCACGTAAGACAGATATATTTGTGTATCCCAAACTTGTGCAATGATAGCAAGATCTTCACCAATGAACCTGCTTATTAAAGTGTCGCAATCTACGAGTATAAATGTGTCGCGGCTTTATGTTGCCTCGATGAAAAGTGGATTCAGTGAGTGTTTTTTGGTGAAGATACTGTAGTAAATCAATGCAGTAATTTAATGTAGCAGTTATTATTCAGAGCCAGCCGAAAATCAGAATTCTAGCGAATCCACACTGTAGAATGTGGAACATCTACGGGCCTCGTGTTGATCCCCCGATTCCAGCCTATTTAATGCAATTTTTCACTGATTGAGCATTCTTTTTCCATCTTTTCCCAACTTTCAAGAAACCGCGTGCTGGGTTTTGAGTGGTTTTGGCAAGAGCTTTTTGAAGTGGTTCTCCGGCTCGACACTCGCGCTTTCACTTTGGAAGAATGTTATTGGGGAGCTTGCTGGCACCGATCCGGGAGATGTGCCCCTAGTCAGAGTCAAGGGACCTTCGAAGGAGACGAGGCCACTCTAGAAGACCATCGACTATTTACTCACCGAGGTGGGTTTTCAATGGATTACTTATTTTACATTTGATTTCATTGTTGATTGTAAATGGCTCCATGGAGAGCTATACCTCTTTAGTGGGTACTTGGATTTGTGGAACTATAGGATGCTATTGTTTCTTTAAACCGTTTATTATGCTTTCCTCTATTGATGTTTTAATTGAGTTCCAATCTTGAATGCTTGTTGAATGATTTCTCCCTTTAGAGTGACACTAGGGTTGAGAGTCTATATTGGTAACCTTTTGTGGATGGGTGACACGCCATGAGGGGTTAGACAAAGCTAGATTGGAGAGGATTGAGTGGATGAGTCGAGAGGTAGCAGAGCACCCCCTATCCCCTTCGATTTGATTTAATCTACTTCCACGTTCCAAGAGTTCTTTGCCTTATCTCTCAATTTTATTGTGCCTCTCATTCTTATTTCTTTTACCTCTTTTTATATAAATCTCATTCATCATATCATCAATTTATTCTCATCATAGTTAGATAGAAATCATTGTGATTTTTATTCACTATTCCCTATGGATATGATACCCACTAACCCGGGATTTATTACATTGACACTAATGCACTTGCGTGTTTTACACGCATATTCGGTCGTGTCACCTCTCAAAAGATGGAGAAAAGATGGATAGAAGTTTTTGGTTAATCACTCGCAAGTGTACGGGGTCGCCAAGTAATACCTTGTGCAAAAGCCCAAGGATCGTATTCCAAGGGGCTAAGGAGCACTCTATTACTCCTCCATCACTCACTTTCTAACCTTACAACTTAAGAAATGTATACTACTCTAATACGACCAAGAATGTAAATAAAATAAAGTTATAGTAATTGACAAGGTCCCCTTGCTTATATCCCGCAAGTGCACGGGTTTGTCGAAGTAATAATCCCCGATGAGCGGGCCTAATCTATAGGAGTAGGGAGTAAAGACACTTAATTTGATTCTTAGCTATGTGGAGTATCAACAATGATAAGTGTGGAATTGATTCAATTCCTCATAAATTAAAAAGCATCAAGTAAGAGATTAAAAAGTAAGGAGGAGGCAAGGCAATCGATAAAGATGGGGTACTGGATGATGCTTCACCCAGGATAATCGCCTCAAGTGCAAGAACTCTATTATGCTTCCTAATCAATGCAATGGTGAGTCGTGGAAATCCTCACACATAGTCCCAAATCTACGGTCAACTATGCCTAACTCTATACATGTCCCTGAGGAGAAATTGAACAATCTCAACACCTCGCACTCGCACAGAGTTGCAATGAGCTCTAGGAATTCCAAGTGATAAATCTCTTCCTACATTTAGACCTAACCCTTTGGTCCAGGCGGAAGGTCCCTAGCCACAATTAAGCTCCTAGATACTAAGATCACCCTCAACGCTTCACTCCATTGCACGCAGCAACCAGGGCCCCCAGCTGGAGGTTCATCCCTTTAGACCATTCACTCTATTATGGCCGCAAAGAACTCGAGGAACGGAGGTAGAATCTATCACGCCGGAGGGGAAAGGGACGCCCCTGCATCTCCCGACTCACCCCTCTCAACCCTCTCCAACCTAGTTTTTGTCTAACGCCCGTGGTGTGTCTCTCACTCACAAGGTTTACCATCAAAAACTCTCAACCCTAGTGTCACTCTATGGAAAAGTTCATACAATCAAGCATTCAAGATTGGAACTCACAATAAACATCAATTTATTGAAAGCATAATAAAGAAGTTCAAAGAAATGAATACATCCTAGGGTTCACAATCACCCAGGTACCCACTAGGGGTTTAGCTCTCCATGGAGCTAAGTACAATCAAAGAAATAGAATGTAAAAGCAATGAATCCATAAAGAAACCCCCTCGATAGTCGTGTCGATTCTCTTGTGGAAAGTCCTCTACTGTCGTCCCAAGGGTTCCTTCGTCCTAGATAGGATACACCCGATCGAAGCTCCCTACCAACCTTCTTCCTAATGGAATCAAGATGTCGAGCCAGTAGAACCTCTCCAAAACCTTGGCCAATACCCTCGAAACCCCTAGTCAAGCCCTCTCGCAAGTTGGGGAAAAGATGGAGAAAAGAATACCAAAAATCGGGGCTGAACCGGCCTTAAATAGGGCAGAATCGGGCAACCCACGGGCGTGATGGCGTACACGCGCCTGCAGCGGAATTTGCCCATCGGCGTGATAATTTACACGCCTGTGGATTCTCTCGCTTTTCCCGATTTCGGCCGGATGTGAACAGGTGTTACGCAAAGGTCGCCATCAGAGGTTGCTCCAAATTGCTCTACAGCCTTCGACCAATAATCTTCCCAATTCCATACTTTCATCGGGTAACGTCAACGGCACACGCTCACGCCGTGGAATCACTTGTTTCTTCAATGATATATATGTTGGTGGGTTCTTGTTCTTGTATGCATAAGATGGAATGCCTCGAGTGGACGCCTTTGTGCCCTCCAAATGGATGTACTCACCTAGACTGCGAGGAGGTTAGCAAGATCTCCTCCCAAAAATAGGTGCATTATGATCCACATTGGCCTATTTCCTTCATACTTAGCCTCACAGCCCCAACTCACGTAGTAACACACACATATTAATGTAAAAACCCTGAGAAAAGTAATGCTCAACATAAGGGAATGAACAGTCGCAGATTCTATATCGCACAAGCACTTATCGAAAACTCCCCAGACTTTAAGCTTTTGCTTGTCCTCAAGCAAACATTAAAAACATTATGTGCATCAATGAAGAAAATATTGAAAGTGCTTGGCCTTAGGTTCACCGAGGTATACAAAGAAAGTAATTTACAAGTAAGGAAAATTTTAACACTAAATACGAAAAATCAATGCTCTAGCTAAAAACTTGAATAAAAAAGGACAACAAACCGAATTTCGTGTAAGTGTGTGAACTCACTCAAAGCAACCCAAGTTATACTCCTCAAAGTTCTAAGTACAAGGGACTTATTTATCTACAAAAGTGATAAAAATTTTAAAAGATGGTAGTACCTTCACACATCCTCTAAGGTAGCCATTTCCAAAGCGGCCGCTAAGGTGTCTTTCACACTTTCGAGGTGGTAGCTCTTTTCACCCGAGTGGTAGCTTTTCACTCATCCTATGAGATAGCTCTTCTCCTCATTAGGGCATAACTAGTATCCGACTTGTGAGAGTAGCTTCATACTCATAGGTGGTAGCTCTTTCCACTCAACAAATACAAATAAACAATAAAACTATTTTGTTCCTTCTTTTCATTTTTTTTTTCAATTTAGCAAAATAAGTAAACCTAACTAGTACCTTTAACATCAAACATGAGTTTCCAATTGAGTTCAAAGAGTGAGTAGTGCACCAAGTGTAAATCGGCAAAAATTCTTAAAAATTCAAGCAAGAACTAGAGCGATGAAAAACATTCAATGTTAACAATTCTCCTAGACTTAAGAATACAAACATTGTAACTAAGGTAAACCGCCATTGGCTATGTGTGAGCATATATCAATCAAGAACGATAGAAAGAATATGCGACATGAAACTCCTCACACACACACACACTTGTTGTACATTGTCCTCAATGTGCACATGCAAGCTCACTCAAAAATATATCATTCAAAAATAGATGTGGGAGAAGCAATCAAAAAATACTCCCCCGACTCCCAATGTTGCGCTTTGATGACGCAGCATCATTGTGAGTAGTGTACCAATCGGGTTAGGAAGCTCGCGACGGCCGCGCGTCGACAGCGCTTGACCGCGCCATGAATTAGTCTCAATTTCCAAGACGACAGAGACCATCTCGCACTCATACACTAAGGACTCAAAGAGAGCTCAAGTAGAAAAACTTTCCGAGTGTATAAGATGTAAGCAACGAATACAACTCGAGACGCAAAATAATATAAACCTCAGTAGGAAAATCCTTCTCGAGTGAACAAGTCTAGAAAATAAGATAAAGTAAAATGCATGAAAGTAAAAGTGAAAAGGTCAAGTGTCGGAGTCGCCTGGCTCGCTGCCACGGCCAAGTGGAAGCGTATAGTGGGTCCTCCGTGCCGGGTCAAGATGGAGGTGCCGAGGCATCAAGGGCTAGAAGAGTCCGCTCACGTGACAAATGATGAGGCAACGCCTCGCCTAGGATCTGTCATTGCATTATGTCAAAAACGCCGCCATGAACTCTCCTCTCGTGGCACGAGTGGCCTCAGAGTAGCCCTAATCTCGGCAACCCTCGGCTCCTGGACCACTCCCATAGCATTCCTCGAGCATCCCAAAGCGCATCATTGGCCTCGAGAAGGTGAAAACACACGCATCAGGTGGTCCTCGGCCGCCGGAGATGCTGCCCGTGGGTCTCCACCGATGCAGTCGAGGCTCCTGGGCGGGCCGAGATGCTCCGCACATCACCCCTCATCCTCGTGCATCTCTCGCGAGTCGGGTAGACCAACGCAAAACAACTGCGAACCTCGCTGGACCATGCCCCATCAACCGCGACTCGCCTCTAGACCTGTGGCTGCACACTTGCCTTCTCGGCCCCGCGTAATCGAATCCAAGAAAACCCATGCCCAAGACTATCTCAGAATGGGAGGGCCCAGTCATGATAATCAACTGAAAATGGCATTCTGTCATGAATGAAAAGAAAAACAATACCCATATCATAAACTTCTGATACCGGGTTTCTAATCAAGTAATAACCGCCGCCAACCACCATTCGGAATAGGTCTCTCAACCTCATCAACCATCTCCTTGTCAAGATCTCGAGTATAGTCGGTCCTAGAATCGAAGCCGTGAGAGGAGTCTGAATGATGACTCACAGCGAGCGATGTTCGGGAATCGCGAATCGCGCATGCTCCTCGGGCTCATGAGGATGACTCAAGCGGCCTCTTGTCAGCTTGCTTCTTTGTCCTGGGTGCCGCGATGCGCCCAAATTTAAACAGGAACTAGGTCAAACAAGTTGATAAAACAATCTGCAGATCCACACGGTGGGTGTGGAATTTCGCACGCTGCGGTCGATTCAGTTCACGGGCGTGAGAACCCGCACTCACTAGGCATCGGCAATCCAAAAAGTACAACTCAATAATATCTCTAACTTCGTTCTAAAATGTAAAACCATTGTTCCAATTGAAGAAACGAAGCATTATTAACAGTTAATCAATAGAAATCATGAATTGACGAAAGAAGATGAAGAAAATGAATTTACCGATGAGGAGAAGTGAGAAAATAAAGAGCCGGCCGGAAAAACTTGCTAAAATCACATCAAGCATGGCAGAATGGACTCGGAGAATGTTGTGAGAGTGTTTTCGAGTGAAAAGAGTGGTGAAGAAGGAGAGAAATCATCCCTTTTAAAGCAGAACTTTCGCGACTCTTGACGTGATCCACGCAGGCGCTGTGAAATTCACGCCCGTGTGCCCTCACTTCAAAAAGCTCCAGAGTGCGCATCCCAAGTCGCTCGACTCTCACCCGACTTAGAACGATCTCCCACGGCTGTGGAAAGGTATCTACACCTGTGGCGCCCAAACCCAGCAGGCGGGGCCTTGCGCCCACGGCTTCCCTGGACATCCGAGGAAGATATCAAGTCTTCCACACTGTGTGCATTCCCCATGAGCTGGACATTCACTAGCCCAATTCACGCGGCCGCGCGTGCACTTGTGTTTTCTCGGGATGGAGGAACAACTGCTGCAGTTTAGCGCAGGGCGTGCAGGAAATTACCCATGCCCATGTGTGGTTAGCAGAAGTCGCCCACGAGGCGAGTCGCACGCCCTCCGTGTTCTCTGGAAAAGCGCCCAGCCTCTGCAGCAGGCACCCATGCGAGAATTACCCACGGGCGTGCGCGTCGGTGAGGTCATCCACGAGGCAGCCACTCTCTGTGCCCTCTCGGATGAGTTCTCAGACACATCACAGGGCGTGTAGAATTTCCATGACGCCCGGTGTGTTCTCTGGATGACTTAGAAAAACTCGCGGAGCTCTGCTGAACTAGTCCGAACATGTCTACACACTCGCAGCACCTTGCCTATTATGCAAAATTTACCAGATAAAAACACAAAATAGAACTCAAACGACCAAACTTCGCCAATTCGCAACAAAACACACAATGAATTCTTTTAAAACCCCACAATAAAATCGCAGCACAAATACTCAAAAATTTCAACACCAACACTTAACAATTTATTCATGCAAACAAACTAAACTAAAAGGTACAACGCATAGAACACTTGGGTTGCCTCCCAAGAGCGCTTGTTTAACGTCCACTAAAAGCTTGTATCTTCTCTTACCTCCGCGGGGGTTCATGAATGAAGGTTTCCCTCTTACCCATAATTCGAAAGCATGATGAGCAAAGTCTTTTGAGGGTAGAGGGTATACAATCGGGACTTCGGACCACCCTAGCAATCGTCAGTCCAACTTCCTTGGCTCATGTACGTCTCCAGATAGTCTTGGGGCGTTTTCGGTGCGTCTCCTAGCCCTCTTCATTTTCTCGGAGCACATTCTTCTAAAGATCCCGGGGTAGATGTTTCCTCCTCCATTCGAGACCAAGCATCATTACTTCTTCATTTGCTCTCCACTTTGTCTAACAAACCTTCATACGGATCCGGGTTGAACATTTTCCTGTGATATATTCATCAACAATCTCATCGAGTAGTGTCTAGAAAAATACAAAGTGTCGTCAAAATCGAGAAAGGCCCGCATGGCTTCATCAAAGGCGGTAAGTGAGCTTATCGTCTCGACTCTCAATGTGAGCTCTCCGCCCGTCCATGTCCATCAATGCTTTGGAAGTCCGCAAGAACGGTCTCCCAAGTATCAAGGGTAGTATCTTCATCCTCATCGACATCTAGCACTACAAAGTCAACGGAAAAATATACTTGTCCACCTTGACAAGCACGTCTTTAATGATGCCTCTCGGATGTCGATACTCGCTCGGTCCGCCAATTGTAAAGTCATCCGAGTAGGCCCTAGGCTCACCCAAGCCTAGCTTTTTGGAAGAAAGTGTATGGCATGACGCTGATGCCTCCCCTGAATCCGCCAATGCCATTTCCTCACCTAAGTTGCCGATGTTACATGGAATAATGAAGCTTCGGGTCCTTCTTCTTGTTCGGCATGTTCTTTTTGCAACACTAGCTGAGCATGAAGCATCAAGCTTTCCACCTAAGCACTCTCCTCCAATTTCCTCTTGTTGGTCGATAGGTCTTTCGGGAACTTTGCATACTTAGGCATTTGAGCCAAAGCCTCAACAAAAGGAATGTTGATGTGGAGTTGCTTGAACAAACTCGAGAACTTCTTATATTGTCCATCCCTTGGTCATTCTTCAATCTAGAGGGATAAAGGGATTCTTGGCTTGAAAGGGAGGGGTGCCACCTCTTTCTCTTTGTTCGCTCCCTTCTCAACCTCTACAACCTCGGTGCGTGTTCTTCGGCTTCTCACTCGGAAGCCTCCCTTCAACCTCACGACCGCTTTCTCAAAGCAATCGCCTTCACATGTTCTCTCGGGTTGGTTTTCCGTGTTGCTTGGTAAACTCCCATGTGGCCTTTCGGAAAGAGATTTCTCAATTTTTCCCCACTTGATTTTTCAAGATTGTGCAAGGAGGCGGTGTGATTGCAGTGTAGCCTCTCTGATTCAAACCTTTGTATTTGCCGATTGAACAAATCTAGCCAAGTGCTTCTCCAAATCCGTCATTCGGGTTTCCAAGCACGAAATTCTGTTTTTCCACTTGAGGGCTTGTTGTTGTTGTTGGAACCCCGATGGCCTCATGGTCTTCTGTGGTCCTTGATTACTCCATGAAAAAGTTGGGATGATTCTTCCAACTTTCGAATTGTAGGTAGTTCTTTGTATGGATTCCCTTGAGGTCTCATTCCATTACCTACAAAGTCAACATTCTCAAGCGAAGAAACATCACCAATGACGATTGGGCAATCGGAGAGCATGTCCTCCCACCACAACGGTGCAATTGGTCACGCACGCAACTCTATTGACTATAAGATCTAGCTTCTTACTCAAACTCTCCACTTGGGCCGCCAATGAAGTTACCGCATCAATTTCATGGAGACCGGCCACCTTTTTCTTTTCCCTAGCGTTCCACTGGTATCTATTTAACCACATTTCCTCAATCAATTGGCTGAGCCCTCGCTCGGGGGTCTTGCTACCTAAGGTACCTCCTAGCACCAGCATCCAAGAGTTGCCTTGTACTCGGGGTTCAAACCATTGTAGAAGGTTTGAACAATCATCCACTCCGGGGAATCCGTGTTGTGGACACTCTGCGAGAGTTCCTTGAACCTTTCCCATGTCTCAAATAGAGACTCCAATTCCAAGCGCATAAAGAATGAGATCTCATTCCTAAGCTTTGCGATTTTGGGAGGGAAATAGCGGGCTAGAAAAGCTTCTACCATCTCCTCCCATGTGAGTGATTGATGCCCTAGGTAATGAGTGTAGCCATGCTTTGCTTTTCCCCTTAAGGAAAATGGGAAGGCTCTCAATTTGATGGCATCATCCATGCACACCATTTATCTTGACATGTCACACACTCGAGGAAGCTCTCTATGTGATCTGTTTGGATCCTCATCGGCCAAACCATTGAATTGTGCGGGATCTAGCTGACATATGGATGAATGTCGAGCTTTTAGCTCAAAAATTTTGAGCTGTAATTGGGGGGACGCACAATACTCGATTGTGTCCCCAACAACGAAAGAGTCCGGCATAATCGGATAGTGTTCATTGTTGCTCATTTTGTTACGCCATGTTGTCGGATCCTTCTACTTCCAAATCGTGGATTAGGTCGTTCTTGTCACGAGTTCTTTCCACTCTCGCTCGAGTCATGCGTTCAAGCTCAGGGGTCTCCTTCAATCAATATTGATGGATTCCCTCGAGTCATAACACGGAGCTGCACCAAAAGTAAAGAAAAAGAAAATCGAAAAGATGATAGAATAAGAAGATATGAAATAGAATGTGTAGTGAAATAGCTAAGAAAAAGAAAGTGCAAAGTATCTCTAAGCGCCTAGTTCGCAGCGGCGCCAAAAACTTGACAAGGTCCCCTTGCTTATATCCATAAGTGCGGGTTTGTCGAGTAATAATCCCCGGATGAGCGGGGTCGAATCTATAGGGAGTAGGGAGTAAAGACACTTAATTTGATTCTTAGCTATGTGGAGTATCAACAATGATAAGTGTGGAATTGATTCAATTCTCAGAAATTAAAAGCATAAAGTAAGAGAGTAAAAGTAAGGAGGAGGAAAGGCAATCGATAAAGATGGGGTACTCGGGATGATGCTTCACCCTAGGATAATCGCTTCAAGTGCAAGAACTCTCTATTATGCTTCCTAATCAATGCAATGGTGAGTCGTGGAAATCCTTACACACATAGTCCCAAATCTAAGGTCAACTATGCCTAACTCTATACATGTCCCGGAGGAGAAATCGAACAATCTCAACACCTCGCACTTTGTCATAGAGTTGCAATGAGCTCTAGGGATTCTAAGTAATAAATATCTTCCCTAGATTTAGACCTAACCCTTTGGTCAAGGCGGAAGGTCCTAGCCACAATTAAGCCCTAGATACTAAGATCACCTCAACGCTTCACTCCATTACACGCGCAACTAGGCCCCAGTGGAGGTTCATCCCTTAGACCATTCACTCTATTATGCGCATAAAAGAACTCAAAGAGCGGAGGTAGAATCTATCACGTCGGAGGGAAAGGGGACGCTCACAGTGCCTCTCGACTCACCCTCTCAACCCTCTCCAACTAGCTTTGTCTAGCGCTCGTGGTGTGTCACTCACTCACAAGGTTACCAACAAGAACTCTCAACCCTAGTGTCACTCTCAGGGAAATGTTCATACAATCAAGCATTCAAGGTTGGAACTCACAATAAACATCAATTTATTGAAAGCATAATAAAAAGTTCAAAGAAAGCGAATACATCCTAGGGTTCACAATCACCCTGAGTACCCACTAGGGGTTTAGCTCTCCATGTAGCTAAGTACAATCAAAGAAATAGAATGTAAAAGCAATGAATCCATAAAGAAACCCCCTCGATAGTCGTGTCGATTCTCTTGTGGAAAGTCCTCTACTCGTCGTCCAAGGATTCCTTCGTCCGGTATAGGATACGACTCGATTGAAGCTCCCCTACCAACCTTCTTCCTAATGGAATCACGATGTCGGAGCCGTAGAACCTCTCCAAAACCTTGGCCAATACCCCTCGAAACCCTAGCCAAAGCCCTCTCGCAGGTTGGGGAAAAGATGGAGAAAAGAATGCCAAAATCGTGGCTGAACCGGCTTTAAATAGGCCTAGACTCGGGCAACTCCACGGGCGTGGATGGTACATGCGCCCGTGCGGAATTTCCACATAGGCGTGGATAATTTCCACACGCCCGTGTGGATTCTCTGTTTCTCTGATTTCTCAGCCGGCTGTGAATAGTGTTGCTACAGTGATTGCTACATAGGTTCTCTAGCGCTCTGCTACAGTCTTCGACCTGAATAACTTCCTAATTCCATACTTTCATCGGGGTAACGCAAACGGGCACACGTTCACGTCGTGTATCACTTGCTTCTTCAATGATATATATGTTGGTGGGGTTCTTGTTCTTTTATGCATAAGACGGAATGCTCGAGTGTGACTGCCTTTGTGCCCCTCCAAATGGATGTACTCACTCGAATGCGAGGAGGTTGGCACACACTTTAGCATCTCACACCTGTCCTATGTCTTCGCATTTGAACCTTAGCAAGATCACCTCCAAAATAGGTGCATTATGATCCACATTGGCCTATTTCCTTCATACTTAGCCTCACAGCCCTACCTACGTAAAAGTAACATAAAAACACACATATTAATGTAAAAACCTGAGAAAAGTAATGCTCAAAATAAGGAATGAACACTTCACATTCATATCGCACAAGCACTTATCAGTAATTCCAAGGCAAGCAAGAAAATCACAAGAGCAATGATGCTAAGAATAGGCCTAGGGATGACGATTCCCAAGAGGGGTCATTATGATATAAGGATGCATAAAAATAAATGGCAAGGGTGATTTAGACCGATGGACCTCAAAATTAGTTCAACCCCAATTTCTCGGCGGCTAAACCCTAATCCCGTACAAATAATGACAAGGATCTCTCCTTAATCATATTCCTACGATTGCAATTAATACAAGGAGATCATGCGATAAGGATGCACTTAACCTAAGTTTATCCTCATGGTTCGGAGGGGCTACCTACATCCAATTTCTCCACATAACGGTCTAGTACATGTGAGTAGGTCACATCTATGTATACAACCCAAACAAGAACTAAGGATTTCTCCACATAATAGTTCTAGGCATGAAACACAATGAACCAAACCATAAATCACAGCAATGCACGCCAAATGTAAATGTAGCATCCAAAATACATGATGAACCCCCCAAGGTTCACCTACATCCGGTGGCCTTGGGGGTCTAGTGCGCCATCATACAAACAAGCATATCAATCTCAACAAAAACAAGAAGTAAATGCATAAATGACACTCCCTAGTCCGAATGATGTTGAAGAAGGAAAAATGCTGGCCGAATGACGCTTCCTCAAGCCCAAGGAAAGCCGAATACTCCTCCTCCTTTGATGATGAAGCTTTCCCCTTGAGATCTAGCCCTTGATCTTCCCAAGCCTCAAGCCAAAACACTCTTCAAAATAATCTCTTCCTTTCTCCTCTTCTTCCCAAGTGCTGGTTGCCAAGGATCCTCTAAAGTCTCCCTTTTTTTTTTTGCCCTTTTTCGTCCAAAAATCCCCCTATATATCACTCATCATGCCCCCAAAATGACCTCCATCCCGAGTGGTATACCTCTCTCTATGAGTTCAATCCCGGGTGGTATACTCGTCTCTATGAGGACCTCATTCAGGTGGTATACTGGCTCCATGAGGTCCTCATAGAGCTCCTTATTGACACTGTTTGGGGTAGGCAAACTCCACAAATGTACTCGGAATAGTATCTATACTGGCTCAATGAGTACCTCATTGAGCAGTATGCCTTTAAGCAAAACTTGTTCTCTTCATTGGCTATAGTAATCATCCCGGGCTCTATACCGGGCAGCATTGAGGCCGTATGCTGTGATTCAATTCCGGACTCGAAACTCTCCAGGTGCTACAGTGACTATGGTACAGTACCACGGCCTAGTTTTCTTCTCTTTTTTGCCCAAATCATATCTTCGTGTCTTCCATGGCGTTCCCGTGACCTGTAAAGCAAATAACACATGATTAAGCACAAAACGGGCATCAATTCCAATGAAAATACATGCTAGAGGTAACAAATACATATACTAAAATACATACATTAAGACACTTATCAAATATCCCCACACCTAAGCATTTACTTGTCCCCAAGCAAACACATCATGAAAAACAATGATAATGATAAGTGTCTAAATATAATACCTCCGGCTCAAATAAATACAAGACTCCACAAGCATTGGAAAATGATAAAAAGATAATGAGTTACAAACATTAAGTACAATGGAAAGATCTTGTCTCACCTCCTATATGTCTGTGCCATGTGTGTGAACCTTGTATTTCATCTGTCCTGACCTGGTCCGGTCCACTAACTTCAATCATCATAGCTCTAGATGCTAATCACTTCACATGCAAGAGTACTCAGTCTTAAAATGCTAAGTGCTACTCTAATGAACAAGAAAGATCCTTCTAAGTCTTGAACTCAAACTAACTCCCTTTTTTTTTTCTCAAAGCCTCTAGTAGGTAGCCAAAAAGATCACTAGGGTTTTTATTTTCATTTCATTTCATTTTCCTAGTCGACTAACATAGACTGCACCAAAAAAATTCTTTTACGGAGGGTGCACATCTTTGGTTAGGCACAAGAGCCACCCAACTACTCGATTACAATCTACATAGACGCATTCATGCTTCATTAGCAGAGGAATACTGACATAGACTCATTTTTCTCTTTTCATTCATTCTCTTTTTTTAATCATTTTATCTTTTTCACATTCATCCAAGATCATGTCTTCAGACTACTCTACATGCCATAAAATTAGGGTTACCTCAATAAGACTTAGAAGTTCTTAAGAGTTCATTGAAAGAAAGAACATAGAATTCTAAGGCCTAGTACTCAAAGTTGTGTGTTAAGCAATCAAGAGAGATAGAGTAGTCATGTTGGTTATTCCCAGGTCATCAACACAAGATTCAGTGCACAAGCCAATACTAGAGGTGAAACAAGATTCAATAAAGCACACAAAGCGTGTAACTCACATCCATCATTAAACCATGCTAGAAGAGTCTTACAAGAATGAACAAACCATCATGGGTACACTAGCATGTAAATAATAATCCTAATAGCGTCGCTTCTTCAAGTAAAAGCACATTTGACGAGAATCTTACTAACTCTGCACTAATTAGAACACATGATTATGACTACCTTTGTGCCCCTCCAATTTACATAATCCATTGATCACAATGGAGGTTGGCACACACTCATATGTCTTTCAAGCACAACTTGCATCTTCTCTTGTGTTTCACTTCAAGATTCCATCAACATAATACATTCGCAATCTACTTTAGCTTCTTTCTTCTCTATTTGGCTCCACAACCCTATATGAGCAAATGAACACAAAAACACATGCATTAGTGATAAAATCTAGTAAAAGTGATTCTCATCGTAAGAAAAAGAATACTTCGTATTCTTAGTACACAAACACTTATCAATTTCTTTGAATTATTATACGGAGTTTTAAATATTTTTAGAAAATACTGACAATAAAAATATTGAAAATCATCCACATTTGATATTTGAATAGATTTCCTGTGCATAACTTCAAAACAAGATAAAAAGAAAAATAAGAATGAATAAATATGAAAATCAATTAAGAACATGTACTAAAATCTCTATTTATATAAAATTTAAAACAAATTTGAAGTTGTTTTACTCCATCATCATCAAAGCAGTATGCCTCATCTTTGTTTACTCAGTCATCATCATCATTAATAAATTTACATTCATTATGATTGATTTCTTCTTCTTCTTCCTCCTCCTTTTCTTCAATAGCAACACCCAAATATATCAATATTTCACGAATTTCCTTCAACAATTGTAGCAATTAAGTAAGATCTATGCAATTATTCACTATCATCCTCTAAAGTAGTTTCATGAAATGCAAATTGAAAGTCTTCATTTTCTTGGAATGGCTCATGATTGTTATCAGGAAAATCATATAAGTCACGAGGTTTAGTTTTCATAACAACTTTCTAATTAAGCTCTTTAAATATCTTTCACATAATAAACTTGTTCAGCTTGAGAAGCCAAAACATATGATTCATCCGTTTTCAATTTGTGCATGACATGAACCATGAGATCGAGACCCATACTTGTCAACCTTAAATTTACCTTTGTGATACACATCCCACCTATCAGCCTTTAATACAGTGACACTATTTTCTCTAGGGTAATTTAATTGTATAATATCTTTTAACACGCTAAAGAAATCCAAGTGACCTATATTCTCATCCCCTTTCATAAGAATGTCATTGTTTTGAGATTTCAATTGCAAATCTTTGTCTTTTGTATTAATCCTCCAACCATTGATAATGAAGCTTCTGTAGCGATAGACATGCCTATCCGGCCCACAAGCTAGATTGAGTAATTGATCATTAACTAATTCACTTCCTTCACTGTGCAATTGGGTAACCTATGATAAATAATAACCATTAAACATTTAAATTATGTATCAATTATAAATAATGAAAATTAGAAATAAAAACATATTTAAAGTACTTACATATTCCTAAAAC
Source organism: Dioscorea cayenensis subsp. rotundata (assembly GCF_009730915.1). Taxonomy (NCBI): domain Eukaryota; kingdom Viridiplantae; phylum Streptophyta; class Magnoliopsida; order Dioscoreales; family Dioscoreaceae; genus Dioscorea; species Dioscorea cayenensis. The sequence continues at coordinate 20,490,093 of NC_052477.1, forward strand.
TATTGATGAGATTCTTTTTTGTAACTTCTTTCTACATTTCTAGGATCCACTCTCGTTAGTTTTTCCTTATGCAAGCTTTACATTAAAACCAAATATAATATTATTAGATAACTATAAAAATATATAAACTATAAAACAAATTATACAAATAATTAAGACAAAATTACAGTACATACTCCACAAACATTTTGATTTCCTCACATTTTTCTAGCGCATACATTCTAGCTTGAGCCCATTCAATTAAGGTTAACTCTTCATATTTATTTCCAAATAATGGGCTACCAACTTGTGAAATACTTGCAACCCCATTGGAGAATGATCATCACCACTTTCCTCGTTGTTTCTTTGAGCATGATTCAACATAGTCTCGATATCATGCAAATACCTTGAACAAAAATGCACGCATTCTTGCACAAAATAAGCTTCAGCAATTGATCCTTCTAGATGTGCCTTATTTTTGACATATGATTTAAGCCTCCTAAAATATCTCGCTATAGGATACATCCATCATAACTGTACTGGGACTGAAATTTTAGCCTCACCCACAATATGAGATGCTAAATGCACTATTATGTCAAAAAATGAGGGAGGAAAAATCTTCTCTAATTTGCAAAGTGTAAAAGGGATTGATTTCTCCAGCCTCTTCAAGTCATCAAAGTGTAGGATTTTACTACATAAGTCTCTTAAATAAATGCACAACTCAATTAGCACTTCACAAACATTTTTATCTAGCAAACCACGTATAACTAAACGGAGACAGTGCGTGATACAAAAATATATGGCAATCATTGCATTTCATTCTAAAAATCGTGCATTCAGTAAGACTAACACAACGGGAAATGTTGGAAGAATAGACATCTGGAATTAGTTAAGAACTAACAGAATGCCTAGTTTTCATCTTTAGACATTGAATAACAAGCAAGTTAAAATGCACACCTGCCATTGCATGTGGGATTTGTATGAAGCTCAGGCCGTATACTTAAAGATTCTAAATCAAAATGAGTATTGAGAGAATCTTTTGTTTTCCCTTCAATTTCAAGCATGGTTCAAATTATGTTGTCACATACATTTTTCTCAATATATGTCGTAACATAAGGGTTCTCCAATATGATATTTAAAAAAATATTTTCTCCAATTTCCAAGAGGTAGAACATCTCCACGTTTTCTTTTATTTGGAGCCCTACAAAATTTCACCTGGTTAAGAAAAATTTTAATGTAAGCAAAACTAAATTAAAATAATAGAATATAAATGGATAATAAATGTTTTAACATGCATATTTTATATATTATTTGCACTACATTTAGCATGAAATTTTATATGTTTAGTACCAAACTAGTACAAAATTGTATTCTTTCATTCACCATGGGGTCTAAATGTTTTTCAACACCCAGAACTAAACAATGCTAGGATGTGACTTATGGCCCAAGAAATCAACTTTATTCACAACGGCCTTCATAATGGCCATTGTGACCTCATGAGCGGACTCAGTCGATAAATAACCTAAGGTTTTTACAATTCGCGAGGAATTCTTTTGCCGAATTTGGTTAGAGGAAGCCGGATTTCTAGAGGGCTTTACGACTGGAGACAAGGATCAACCTGATTTCAATGGATTAAGCTCGGTTTTCCAAGAGGAAGTCAACACTTATTGATAGTGGAGGGCACAGCAAAGAGATTCGGCATCATGATCTTGATGATCATAGGATCTTCTCAACCTCTTCCATTGGAGATCTATTGAAGGGAGTTAGTTTTTGGATTATTTACATTTTCTTGTGAATTTTGTACTCTTTAATCTTTATTGTTTATCCATAGGACCCCAATTCGAGGGGAATTGTATGTTGATGTAACTAGGCTTTTTCTTATGAACTTTTATTGGAAATATTTTTTTAATCTAATTGATTGTGATTCATTGCATGGTTGCTTGTTGATTAACGTGTTGATGCTGTGAGGAAGAGATTTCCATTCATTAGAACACCCATACCTTGCCAGATCTATGCATGCACTAAAAGATTAGGTATTTATAGATTTATAGATTAGCGCTTGATTATCCTTTTAGAGGATTTCTTGATCTTAAGGCGAACATAGGAGGTTGGGGTGAAAGAAATTCCATCTTAAGTTCCTAGTGCTTCGGATCTAGTTTCCAAGAGATTGGGACTAATAAGCCTCTAAATTCCCCCAGTCCATCACTAGATAACATTGTCATAATTGATTTCACATCACAAGAAATTGTTGAGGGACTCCTTATATGACTACCTACTCCTTCCAATTGCACTTCATGATCCTCAATTGTATTTTAATAATTAGTTTGTAGAAGTAGATCTAAGAAATGCCATAGACAATAGGTTATTGATTAAGTGAAAAAGAAGTAATAGGAGCCTCTCAGTGTTCCCTGACGAATACCGTACTCACCCATGAGGTATTACTTGACAACCCGTATACTTGCGGTGTTACACGCACCAAACCATTAGCATGGTTGGCGTGTGTCAATGAATAATTGTTGAAAAGATATCAAACTTCACCTGAGAAAATTAATTATATGGTTCAATAATATCATCCTCCTGATAATTGCCTCGGTGCAGTTCACTTCTCTTTAGTGCCATTGAATTCTTTAGTGTTTTTGCGTCATGAATGATTAGTTGGTAAGAAACGGCGATGACTAAGGTATCATGTTTTACATCCATTATAAAGCCTACGAAATGACATATCCAGATTGCAAATAGGACAATCTACTTTAGCATTGGTGCTTCATTTGGATAGAGTACCATAGGCTAGAAAACCACTTATAGTCTATAAAAGAGCTGCATGTAAGTGAAAGTTTTCCTCTGAATATGCATCATATATCTCCACACCTGTCTCCCAAAGGTATTTTAACTCATCTATCAATGGCTCTAAGTATACGTCAATATCATTTACAGGGGCTTTAGGACTAGGAATCAATAGTAATATAATGAAATAAGGATCTTTCATGCAAAGCAATCGAGGAAGGTTATAGCAAACCAATACTACTGGCTATACACTATAAGAAGTGCTCATATTCCCAAATTGGTTAAAACAATCACTTGTTAGTGGAAATCCAACATTACGTGAGTCTGTTGCAAAAGTGAGATGCATTACATCAAAACTTTTCAAAGCTAGAGAATTATCCAAGTGCCCTATAAGCTGATCATGACAAGGTTTTTATTTATGCCACCTCATATCCTTAGCAATATTTAATAACATGTACAAATGTTGTAAGCATGGAGTTAATGGGAAATGTCATAAAACTTTTTGTGGAATTTTTTTCTTGGCATTATACTCATCAGTCATTTTTCTTATTTTCCTATTGTTCTTTCATCCAGATTCACCACATGTTGGACAAGATTCAACATTCTCGTATTTCTTTTTATAGAGGATGCAATCATTTATACAAGCATTTGTCTTCACATATGAAAACCCTAGATCTCGAGAAATTTTCCTACTCTCGATATATGAGCTAGGAAACTTTGTTATCATTAGGAAGCCATGTTTTCATTATTTGAAATACACTATCAATTGTATTTGCACTAATCCCATAGAGACATTTCCAATTCAATTCTTCAATAATGAAAGATAGTGTCGAAGATTTAGGGAAGCCAGGATATAACTCTTGTTCTAATTCACGCAACAATCTATAGAATTTAGCAACTTCTTCGTTTGGACTACTAGGATAACTTTTTATAGCACCATCAGTTTCTTCATATTGAGCATTAGAATAGTCCCTTATTTGAAAATCAAACTGATCAACATAATCTACATTCCCACGTCTAGGATCATGCAATATATCACGCATCCCATTATCATTATCAACATTTTCCTCGCTTCCATGATCATTATCACTATCAGAAAAGTATTGTATCTGCTCTCCATGATGGTACCACTCCTTGAAGTTTCTATTTATCGCATTTAACATCAAATGTTCACACAGCAACTGTTGTGGCCTACATTTATTATTGTTACACTTCATACATGGACAATGAGCTATTTTGCTTTCATCACTTTTCCCAAATACAAAATCAAGGAACTCAGTAACACCCTTTCATATTGGGGTATTTTCCTATCAATTATATCCATCAATGATTTATAGATTACCATTGTCCTACATTAGAAATTAACTAAAATTAAAACAAAAATTATAAAAAGTTTAATTCCAAGCATAATTTCAATATTTTAAGCATTATCAATTTTTTTACAAATTATAATATCTCTCACTTTTTTTAAATGATAAAAAAATATTTTAATGTGAGACAAAATTGAAATTAAGGATTAAATGTGATCCTAAACAACAACAACAACAAAGGCATAACGACAAATTATAATCATAAAGCATAAAGTTAACTTTCTTACTAATGAATTCAAATTAAGGAAAGCTTCATCATCTGATGCATTAAAGGCAATTATCAATAGACATCCAATAGTAAGATAAATTCTCATGAAAGGTAGATAATTTGAAAAAGAAGACAAATATGATTAAATTATCAATTCCTTGACAATACTAAGAAGAACTCCTCACACTACTGAAAAAACAGAAAAAGTAAAATATGACCCTTAAGGTTGTGGAGGCCATCTCTAGCATGCATAGAAATCAACGTGTACCTCTAATCAAGTTTGAAGACCTAGTACATAACCAATATCCGAGGCAACAAAATTTATATATAATTTTACCATTAAGTGTACCTCTAATCAAGTTTGAAGACCTGGTACATAACCAATAGCCGAGGCAACAAAATTTATATATAATTTTACCATTAAGTGTACCTCTAATCAAGTTTGAAGACCTGGTACATAACCAATAGCCGAGGCAACCAAATTTATATATAATTTTACCATTAAATATAAAATGAACAAAGTCCTAAATAAAACTAGAAGTCAAACAATTTATATATTATTCTCCGTATAGTTATTTTTATATATATTTCTAATTAGTATTATTGATTATGATATACCATATATGTTTATATTTAATTTAATTTAATTTTTATTGTTAGATTACCTTGATTTTATTAAATATACAAATCATTATAGGATGGAGATGATAGAAGTAGTCTTGGTTCTTAATTAACTACTACTCCTCATTTTCATTATAGACATAATAATCCAATAGATGGTATGATTTTTATAATATCATTTAATTATATTTTGAAATTATTAAAATTATCAATTTTATGATTTATTTATCACTTTTTTTATTAATTGATTTAGATGTATTTGTATATTTTTATTTTGCAGATAAAAGACCACCATGATAAATTTAAAGGTAATTCCAAGGATTGAAGCCTTAACTTTATTATAATGTTTGAAAGCTATTTGTTAAAGATTTGTAAATCATGTTTGACATTATTTTTATGAATAATTTTTATTACTATTTTGTTTAATTATGTAAATTAATTTTCTAGAATTTAAATTTTATCCCACAAATTATTAAATTATATATAATATTTAAAATAGTATTATGAAAAATTATACAATATTTTCAAACACTTGCGAATGTTGCATTTCATTGTTATCCACAAATACTATATGGTTAAAACAATAATTATGAAATGTCGATACAAGACTATTAAGAGACACTTAACAAATGTACTAAATAATTCTTATGACGACATTTATAAATGACATTTAATTTTAAAATTATATATGATGAATAACTTTTACCAATATTTAGAAATATTGACTTAAATTAGGATTTATAATCGCTATTTTGTTAAACCAATGTTTATAAAAGGTTAACATAAGTAATTTAAGATAACTTTAACGAATGTTACTATATAATCTCTAAAACATTAATTATAAATGTTGCAATATTTCAAAATTGATGTAATACAAGCTTGTGGCAACATCTGCAAATGTTGCGCAAAATAGAAAAAAATGATGCTCAAGCCATTTACAAATGTTGGAAAAAAATTCATATTGAGGTTGTTTACAAATGTTGGAAAAATATCACAATAAGTTTCACAATATATAGGTACCAAAGTTTTTTGAAAAATGTTACAACAAAGCATACCGATTATGGCAATTGCAACATATAATCGACATTTGTTACAAAAGTTGGTATGGAGCTATTCCAATGATTTTTGGCTATTTTACGACATATGCCAAATAGTTGATTATGTATATATGGAGACAGCAAGGGATTATATATATAAACAGTCTTTATGCGTTTTTTTAAAAGAATTATAAATATGTACATTATTTTTTAAATATTCGTAGCTTAAAATAAATTGGTACACATGTAAAATATAAATTTAAATAATATAGTAATAATAGAATTATCTCTAAACTATTAGTGCTTATTAATGATAATATATATATGCTATACTAATAACAAAATTATCTCCACCCAAAAAATTTAATAATAGATCTTAAGTTGATCTTATCACCCAAAAAAAGATGTACTTAATCTTATCAAAAAAACTAATTGTGCTTTGCTTGCAAAATTTTTTGGATGAGGGTATGATTTCAAATTTGAATAATAACACTGCCAACGTAATGCAACATTGAATTCCATAATAAAGTTAGGTCAAAATTCTGACATTATTTGATGTAAAGCATAGACACTTGACAAATTAAAACAAGCATATTAATATAGAAATATGTTATATATTAGATGCCGAAAATAATGTGTGGTAATTAATGATTACCTATATATATATATATATATCAATATATTATACTAATATGAAATTTATGTGTAAGGAAAAAAACATAATAATATATCTAATTCACCATTTTTATAGGTGAAGATAAGTTGATCTTATCACACGCACACACACACACAAGAAAAGCACTTGATCTTATCAAAATAACAAATTTGTTCTTAGTTTCACGGAATAAGCCCACATTTTTTTATGATATTTTGTTTGGAGCATGATGCAATTATACAATTTATATATATATATATATATATATATATATATATATATATATTATTGACAATATTATATACTTCAGAAATAAATAATTTAAAAAAGTTAACCAATGTGATGTGGCGGTCTTGTACTACCAAGATGCTAGATATAGAATTTCATAGTAAGCTTATCTGAAAATTCTTATAGCATTATATCACCTACATCATACATATATTAAACAAATTAAAACAATCACTATATATTTATCAATTAATTTGATTTTATAATACGAGTGTATTACTAATTTACAAATATATTATATATGATCCCACCCAATGAGTTTGATGATAATGACTATTTCTATTATATGAATAATAAAATTATCTCTAATGGAAAAAATATAATAAATTTGTAATGAACATTCTTCAAAATAATTTTATTTTATCAAAAAGAAAAAAAGAAAAAAGAAAATCCCACAAGCTGATAATTTGAAAAAAAAAAATTAACCAATATGACTTAGTGTTGTACCATTAAAATTCTAGATATTGAATTTTATAATAAGTTTGGTAAAAATTCTTATAAATTATATCAAGTAAAGCATATATAGTAATAATAATCATATTCATAATATGTTTCCAAGTAAGACTAATAAACTAAAAATATATTATATACAATCCCACTGTAACAGTATGGGCGCTAATGATTATTTATATATATATATATATATATATATATATATATATATATATATATATATCTATACATATTATACCAATAATAGAATTGTCTTTACCCAAAAATATAATTGACTCCCAAAATTTTCCAATCATACGTTGTGGAAAATGAAATTAGTGAAGACACGGGCAACCGAAGGAGCTCAAAAGGAATGAACGGAGACATGCGCCTTTGCTTCACCCCTGAGGGTTTTCATTTCTTCGCTCCAGTTCACTTCTCCCCTCCTCCATGCATTGAAGAGGAGGATTTTGTTTGGACCTTTGACAATGATGAGGAGGAAGAAGGCGTGTTGTCTGTGCTACTAGATCTGGATTATTAGGACTCCTCTTGCGGTGAAAGCTCACCGTCAGCAATTTGGAAAGCCAAGGGGCCATGGAGCTTGGCTCTTGCCCTGGTGGAAGAAGTTCTTGTGAGTTTCCAGCATAGAGAACTGGCAGAGGATGTGGTGAGGGTCATGTTGACGAATGCAAAACCGGCAATGGTGGAGCTTTGCTCCCATGCCAGAGGGTTTGGCTTGTCCAAAAAGATCCCGGCGATAGTGGAGCTTGGCTCCCATGCTGGTGGGTAACGAAAAGATCCTAGCAATGGTGGATCTTGGCTCCAAGGCTAGTGATGGTCATAAAAAGATCCTGGCGATGGTGGAGCTTGGCTCTCATTTCCTCAGTCGGGGAGCAAGCAATGATAATGGCAAAGAAGGCTCATTTGGTAAGATACCAACCGTGGTTGAGCCTCGCTGACACAGCGAACTCAAATTCTTTGCTGGCGTGCTTCAGGTGATGGTCAAGCTTCACTCCCATGATGGCCAAGGTACCTTATTCGGGAAACTACCGGTGGTGGTCAGCATTGCTCCCACGGTGATGGTGGACCGTTGATGCCGCGCTAGAGAAAGTCAATGAGAAGGACTGACAATGGCACCGGTTCTCGGTGGCAGACTAATGGTTAGGAGTGTGACAATGGGTTTCTGGTAGTAGGATCGAGGTGTTGTGGTGTCGAGTTTTGGAGCGCTTGTCCTGAGTATACACTAAAGACTAGGACAAGTAACGGGTTTCAACTAGCTAAGATTAGCAGGTTCGAGGATTTGATGTCGAGTGGTGATTTACAGTCGACTGTGAGATCAAATGGAAGTGGGCTCTGTGTTCTAAGCGCTGAGTTTGAGGACCCATTTGTTGTTGAAGCTGGGCTTAAATTTGTTATAGGCCCGGATGAGGTTAATTTGATCAACTCAAGAAATCTGGATGTTTTGGAGGGCTCTCTCATCCTATGTAAAGTGGGCTGGTTTCAGGCCCAAACAAATTTTAAAAGCTTCTATGTTTCTAGGCCAGTTGGGGAGCATGATGAGCGGAGAAGCCAAACCTTAGATGGTGGAAGTTTAGATGCGCCTAAGTTTGATGCTGACACAGTTTTATCTTCAATAGAGTTTGGTGATGCAGGCCTTCTTGGGGGTCAAGAGCAAAGTTTTTTAACTCTATTTCGACCATTCGGTGTAGATTAGAGTTATTAGTCTTGCATGCAGTGGATGTTTGTGGGGCTTTGATAGGCGAGGAGGCACATGACCAGTTCATGGTCTAGATCATTTTTCTCTGAGCGGGCCTGGAGGTTGCCTGTTGATCCTCGTAGTTGTTTTTATTATTGTTGTTTGATTTTTGTTTCTAGGTGTTATACCACATCTAGTGGTATAGTATTTTGTATCTCTTTTGCTTTCTCCACTTCTAATTAGCTGAAGGTTTGATAAGTGCTTGTGTGTTAAGAATGTGAAGTATTCTTTCCTTTCAATAAGCATTACTTTTATCAGGTGTAAGCTCTTATACATGTGTATTTGTGTTCTTTTGAGCATGTAGGGTTGTGAAGCTAAGTATTATGAAAAGAAGCCAAAAGTAGATCATGAACGTACTATTTGGTGGAATCTTTGAAGGAACAAATGCGAAGACACAAGTGGGGCTCTAAGGTATGTGAATGTGTGCCAACCTCCATGTATTCAAGTCATTACAATAAGTTGGAGGGGTACGAAGGTAGTCACATTTGAATATCCTGACTTGTGCATTGATAGCAAGATCTTCACCAATGAGGCCTTTGATTGAAGAAGAGTAGCGATCTACGGCATAAATGTGTGCCCGCTTATGTTGCCTCAATGAAAAGTGTGGAATTGGGAGTGTTTTTGTGGAAAATCAGGTTTCCAAAGAATTCACACTGGCGTGTGGAAATTTCTGACACACGTGTGGACATTCCACAGGCTAGTGTGGAGAATCCACAGTGGTGTGTGGATGCCCGATTCCATCCCTATTTAAGCCGTGATTCAGCCCGATTTTTGGGGATCCTTTTCACCCATCTCTCCAACTTTTCTCTACCTTTTGGGAAGCCATCGGCTAGGGTTTTGACAGGCTTTTGGTAAGTCTTTAGAGTGGTTCTACAGATTTGACACCGCACTCTACTTGGAAGAGGATTATTTGGGGAGCTTTCATCGGCATCGATCAGGTGAAGTGTGCCCTAGGCCGGGCAAGTGGACCTTTGGAGAAGATGAGGCTACTCCACAAGGTGATTGACATGAATACCGAGGGGGTTTTTCTATGCATTACTTGTTTTTACATTCGATTTCATTGTTGATTATAACTAGCTCCATGGAGAGCTAAACCACTAGTGGGTACTTGGATTTGTGAGTCCTAGGATGTATTTGTTTCATTAATCCTCTATTATGTTTTCCTTAATTGATATCTTTAATTGAGTTTCAATCTTAAATGCTTGTTGCATGATTTCTCTCTTAGAGTGACACTAGGGTTAAGAGTTTACATTGATAACCTTTGTGAGTGAGTGACACACCATGAGGGTTAGACATTGCAAGATTGCAGAGGGTCAAGAGGGTGAGTCAAGAGGTAACGGAGCATCCCTTTTCCCATCCGATGTGATTTATCCTACCTCTACATTCCAAGAGTTCTTTATGGTTATAGTAGAGTTAATAGGCTAAGGGATGACCATCTGCTGGAGCTTAGTTGCACAGGCAACAGAGTGAAGCGTTGAAGCGACTTTAGCACCTAGGGCTTAATTGCGACTAAGGGTCTTTGGCATGCACCAAAGAGTTAGATCTATACATTGGAATAGGGTTTATCACTTGGAATCCCTAGAGCGTCTTGCAACTCTACACAATGTGAGGTGTTGAGATTGATCGATTTCTTCGCCGGGACATAGTGTAGAGTTAGTCATGGTTGACCTTAGGTTTGGGACCGTGTGTTTAAGGATTTCTACGACTCATTAAGCGTCAATTAGGAGATATAATAATTGATTTTTCACTTGAAGCAATTGTCCTAGGTGGAACAATATCCGAGTATCCCACTTCTATTGATTGCCTTACCTCTCATCTATAAGTGTTTCTCTCTATCTTGTTTCTTTTATTCTTGCTTTTATTACATTTTATCAACAAAATCATTATTCCATTTTCTCTTAGTTAGATAGAAATCTTGGTATTTTTATTCCCTACTCCCTTTGGATACGATACCTATTCACCTGGGCTTGTCAGGATTGCACTGTGCTTGCTTTATTTTAATTGAAGTGGTTTATCCATCATTTCAAAATATATATATATATATATATATATATATATATATATATATATATATATATATAGTGGAGGCTACCACTAACTCAAAAGCTAAAATAAAATATTGTAAATAGCAAAACCATAACAATCAACAATATTTTTTTTCTTTGTCTTGCTGAGAAGTCATTTCATTTTATCTCATTTCTTTTGAGGTAATCTCATACAATTTTATTTGTATTTTATTCTTTCCATTGTATATATAATGTACATAATTATTTTCTTAGGTGTAGTTTTTAATTGAAATTTTATTTGAAATGTTGATTATTTCTTGTTTGAAAGAGAGATTTGGATTTTTTTAATGATATCTCTGGGCTCTTTTCTTTTCACACGGCCTTTGATTAGGATATGTCCTGTTAAAAAGCATGAATCACAAATCAAATTTTAATATTTTGTAGACTTCAAGGGATTGCGGGTTCATGACTTCCATTAGGGGCAAGCCCCTAATGTTAATTACCTTGGACATCATCGCAGAAACCTCCGATTAAAAAAATAAGTGTGAACAAGGAAACAGATTCTGACAAGTAAATTTTATTCATTTCAACGAACATGAATTCATAGACTTCATTGAAAGTACAAGAAGTTTGGAATTTAATCATCTTGACACAACATGATTGTAGCATTTCATCTCCTTCTGACTATTTCGCTGAAAAGCGCGCTTTGACTTTTATTGACATTTGGCCTTTGTCAACAGTTGAAATATGCATCTTAAACATAACTTGTGAAGTTGTGTCTTGGATATTGAATTTGCATCTTGGATTTGATTTGGAACTTGGTTTGACTTTTCATAAGCTTCACGTTTCAGGCTTTTGAAACTTTTTGCAATTTGTGAACTCTTCAACGCTTTAGCCTTATGGTTGTTGTGCTCATTTGTTGATTTGTTTAAAACTTGTAACTTGGACTTTGAACTTGCATCTTGGATTTTCTTGATTTATTTGAAACTTGGACATTTGATTTTTTTTGCATCTTAAATCTGATTTCGATTTCAAACTGTGGATTCTCTATGTTGATAAATCACAAACTTGGTTTTATTTTTCATAAACTTTGGCTGTTATGTTTGTGGAGCTTTTTTGCAACTTATGAACTCTTCAATACTTTAATTTTGAGGTTATTGAGCTCATTTGTTGATTTATTTGAAACTTGTATCTTGAACTTTGAACCTTGCATCTTGGGCATTTGAACTTGCATCTTCGATTTGATTTGAATTTCAAAAAGTAGATTCTCTACATTGATGAATCACAAACTTGGTTTGGCTTTTCATGAGCTTCGGTTTTTATGCTTGTGACGCTTTTTGCATCTTGTGAACTCTTCAATGCTTTAGTTTTGAGGTTGTTGAGCTCAATTGTTTATTCATTTCAAATATGCATCTTGGATGTGATTTGGGTTTGAAGTTGTTAGTGAATCATGAACTTGATTTGACTTTTTATAAGCTTCGGCTTTCGGCTTGTGAAGCTTTTATAACTTGTGAACTCTTCAACACTGTAGTCTTGAGGTTGTTGAGCTCATTTGTTGATTTGTTTGAAATTTGAATATTGGATATTGAATTTTTATATCTTGGGCGGTTTTTTTTTTTGCATCTTGGACTTTGATTTGGATTTCAAGTTGTGGATCCTTTATGTTGATGAATCACATACTTAACTTGACTTTCCATAAGCTTCCGTTGTCATGCTTCTGAAGCTTTTTGCAATTTGTGAACTCTTCAACACTTTAGCTTTGAGGCTGTTGAGCTCATTGGTATCTTCGACATTTGATTTGGATCTAAAGTTGTGGATTCTCTCTGAATCACAAGCTTGAATGATTGTTCTTTTTTTTTTTACTTTTGAAAAGCTTTGGCCTTTATTCTTGTGCAACGTTTTGCAACTTGTGAACTCTTCACCGCTTTACCCTTGAGGTTGTTGAGCCCATTTGTTGATTCATCATTTTTTTAATGCCTTGATTTTGATTTCATTTTTTTTCTCTTTTTTATCATTTTAGAATGCTTCACTTTTGAAGGTCATGGAATTTCTTCATTACTCCTAAGAGAGTCAATATCCTCAAATAGGGTCCATGAGCTCATAGAAAGTCTTAAGGGTTTAGGAAATTTTTCATCACTCCTAAATGAGTCAATGGTCTCAAACGGGGCCCATGAGCTCAAAGAGAGTTTTAAGGGTTTTGAAATTTCCTCATCACTCCTAATAGAGCCAATGGCATCAAACATGGTCCATGTGCTCAAACAGAGTTTTAAGGGTTTTGAAATTTTGTTTTAAAGGTTTTGGAATTTTTTCATCACTCCTTAGTGAGTCAATGGCCTCAAATAGGGTCCATAAGCTCAAAGAGAATTTTAAGGGTTTTGGAATTTTTTTTATCACTCCTAAGTGAGTCAATGGCCCCAAACAGGGTCCATGAGCTCAGAGAGAGTTTTAAGGGTTTTGGAATTTTTTCATCACTCCTAAGATAGTCAATGGTCTCAAATAGAATCCATGATCTTAATGAGAGTTTTGAAAAGATCTTGAAATTTCCTCATCACTTCTAAGAGAGAGTTAATAGGCTCAAATAGGGTCCATGAGCTCAAAGAGTGTTTTAAGGGTTTTGGACTTTTTTCATCACTCCTAAGAGAGTCAATGGCCTCAAACGGGGTCCATAAGCTCAAGGAGAGTTTTAAGGGTCTTGAAATTTTCTCATCACTCCTAAGAGAGTCAATGGCCTCAAATAGGGTCCATGAGCTCAAAGAGAGTTTAAAAAGTTTAGAAGGTCTTCAAACTTGCAAATTTACATAAATGCCCCTTGGCAAGAAATGAATCTCATAATCTAATTATTTTTTTATTTTCATTTTTTTCCTTTTTTTTAACCAAAATTTCCTTTTGTATGATTTTTTTTAATGAGAAACCTTTTTCTTTGCTTCTTGTTTTTTTCCTTCTTTTTTTTGCATGGAATTTCATAAGAGCATCTACCTCTTTGAACTTAATGACCCTTTTAAGGCACGCCTCGAGATTTGTGCTAGGGTTATGAACATTGTCTGGCCTACCATGGATGAAGTAATCGGAGCTGAAGGGGCTATCATCAGACTCCAATGACGCCTGGTTGATTTATTATGTTCCGACAGGGTGGTAATGGCGGCATAAGCCACATATCATCACCACAACGTTATCCTTTTTTTCATCCTTAGCTAGGGTAGTGACGACTTCATAAGCCATATATCGTCAACACCATTCTGTCTACATTCTCATCCTTCGCTTTTTTTTCACTTTTTCTGATGGCGTTCACAGTGAGTGAAAAATGAATAGCATGCATATACTCTTGTCTATGTGCATGATTTAAAACAAAAATATGCATAAGGAAGGGTCCCACCAATCAACTAGCATTATTAATGAAAGATTATTTATTTATTTATTTATTTATTTTTATGGCATGGACATAGGGTGTACAACTGGAAGACATCTTATATATTTTGCATAAAGTTTCACCTACCTCACTAAGATGACATTTTTCTACGGCATTTTGCATGGGATTAACAACCAGGATATATATGTATGTATTTTGCATGAAATTTCATCGACCTCATTAAGATGAAAAATTTTTTATGGCATCTTCATGGATTGAACAAAATCAGAACATGCTTATATATATATATATATGTATTTGTATGAGATTTCGTAAGATCATCTACCATCTTGAAGTGATGAACTTCTCAAGGCTTATGAACATTTTTTTGCTTGGCGTGTGTGAAGGGGACATTACCATTGTCGTGCATCTCCACGGGCTTCTTCACCTTCATCTTCATAATAGGAGTTTCTCGTTGAGACCTTAGACGGAAGATGATGACGGTCAGACAATCACTGGCTGGGAATCCTCCACTTCGCAGGGCTTTCAAAAGCATGACAAGGCTCGTAATGTTGTTGTGAATGTAGGAGCTAAGATTGTTGATCATGTACGAAATTCGGCTTGTGCAACGAGATGCATCATGTGAGAAATAGCATGACGTCGACAAGCTTCGCAAGGAGTTTTGCATCATCATCCATCCCACTCATCTGCATAGCATCCGATCTATTCTACTCTTACCCTTCTTCATCTCTTTTTTTATTTTTTTGTTTATTTTTATTTTTATTTTTATTTTATTTTATTTTATTTTTTGGATCTGGTCATACTCATTCTTTTCTTTTTCATACTTCAAACTTCGTAGACGCACCAATATCATCATTTCCAGCATCTCTTTATTCCTACCAGGAGGAAATCAGTGATGAAGAATTGTACACCATCACCACCATGGCTCTCTCCCTTTCTTTTGGTAATGGCATTCAAAAGGAGAAGGAAAAAGTGGGATAGGAAATGAACAACACGCATGTGTACATGCTGCCCACGTGTATGCAAAGAGGTGACAACGAAGAGGAGCGCAGCGTGCTGAGGTAGCAAACAAGGTCACCGGTGACACCACGAGCCACCACTACACCGGTCTTCTTCATGAATACTCAAGAGAGAGAGCAGAGAGAACACGATGAGAAAGAGACAGATGGAAAGAGAAAGTAGGAGAGAGCATGCATCCTTCCTTCCCTACATACATGCATGGTTCATTAAGAAAAACCTAGGATGAGTCCCACCATGGAAAGAATATCTGGTTAAATTTGGGGTTCTGAGGTCGAAGAAGAGAGCCAATATTTGGAGAGATCGTCCAGCAAGCAAGATAGAACTTTTTAGAGCGAGAGAAAGAACATGGAGAAAAGCATGAAGAAGCATGG
Source organism: Dioscorea cayenensis subsp. rotundata (assembly GCF_009730915.1). Classification (NCBI taxonomy): domain Eukaryota; kingdom Viridiplantae; phylum Streptophyta; class Magnoliopsida; order Dioscoreales; family Dioscoreaceae; genus Dioscorea; species Dioscorea cayenensis. The sequence goes on from NC_052477.1 coordinate 20,505,987, forward strand.
AAGAGCTCCCATGTGCATGATTTTTATACCTTCATCCTCTTCACACGGGTCCCACATCAAGAGAGAGAGCCTCTCATCCATGCATGACCCTCCTCAATTTTTTTCCTTTTTAACCGCCGGTTCCCCCATGGAAGAGAACATGGAAACCTCCTTTTTTCCTCCTCTACATGCTTTCTTCTTTTTTTTTCCAAAAAGCCCCAAAGGATCCGGGCCCACCATGTAGTTGAGATTTTTTAACCCATCTCCAATATCGGGATGGTTATTATTTTTTTCTTTAAATATGAATTTGATTATCATTATCTGAACATGAATCAAATTTTTTATTTAAACTCTAATTTTAAATTTATTTATATCTTTTTTAATCCGAGTTGGGATTAAATTCGAGTTTATAATATTTATTATTATTATTATTTTTGTAATGGATCACCATCAAATTTTATTTAAACTCAGACTCAAATTTTTTTAGTCTGATTAGAGATACAATCGGGCTTTTATTAATATTAAAATCCCCCTCTTTCAAACATGGATAAGCCCAAAAATTTGTTTATATCTAACCATGAATTATTATCCATCAGCTTTATTTAAACTCAAATTTAATCTTCTCATCCCGAGTATGGATAATGCTTGCAATTTTATTCAAATAAAAACTCTTTTTTTTTCTATATAAACAATATCATACTGCAGATTTTATTAAAAGATTTTCTTATTAGCATGATGCAAAATGGTAAATATTTCAAATAGATCTTGGACAAACTTTGATGATGAGCAACAAACTCCTAATATTGCAGATGAAGTTGAAACTACAAATATTTCCGATCATGCTTCTAATGACACATCTAGACAAGTTGCTGCTATAAGAGTTTAGGTTTTTTTATCTTTTTTTCAACACTTATTTATATTAATTTTATATCATATGACATATATTTTTAATTATTAAAGGAAGTGGGAGGACTATAAAGGGAGGAAGAGGACCAACTATAAGTACGAAGCTTGCTAAAAAGAATGCGAAAGGAAGGAAATTGATATTCAATTCCCTTCTTCATATTATAAGCCGTTTGGTAAGCATGCTAAACTTTTCAAGGCAGAGGTGACTGTGTGCATTCAAGAAAATGTACCACTTCAGGGAGAAGACAATATGGATAATTTTAAAGGCATGATTAAACATAAAGTTTTTTAATATATAAATATTAAATTTATTTAATTGGTTTGTTATTTAAGGTCATAATGTTATATACTTTTAAATGAATTTCAGGTCCAATTTAAATTTTCTAAATAGGTGCAACCATATGTGATGAAACAAGTGCAAGTGCAATATAAAAATCGTCAATAGCATTAGCACCAAAAGTACCTCAAGAGCAAAAATTGAAGAAAAGATGTAGATGCAAGTGACTGGAAATGGTTGGTTGAAAATAAATGTGAGACACTAAAATTTAAGGTAATGTTAGTATTCAATTTATTTATATTATCTTATCTTATCTAATTAATTTCTTATAAAAATTAATTGTTTATCATTTATTAGGATCAAAGTGAAAAGAAAACAATTAATAGGGAATAATAAGAGATGAGATTAATTGTACATGAGGCTTTTGAGATGGTAAATTAATATTTTTTATAGATTATTAATTAATTATATTTTTAAAATTTTGGTTTTATATTTTTAGAAAGACAAAGATTTTGAAGAATGGCCGCATAGTGTCAAAGTGTGGAATGCAACAGGAAGGAAACCAGATGGAACTTTGGTTGTTTCAACTGGTGAAGTAATAATGGTACATATAGAAATTATAATCAATTTTGATTTGTTTTGCGATGATATTAATATCCCTTTGTTAAAATCTTAGTTTTTTTTATTAAAACATGCAGAACAAGCTTCAAGAAGAGGGAGACAAAATAAGGAAAAAATTTCATCTATAGCTTTACCACTAGTTGAACATTTCTCTCTTACTTTTGGGGAAAAGTCTAATCACTCACGCAGTGTAGGAATTAAAGGAATGACATCTACAACCTAGGTAAAAAGTTGAATTCTTGTAGAAGCTGAGGACGTAAAGAAACATGCAAGTGAATTGGACATTGAAGTTGTATGGCTAACAGAAAAAATGGAAAAGCAAGATGAAGAGATTCATGACAACGTGCAGCTTTTTAAATGCAAGGCATATCAGTTAAGCGAGTTTTAGATGTTTTTGCACATCTAGAAAATAATGGCCTAATTCCTAGCAAGTGCCACAAGTATTGATGTAAGTATAGTTAGTTATAGCATATTAAATAGTTGATTTTTACTCTTGACTATTATAGATTAATCAGAGTACATCATACAACATGTAAGCATGTAAATAGGTCATATTTATACACTTAACGTGAAGATAACTAAACACTGAAGAGTTTTAGTAAAGATGTATGCTATTTAATATAGCTTACCAAATAAAAGTTTTACAAAAAAAAACCAAGTCATATCTATTATGTATATGATCCTTAAACAACTAAAGTGCATGCAAACAAACATCAATTCAGTGTTAATGTGCTCTGGAATGTAATAACTGAAATTATCAAACTTGATGGCCTAGAGATAAAAATTTTCTATCTTAGCCCTAACATGAAACTCTTCAACTATATACCCAATAGCATTACCTCAACGTACTCGGCATCAATAGAAGAAATGGCAACCAAAAAAAAATATTTCTTCAAAAGATAGCTCCGTTGGCAGCTATAAGAGGGGACTAAATGTTGATTTGAGAAGATCAACAAGGCCAACAAAATCTTAATCCGAGTAATTAACAATATCAAAGTTGATAAACATAAGCATGCAGTCATAGTTCCTAAAATTTACCTCATCACTTTTTTTTTATGGTTTTCTCAAATCTAAAGATTATAATGATATCTTCATAACATTCCAATAACAATTACATTGCTAGACTTTCATCAAATTTGAACACACATAGGGTTTCTCAAACTTAAGCATATGGAATGTTTTCTAATTTCTCTCTTTCAAAACATTTGACTATTAATGCCTCAAAATAACACTTTACAATCTCAATGTCAATGACATAAGGCACCTTAATTATATTTTTCAAACCAAAATTCTTAGAGAGTAATTACTTCACCTAAACACCCATAATATATCTACATAATCTTAAATATGATTAAAATATTTATGTGCACCCACTAATATGGTAACCCACTGATATGGTATATACATGATTCACATTATTGCTTGTAAAACTAAATGAAGAGATAAATCATGAAATTATAAATATCACAAATGAAAGACTTATTTTAGTCATTATGTGGATTTCTTAAATTGCACATCCAAAACCATACCTTTAATAAAGAGGAATCCTAGAGGTCATATACCTCTTTGCCAAAATCTTCATTAAAATGTCAATTTTCACATCTAAGTTTAAATGAGCGAAAATGTCATAATAACATGAAAAACCAATAGTAAACATGAGAAAATCTATAGTAATCTATTCCATTTATATGATTAAATACCTTCACAAAATAATATTGTCTTGTATCACTTAATGTTGCCAAATGAGTCCGTTTATTTTTCAAAACTAAATGGTCTCTACCCTATATGGAAACTCAATAAGATCCCAAATGCCATAACATGCTATAAAATCAATATCATACTCATATATGGCTTTATACAACTTTTCAGATGACTACAATTACTTAATACTTGTGAAAATTTTCAAGGTTACAATTGGCTCAAAATTATAGATACATAACATACTCACCAGATAAAACTTATTCTAGTTGATATGTTTAAAGTTGCATCACCATAACCTTGAAGAGATTGTTTCCTAACAAATTAGTCAACAACTCATGGTAGATATAACCTAACCATATCTACTAGATCATGACTTATACCATTAATAGAAATTATTCAATATTTATCTCAACTTGATAGATGTTATTTATAGCTACCAACGACATGATCTTCCTCGAAATTTGATAGGTTAATCACTCTTACTGATCAAGTAATTCATAACAATTTTCATTTGTCGACTCTGCAATTCTAATGATATAAATTAAACAACAAACTTTATAACTCATATTCTTTTAAGTAATCTTCAAAAGAATACATGAAATAGTCATTGGGTCTAAATTTTATATCATATAGATTAGAAACCTTATCAGATATAAGAAATCCAAATGCACATATGTTACAAACCAAGTTTGCTAACAAAATTTCTCTTGGCATTTTTACTTCACTTTATTGGTTTACCTTCCCTTTATGTAATCTACTAAAAAATTCAAAGTTTATAAAACAGGAGTACCAACTACTCTATTATCTATGATTTTCTTTATGTAGATTATCCTAATCTCCAATGCCGCAATATAGAAGAATTTCATATATGTGAGATTAAGTATACACACCCTATATTTAGAATAATTCTTCTTTAATGTCTCAATTTACTGTAAGAAACATCTAGGATTTATTATTATTCTTAACTTTAATAGGTATTGTCGTTTATTCTTTGCTTATGCACTTTCACAATTCTCTATTATCAAACTCCTTCAATTATGTACTCATATGGTCAAAAAACAATGATTAACCATTTACCTTTATATGTGTTATAGGAGATTTTAAAGTAATAATAAGAGAGTTAATGATGGAAAGATACATAAGAAAGCTAAATTAACTCAACCTCAAGAGATTAAAATGATCCACTATCCTTCTTAATGATGTGCTATTTTACACATTTATTAGCAGTGAACTTTATTGATGATAACTCTAATATTAGTATACTAGAAAAGGCTTATCCAAAGTTCTAAATTAGAAATCAATAGTCTTTAGCAAATACTTAATATGTTCACACTAAAAAATGAACTACGTATATTAGTAAATATGTGATTTTAATAATTATTATTCTCAAGTAATCACATCACTCAATATTTATACAAGACAATCACCATCTAAATGCTAGTGTCCAAAACAACATGTCATTCAAAGTTCAAAATAGTGTAAACATTGCACATATACCTTCACAAGAGATGAATTCATCTTTTCACACTATATAGTTATCATTATTTAAATATAGAACATTCAATCATTATATGAAAACCTTGGAACGAATACTATTATAAATAAAATAACCATGCTTATAAAACAAAATTTGAGGTAAAGAAACAAATTAGTATGATTACCAATGCAAGGCATGCTTAAAACATGAATCAAGTGTCATTTATAATCTGCTTGTTGGCAAAAACATAAACATACAATAGATTCATCTTTATTGATAAAACTAATGGACAATCATAATGTCTTATTATGTGTAAGTTACTTATGAGATAATAATTATCCATTATTTTATCCTGATTAATTGTAAAAATATAATAAAATCCCTATTAAACAAAACTAAAACATCAATCATAATTAATAACAACTTACCACCTGATAAAACTAGTGAATAGTTAAATTTCTTAATACCTGTGGGCGACTTAAGAAATAAAAGTATACACTATTTTATCCCAATCAATTATGAGACTATAACAAAATCCTTGTGGGGCAAATTTATTGCATTAATCATAATTAATTGTCATTTGATAAAACTAATAAATGATTCAAATTTCTTAATACTTGTTGGTGAATTATGAAATAATAATTATTTATTATTTTATCTTAATTAATCATAAAAATATTGTGAAATCCCTATGGGGAAAAATCATTTTATTAATCATAAATAATTACAACTTATGTCATTTAATCTTAATGTGATCATATACACTCTTAACGTGTGATTTTACATAATCGTGACAACTCCACAATTAGTCGAATGCACACAATCACATGACATCCCAAATTTATGTATAAACAAGGTTTAATAATTGTGTACAAAATACAAACCAATTTTATACAGATGAAAACATCTCCACATGTCATTAATCTAAATGTGTTAATGTAGAAACTCTTAATATATGGTTTTTCATGATCATATATATTGTGCTAGTTCACAGTTAATAAAAATTATACTATCACATGAGAATAAACCTTATGCGTAAATAAAGATTTAACAACACAAAATATAAACCATACTTAATACATACAAAAGACTAAATATTAATTATAATTAATAGAAATTTATGCCATTATCTAGATGTGATCCTATAAGAAGGATTTATGTATAATCATTCATAATTATAGGTGTTGCGGCAACTCCATAATCAATTCAAATTATACCATCACATGATAGAAAACCTTCTGCACAAGTGAAGTTTACAAAACATAAACAAAACTTGATTCAAACAAGGTATCTTTATTAATTATAATTAATCACAATATATGTCAATAATTCTAAATGCGATCTTGTAAAGTCTTAATATATAATTTGCATGATCATGATTACTGTGACACTTTCAGATTAACATATTTATATGACCGTATTACATATAATAATATACATGAACAAATTCAATGCAAAATAATTAATTGCACTAATTATAATTAATCAACTTCATTTATGAAAAATTCATACAAACAAACGCTCAATAAATAAATAAATAAATATATAGGGTTTAACATACAATAGCATGCTCAATTTGTTTAAAACAAAGGAATTTTGCAAAAACATATGCCACTTTATTTTACTAAAAACATCATTGAAAATAATGAATAATATAAAACATAATAAATTAAATTAAATTAAATTAATTACAAAATAAAATAAAATAATAAACTTTAGGGTTTTAATCATAATGTCACCAGTGGCCAACTGTCGGCAGCAGGACCAGGCCTGACCACCACCGAAGATAGGACCTTCGCCGCCATGGGTATTTGGCAGCCCGAAGCAGGTGTTGTTCACAGCCAGGCGAATTATTCTCATGTGTCTAGTATCGCGCATGCACAGGGAGACCGCCTTTCATGGTGTGGACCG
>NC_052477.1:20513858-20571392 GCF_009730915.1 Dioscorea cayenensis subsp. rotundata
TTCATATTGCTTACATAAATAAAAAAATACTCAACATTTAGAATGGTAATTCGATCACCACATACTAAGGGTCTCACACTCACCCCACTTAGCTACTAAGAACTCTCCTAGAGATGGTAACTCAGATAATTGCAAAGCTACCCTCTTTTGAGCTGTCACTCATCCTCCTTCTCCTTGTCTCCCCCATCTTTTCCTTCTTTCTCTTTCTTCTCCACTTGTTTTTGCACATAACACATTTCTTTCTCCTCAAAAACATTTATGGGACCTGGAAATCCTACGCCATACAACAATTGTACACCACATTACATTATATAGTTCAACATCGTATACTACAATTCGCAAATAGTACAACATCTTCTTTAACTGCTATGTTTTTATAGCGTGATGGTTGAATCAACCAGCAAGATAGCAATCCACAGTAACTAGCTACCAAGATATAGTAATGGGCCATATTAAAATAACAGTATAAAACATATAGCAGCTTACCAGTGGTACAAATGATGATGCCAGACTGTCAAACAATACTATAGTTACAACGATGACTTGCCACACTGCCAACAAATACTAGCTACCACGATGTTGATCAGGCACCACCATTCCTATTACTCTAATACCTAATCCTTCACACCTGCTAAATCTACCTTCCTTTAAGGTCCGAATACATATCTACCTATATAGATCTATATATATAGAGTCACCTCAACTTCACTCCCTAAGCTTCTCAATTGCATTAAATATCACTCCTGGCATGGCCCTCTCAAATGTTCCTCAAAAACATAACGACTTGTGAACACACCAGCCATCACTAATGCATATTTATAAGGTTTAAATTCCACGAATAGACTTGCTGATCTCATCTTTTAGTCTCTTTACTTTTAAATTGGTAACCTTAGTGAAAAGCCTTTAGCAGTTTTGTCTCTTATCCATGTAAATCCCTCTAACCCTCAACCCAAAACAAGGGCAATGGACATTGTCGACTTAAAAGTATTAGAGAGACTAAAAGTTTGTAATTTAGAGTAAGGGACTAAAATGGTAAGTTTGAAAAAGGAAAGGGATTATTTAGAGAATTGCACATATATATAAATATATAATTATACATATACAGTTATGCACAATGTAGTCAAACCCGTAGACTGGACAAACTGGCTCCATCGAAAGATTGAGAACCGCCATGAAGCTACCAACCACACCCTTTGGACCCGGGTTTTGAAACAACCAAGCTAAAAACCCAATGACTCGGCCGGTTTACCCAAAAACCCGTTGACCTGCCTAGATCTAATGGATTAAAAGAAAATTACATTGAGTGAACGTAATGACAAGAGGAAGTAAGGGAGAAGCAAGAAAGAGTCGGGCCAAGAAGGAGTGAGGGCTGGGATCGAGAGGGACAAAAAGTGAGGACTTCGGCGAGTAGGAGGGGAGAGAGAGAGAGAGAGAGAGAGAGAATGTGTGTGTGTGTGTGTGTATGTTTTTGTTTTTATTTTTGTGAGTCCCAGAGGTTATAGGGTTGGGACTCTGACTTGGGAGTTAAGAGAGAGAATTATTAGTAAAACCAATATTTTATGTTTTCAAAAATCACATATATATAAAACTAAAGTTTTAAATATTAAATTTAATTGTATTTCGTATATGATAAAAGAAAAGGGATATAAAATTAAAATTTTAAATGCAATAGTCAATTATGTTTCAGGGTGTCATGTAGCCACATATGCATGCTCACATAATACTTGAATTTTAAGAGCTCTATGGACTATTACTATCAATAATTACACTACAATTTATTTTGGAACAAAAAGATTTCGTGCTTTCCATGGAAAACTAGCTACATAGGGATACCTCCTAATAAGATTCTTGGAAGTTTAGGAACACTCTCAAATTGTGATTTCAAATTAAACCCATTTTTATTACTAATATACTTTGGTTCTATACTATGGCTCTTTCAAGATCAGTGTGCAAGAATTGAGAAAACCTACAAAATCCTAAAGATCCTACATAGGAAAACCCCGAGATTAGTTTCTTTGAAAGGCCACAACTTGAAAAACTAACAGCTAACAAATCTTAAAATTTTTCAAGCATCATTAAGACCATATAATACAATTTCTAATTTTCACCACCCTACCTCTATGCCTCTAAACCGAACCATAAATTGTCTAGTTCAAGAGTACCTTTTGTCTCCATAACCCATGAATCAACCTACAGAAATTCATGCCTCTAAATATCCTTTCTTCAATCAACATATAATCAAACTCATGACTTTTTATTCTTAGAAACATTTCACTAAAACATCTTTTCATACATTCCTCCATTTTTATCAACTTATCACGCAACCCATTCGTGGATCCAAGCATAGCTTTTTACATTCAACACACACACAAAATCCTTAAAACATACAAATTAAACTTAGCCACTAACATAACCATTCAAAAATTAAACTATAGCTATATTGACACATGAAAGCAAAGCTAAAATAATATTTTAGCACACTCTCGCCAGCTAAACACTCTAGTCAGCTTTAAAACAATCCACTAACTTTCCAAGGATATGACGAATAAGATTATAGAGTTTGAATAGAAGTACCCATGGGATATTAAAGAAAACTAAAGAACTACTCTAAAGAAGATAGAAGCTGCATGATCAAAAATAACTTCTAAATTTAAAAGAATAGAAATGCCCTCAAAAATTGTGCATACCTAGATTTTATATTAGTTAGAAGAAGAAGGATGATGTTCTCTTTCTCTCCAAAGAAAAGCTACGAAAAATCATGTGGGTATTATACTAGATGGATGTTAGTGTTTAAGTTGCCATCTTGGGTAATCAAAGCAAATTGATAGACTTGAAGAGACTTTCTAGTAGGGATGTAACCTAGATTGCACCTAGTGTCTCGCTTGTTGCATGGTGTTGCATTTGCAAATCACGCGAGTAAGGGGTGGGGAGTCCTTTGACCTCAGTAGTTCAACAAAATGCCTGATAGGTGTTGTGGTGGAAGATCCCCACCGGTGCCTATAGTGTTAGTTCCTTATCAATGTACCCCCACCTAAATGTTCCTTCTGGGAGTTTTACCATAATCTTCCCACCAATGAGTCTTTCGTGAGTCAAAGACTCGAGGCTGCCTTCCACCCTCGGACATGGGTGTTTTTACGCATAAAAATGGTGAGTCTACCTTATTTTTGTGGGATCACTCCAATTGCGATTTTTAGAACACACACTCTCTGGCACTCTGATGTCAGAGCTATAATCCCTCATACTTGACATTGATCATCCAAACCTTAAAAGATGTCGTAAAAGGGAATGAAACTTTTTATGTCAAGTCCTTTTATCGCTTTCAATGATGGTGACCTCGTGCACCATTCTACCCGCTTATATGGTGGAGCCTCGTCTCTATAAGATTAATGTTTTTCCTAACTCACTCGAGAATAACAAAGTCTTGACCTTATCCAATCTACCAAGGTTACAACTAACCATACTGGCCAATATTTTACTTTGTGTCCTTTATCACTTTGGTTACAAAGGAATCTTCTAATCACATTTTTCCTTAATTGCGTCGTATGATAATGGAATTACTTTTGTCATTTATTTAGTCTTCTTTAAATATCCCATTGAGTAGTCAAGGTATGGTTTTGGTCGTAGATGCCCTCAATTTAAATTATTAGGAAAAATCTAGCACCCTTGCCAAGGCAATCTTGTAGGACATCTAGATAAGCAAATAATTGAATATTTAATTTTCATCTCCTTCCACTTCCTTAATTATTACCACATAATGATCATATGCTTTTTTATGGAGATTATTTGTAGTCTCGAGGTGACAAACCTCAAGCTTAAGGGAAGCAACATAATTGATCAAACCTGAGCCTCAACTTCTTGGGTCCTATGCTTCGATTTCATGGTGACCCATAAGAAATAGTAACCGCACAAAGTTCTTAAAATTTCAAAATTTTGGGCCTCGACAACCCTAAATGAGTGATCCACCCTTGCAATCTAATGTAAAATTGCTTTTATTTTGTGTTAGTCTCTAGTATCTTTTTATCTAATATACTAGTGGTCCCTCTACTATTTATGAGCCATGTCAATCCCCTTCGAGAGTTAAAAATTCAAGGAGATTCACATGACTAAATTAAAATAGTACTAAAATATTACAATTTAAAGTAGAGAGAATAAATTGATAAGTTTCAAAAAGCAAAGAGACCATTTAGGGATCATACCAATAAAAATTTTTCACTAAATATTGGGAGAGCTTGATCAAGCCTTTGGCTAGGCATTATGGTATGAGTGAACTCATGCGAGCTAAACAAGTTTTTTAGTGGTCCCTTTGGGGGATAGATTAAACACGGCCCGCACGAGTAGTCCACCGCTCAATCTAGTGACCAGAGCCTAAAACCGGCCAGAACTTTAACCTATTTAAGACTTTAACCCGGTCAAACCGAGTCAAACCGGTCAAAACCGATTTAACCCATTGACCTGAACAAGTTTACATGACCTGGCTAGGTCATATAGTTTATTATTTTTTTAACCTTTGAAATGACTTAACCTAGAGTCAAGAGTTTCTAGAGTTTGGACCACTTTTACTTTTCTTCTTTCTATACAATACTTATCCGTGACTTCATCTTCTATTTCTCTTTTGCAAGACATTGAGAAGTGCGAGTTTTATGACAAGTATGGATCTCGATTCTCAAATAGAATGCTAGTGGGTATAGGGTTCAAGAGATCAACATCGCCATAGCTCATTTTTAGTAGATATATTAGATTAATGGGGGATCATCACAACCCGCCCCAACATCAATCAGTGTATTAACTATCGAATTCAAAAACTTCTAATTGCATAGCTGATTTTAGTGTAGATTCAATTAGATTAATGTAAACATAGCAAGCTTATTATATTGGCATCAATCTATCAGGCTATTATTGAAAGAACTATCCATTACAGGCTAAAGTTCTCTTCATTATTTCATCTTCTACAAAAGTACAGTGCTAAGTTGCTTTAAGCATGTAAGTAAGTTAGTTGATGCATATCCACCTTTTGGCATTTGCATTTGATTGAATATATACCTTTTGGATATTTAATTAATATTTCAACTTTTGTATTCTTTTTGAAAACTGAAAATATTAAGCATTTGATTAAAAGCTAAGAGATTTACTTAAAGCTTAAACAAGAATGCGGAAGCTAATTAATATTTCTAAATAGATTAGTATTTACTCTATGTTGATTGTTGGTGTATATTCATTTTTCTGAATTTTATTCGTGATGTTATTGTAAACAAAAGTAATCTTTTGAACCATTTTGCGTATGATTTAAATTTGGATGAGCTTTTGAGGAAGATGATGATGCAAATGATATTGAAGCTTGTGCCGAGGGTTAGAAATGAGGTCTTTCCAAGGCTTTCATTGAGAAATGAAGTCGTTGTAATTTGTAGCAACAATTTGAGCTCATGGCCACCAAGAATTTGAATGAATTATGTTTCATCGTCCATGTAGGATTTAAGAGTTTATTAACATTGAAAATTATATAATTGTATTTTGTTATAAAACTATGCTTTTGTTTTATTTATTGAAATATTATTAGTATGAAATATGAATCGATAGTTTATAATTATGTTCAAAGAAATACATATTTTACATATTAATATAAATATTTTGTTTTATTTTATCAACCCGACGTTGATCTAGATTGACTCCAATAGGTTGAATTCAGGCTAGCCCAAGACCCGAGCTATGAACGGGTCATTATCTGGGTCTGGTTTAATAACTATGCCTTGGGGAGATGAAAGAAGAAAAAAATATATTGATAAAATAGGAATTTTGTAATTTATTAGCTACTTGCACATGTATTTTAGGGGTTGCTTGGTTCATGGATTGGAGCTAGAATAGGGAATGGAATGGGACTGAAGATGGAGGAATGGAATAGGATTGGGAATAAAAACCTTGTTTGGTTGAGAGATTGTAGGAATGGGAAAAGTAGAGAGAGGAATCGTGATAAAAATTACGTGTATACCCTTATAATAAACAATTAATATTCTTGAAAAATTAATGTGTTAAATCATATATTTAGTGGATATAATTTTATTCCAATTATTATAATTACATTTAGAATCAAGTATGTTGGTTATAAATTTTTCAATTATTATAATTTAACATTAAATATTTAGTTTTAACTATTATCCACTTTATAAACTATATATATTATTATGGAAATATCATAATTTACTTTTAAAAACTATTTATTTAATTATTATAATATACCATTATAACAAATGCGCATGTATGGAGCTCTTTTGATGATTTCAAAACATAGAATTTGTTTAATTGAAGCAAGATATTGCTACTCCTTAACAAAGCATACAACAACTACATCACTTTCTCCATTCAAAATGAACTGACACTCTAAAATGTAAAGGGTAATATCATTACATCTCCACTTTATAGTGGCGACATCTCGCTGAATTTTTCTTTTGTGATAAGTACTTCTCAATGGGCTTGTATACACAAGAAGGTGCTGGAAAATGGTCAATTGCCGACCACCTCTGATTACACCTTTGCAATATAAGCATTCGAGATAGAATAGAAATAATCCCAAGACTTTTCCCATAATAGTACTTATAACTTTGATGGAATGAAGAAGGCAGAGCAAGTATTTGAAGGAAAGATAGATTTGTAACATTGATATCAACAATATCCCGAGACAACTACTATAACCAGCTGAACAAAGTGTGTTTATTGGATTGAAAACAAGATATGTAAAGGCACCTTAAAGGATCAGATAAATATAGAGAAAAACACAAATGAAGGATAGAAGTATGATCATTAATATTTTGAATTTATATATTATGCATGCAAGTTCGGAGCACTAAGCATCATAAAATTTGCCTAGTTCCTAAAACCCATTAGAAACTTACTAAAACAACATTAAAAGTTCTTACCTTGACATCTTAGCAGTACTATGCCAACAAACTACCATGAGTCAGTCCGTCATTCAATATATATGCTCAAGCTAATTAAAGACTAGTGAAATTCTCATCATCATTTCTTGTAGGAGATAAAAGAACTAGTCTTTAAATATTATTCTGAAGAAAAGAAAATCATAATGTAACGATTTAATCTTAATTCGTCACTAAACAAAAACAGATTCAAAAGAGAATTATGCGTCAAGTCCCGATTAGATCCGTTTTGCACAAAAGTTTCAGCTGGTTATAGCTACTTCCAAGTAAAACATTATAACAACATAGCCTCATATGGATTACACACTAGTGGGAAGCAGGGAAAGGGTAAATGATACAATTACAAAAGCGTAGTCTCTTGTTATATGGCAATTCTCTAATAAGATTTGGCAAATGAGCATCATTCTTTAGCCAAAACCTGCAAGAGGGAATGTAATGCCTTATCATCAAAAACCTATCAATCTCTATTACTTGATTTAATAATCTTCTCCTCTGCAATCTCTACCCAAGTGGTTTCAATGCTTTCTTCATGAGTCGCCCATGATTTCATGCTATGTGCACCAAGGCTTTTAGCTATCGCCTTTAAACTCGGACTCACTATCTCCATCAAAATTTTGTGTAAATTTTAGATATTTTATCAAGTGATGAGTCCGCAGGAAGATTTTTCCTCTTCAACGAGATCTTGCAGGCCTTGTCTCAAAACCCGTAGGTGATGCAGCAAGAATAGTTCCCGTGGCGGGAAATAAAATACTCTATCACTCTACTGGCATTTGAAAGAAACATGCATCATCGGGTTGTTGTACTGTTCTTGCATGGAGATAGTGTGCTCAGTATCACGCCATTATCTCCTTTTTGAGGTGCTATGTGCCTCTATCTTGCAAATGCCTGAGCAGGTCATCGAAGAAAGAGCGCAGCGTTTTCAATATAGTGTCGGGCTGTTTTGTGGATCTACATGGTGTTGGCAATTAAACAAAGTTACAACATAAATATCAATTAAATAACTCTGTCACCAGAAAATTACAAATAAAAAGAGTTTATACCTGAACATACCCGTCTATGCACTCGGTATCTCAATGTAAGCATTTTTGACACTCCAAACAAATCAACTTTTCTATAATATATCTAAGCAATCACCATAGTTTTGCTTCTAAACAATTACATCTATGCGACTCATTATTGCTGGGGCATCTGAGTGTCGTGGTGTACGATGGCTTTTTCTTTCACTATTCTTTTTAAATGGGTAAGATACCCATTTCTAAACCCACCCATTTTCCGCCTCCACATTTGGATTTGTAGACAACTCAACCAAGGCATCATTAAGAGCTTTATCTCTTCCTACTACAGTCCACAATATTTGTCTTTGACCCCTACTCCTTGATTGTGAACCTGTATTCATACTAGATAAAAGCATAGGAAAAGAAATAAAATACATGTCAGTAAAACATATTGCATAATTGGCACCAAAAATAAAATCTCAGCTGATTGCCATGAACATTAAAAGTAGGTTTTGTAATACATGTTTCCAATATCAAAACTCGACAAACACAAGATTATGTCAAAAAGAAATCTAGAAACAATAGAAAAATAATAATATGTAGGAAGCATTCTCGACATTTGCATTAGTAGAAAGGTACATATATCATTAACTTCGACCGCTAAGCATTACTAAACATTTCCACAGCTATGTTCAGCCTCCAATTTTCCTAATTTCGACCCGCTGGATCATCAGATGTAATGTGCTTTCAAAATCAGGATTAGTGATTTTCATCTAAGATTAGATTGTCTACCCATCTCTGCAGGGTCACAACTCGCCATCTCTCAACATGCATTAATGATACACTCGACGAGTCAGTCGCCATGCTTATAGAAATCTCTGGGTTAGATAGAACCTCCAACTGGATACTAGAAATGTGTAAATGTCTCTCTTATCACATTTCTTGTACTCTGCATATTTTGCATGTTGAAAAATTCTTAGAGGTGTAATTGGTTGATGTCCATAGCCCTGGAACTTACGTGAAACCATTGTCCTCGAATAACACAAGAAACCAAAGCAATTTGACTATCCGCGTGATCCACTAAGTCATAGGAACCTTTGCGGAAGAAGGAAAACTCGTCACCTGAAATGGTTTTTAGATCATTTTACTATTAAAACTTTAAAAACCAACTGAAAACTTTTTATTTAGACATCCCTAAGACCATTAAGCCATCTATGAGTTGGACTCATCTCCTACCATGATAAGACATATGGCGTGAAATTGTATTGTCTGGCTATGCTACACCAAATACATTGGTAGTTATTTCCAGATTTTCTCGATTTGAATTCCTGGGTCGAATCGCTTTAGGGTCACGCTTTATATTGGATGTGTGTCCTATCTAAAGCTCCAAGACAATTCTATGTTGATATATATTGTTCCCTTATGTAAATATGAGCTAGGATTATACAACAAGCTACTGCCTTTTAAACCATTTCCAGATCCAAAGTCATTTAGAATGGTAGTTAGTGTTCTAGCTTTTCTAACAGAAATACCACGTAAAAGAACAATTGACTTTCAAAACAAAGGCGAAAATGTCTACTAACTGGCTCCTCACATCGTACAAAATTAAATCTAATTATCCTGTACTGACATGGTGTCCGAGTAGTCGTTGAAGGACCATCGCGGCCGGGCCTCAACCCGAACACATTTATTGTGCCCGTGAGCTCCCTAGTGGTTAGTCAAATTGGCGCAGGTTATGAAAACACGTCGGTCCAGACGTGCACTTTATCAACGCACTGATGTCACTTCGCAAAACCAGACTGGCGACAGAGATTGTGCCGCTCGCTGTGCAACCTAGTAGATGCTGAAGGATGCAACATCACGCCTCATCTCATTCTATTTCTCTGGCGTTGACTTGACTGCGCATGTGGGTGTGACTGGTGACGCCATATATAAACGATAGACATAATCATTGCAGCAATTTCATGAGTTAATAGTTTTATAACTAAATACATACTACCATACGTGAACAATGGTTGGCTTGAGATCTATAAAACTTCTACATACGTACTGATAAAATGTATTTGTAGCTTTGACCTATAAGTTTCGGCATAAATAATTAAAATTTCCCTATAAGATAAAAACCATTTTCAGTTTGGTGGCGGTAGGAATATGACATAGTATGAGATAAAAATTATTTGATTAATCTAAGACGTTACAGGTCACATTTTTCTCATAGACCAAATGCAAAAACACTCTCCTCTTTGACTATTATGTTAATGAAATGTTAGGAATCATGAAACTTTAAATTATATACGTAAAGATACTCGTGGATAAGATTAAATAACCAAATGTTGTTTTTCATAAGATGCAACAAAACCACACAAACTTTAAGGTTTCTCACTAATCTTTGAAGAGAGCACATGCAATGTACAAAGCGACGAAACACAGGAAAATAAAGGAATAAAACGAAACGAAAGGTGTTAAAATCTACATTCCATACAAACAAAAGAGAAAAACTTCTCGCAAAGAATAAAATATACAATCTGGGAGTTGATAGCTTATTGCACCATCATCTCATGTATATAGTAGAGTTAGGATGTAGCAATCTGAAGCTCCATGATCTCAAAAATAGACTTAATAGTTATGTCCCTCTTAAGCTCTGAGCAGCGTGAAAACTATTTATAGCCAAGTCAAACATCTTCAAGTCTTCTTGCCAGACTAAAGAACATAACTGCAAGCCTTTGGAACGACCAAAGAGTGAAACACTAAGGATGTAATCACTATGTCTCAGCTGACTTATATAAGCATTTCCACCTAGCCTCATGTTATACAAAAATAAACTAAGTTTAGTATAAAAGTTACAACTGCTAGCAATGGTAATGATCAATTTGACAACACAGTGTAATCAATTATCTAGAAGGAAATAGTCCCTTAGTAACTACCATGTCCAGTAAGTAACAACATAAATACCTCGGGATATTAAGCTTCAAACCGAATAAATCTTACGGCCTTTTTCCAATTTAGAAGACTTTAGAAGATGGTCTCTCATTGTAAAAGCTTTCAAATCGGAAGTTGATAGCCAACCCAGCAATGGTGAGGCAGAAGAGCTAAAACTAACGCCATCACGTAAAACACTATCTGCGACATGTCGAGGAGAACTTACATAAAAGAATCTCAAACCAAATGGATGTGCTCCAAGCACCTTGCGCGCTGTGATCCTCTAGCTTAGATCTTTGTAAAGATTTTTGTTTGTCATTGCTTCTCTCCTCTCGCTTTGATTCTCTTCCATAGTGTCACTTACATTGTTGCCGGAGCTTCGGCCGAATCTCTGGGTATGTTGAGATCCCGCCGAAACCAGCGGCGGAGTTCTGTAATTCTCGGCTATTTCCTTTTGTTTTATTGGCCAAAATCTCTTTGCTCGTCAAAATCCAAGATGTGTTGCTTTTGTTATGCAATAGTCACTTACAAATACAAGGAACTTTCAATCCTCTTGTTTTTCAAGGCTTTTTGAATCAACAATCAGAGCAATTTGATTAAACATGTCCGTATACCATTTATACACACCCAAACAGTATGTATGGATTTAGGAATGAAAACCACTCCATTCCTTGCATACAAAAACCCTTATGGTGTGTTTGGATGCCCCTCACCATCGAGGGAACTATTGATTATATATTCCTTCCCCTTATTTGATGTTCTTTGTGCATGTAACTAATGAATGGGAGAATCTATTACCTCCCCTAAAGGTATAAGTCATTCCTCCTACATTAGTAAACATCTATTAATGGCATCGAAATTACATTTTTCCCATTTCCAAATTAAAATATTACTTGTATACATCCCAACTCTAACCTAACCCTCCTCTCTTTACTATCATTACATTTGCTTGATACTACTTACCGACGCCTGCTTAACGATCCCCAAGGATCATCCCCGCCATCACCACCATCATCTTCACCATCACACCGCCATAGGACTTCAAGGGAACAAAGAGAAAGCCAATGCAAAGAGGTCCTCGTGTTCATCTCTCATCCCCGCCTCTCTCCTTTCTCCCTCAAGGAAAATTTAAAGTCTATTTTCTTTCAACATGGATGCGTATGCCGGTTTTACTTCTTTTTGTCAAAATCAGGTAACAGCTTTGATGATTGAATGGAAGCGGCGGATGAATTTTTGGCAAAGACGTATTTTTTTTTTCTTTTTTTGCAACTATAGATTTATGAATTTTTCCATCGAATTATTTATCTTTATAGTTCTTAGAAGGAAACGTTAAGATTTTGCTATTTGTATCTGCCTTGTTGATGAGTGGTTGATTAGTACACATCTGAGATCATTATGCGTAGAGAATTGATAACCAGAACCAGTTGCTTAATTCCAGTTCTATTATTATGCTTCTTTGGATATAATCAATGTGAACCCTACCAGAAGAGAAATTTACAAACCTTGTATCAGAATAGGATTTTAAATTAGGCATACAGTCAGTTTCGAAACGAGCAGAACTGCCTGGCTAACCATCTAGTCTCACAATTTCGGCGTCAGCTCAACATGATCCCAAAAATTTATTCACCCCACATAATTTCAAACAAAAAGAACTTACATTAAACATAAAGAATTTACTGGCTATCAAGCCAAAAATCAAAATGAAAGACAAATCTCTATATAAGAAAATATTGAAATGAAATAAGGGAAGTGTGGGCATGCTCATTGTACGTGCAATGGGGCCAAGAGAGCGAATTCATCTACAAACCTTTGTTAATTAGTAGCCAAAGTATTTATAATGTAGCAGATAATGAGTATCTATTCACTATTTATTTTTTAATAGTATTTCCTCGGTGTACACACAAAATCAAAACCGCCTTGATAGCAACATATGAATTTCATTTTAGTAATCATATTTCAAAGTGGTTGAGTTTCTAGTAAAAGCTATAAATTAACTTAATTATGTATGTAGAAGTGTTATATATATGTTGGCATGTGATAACGCCTATTGAAGTTTGTTTTAGTGTTTAAAGTTGGATTTAAACATTTCTCTCTCTTTCAATTAATGTTAATATATATAGTTTAGATTCATTGATTAATCACTAATTATTTTTTATTAAATAAACATCAAGCAACATGAAAACAACTCCGCCATCATCACTATAAGATATATATATAAAAAGCTAGAAAAGCAGCTATGTGTCCACTTATGTCATTGTATATATGCATGGGATAAGAGTTGGTAAAGATCACACTAATTTTCCCCTATTGAAGAAACCAACATATCATATATTTATATGATTGGTGATTAAGAGATAGATAGAAAGAAGATTACGGGTGATATTTTGCCCATAATATTGTATATTGATGATTTAATCCTTATTATATTAGTTGGTTTAATTTCTCTTGATTTAATGTGTCTAAGGTCATTAATCTTCATGGGTATTATGTCTTTGATGACGCAACCTTGTTTGTTTTGTTGGGTGTATACATTTTCCAACTTCATGCTTATATTTGTTTTCACTCAAAGATTATGATAAAGCTTGTCTACATGAAAATTTTCAAAATTAATTCCGTTCGATGTTGTTTACAAATTTGTTGGCATGTAAAAGCGGCATGAAAAGTTATTATTTACCTTCTTTGTGTTATGAAATGTTTTAGAAATGGATGAGGTTGATGAAGTCCGATTGTATTTTGTAATGTATTTATGTGCTAAACATCAAGGTCGGCAAAAGAAACAATGATACAGAAACAAGTCAATCTAATATGAGGTGGGGTCAAAGATCATGTAGGTGTAACAGTTATAAGCCATTTTGTTTGGTGATTTAAGTAAAGCGACATAAAATGCATTGACAAGTCATTCATAGAGACGTAAATGTTGTTTTTATAACTTGTTAACCTGTTGACCACCTCACAAGTAGGTTACTGAGGCACTACGATATGTCATCATTGAGGAGAGATGGTGTGCAATGTTTTTGAAACATTGTAGCACTTTACTATGTCGCAAAATGGGACAATGTATGTTTCGACTGTATTAGATCGGCCAAAAGCAGTTTGATGTCAACACTCCATACTCCGTCCTATGATCAATTATTCTCTGTCATCAGCAGTGCTCTACCTCGAGACCCACATCCGTAGAAAATTCAATCGACCCAAAGTGAAGTGGTTTAAAGCAACTAACTAATTTTAGTGATGCGCACTCAAATGGACGTAATAGTGTCCCAAAATGGTAGAACTGTCTTAGTGGACTGGATGGGACACTATATCCAGGTGAGATGTGTCCAAAATGTATATCGGACCTAGATATAAAACATGAAAATCTGAGATCATTACTAATGTACCTTCTGTATTTGGCGTTCAAAACATGCAGTTCATGTGCGTTTTGTCTGGATGGGAGGTCATGACACGATGACTTGACGAGTGCTTAGAGATGCCATCATACAAAGTCTAATGGCTGAGAGTTTCCAAAGCGGTAATTAAAATACACCATTATCGTCGACATTACTCTTACATCGAACCTAATAAATAATATGTTTCATCTTAGCTCCCATTACCTGTGGTTGATTCTAGATATACGCAAATTGCTTTGCTGGATTTCTTCCACCTTTTCGAGGCTGACGAGTACTACTTTGAGTTCTTAGGCGGGACTGATCCATCGACTTAGAAACTCCCTAAAGAATTTTTCAACATGAAACATGTGGCGTACTAAAATGTGGATTGAGAGGGACATTTGGCGCCACGAAATTCATTAGAAAATTACAGACTAAGTCCAAGTTTCTCATGACATAGCCATACAGCGGCATATGTATTAATGCGTGTTGCTGCCCGCTAATTTCATTAGGAGGAATTGATAGGAGTCTGCGTAGCTGAGGATGAAGCTTGGAAAACCATACATCCTCGAGTGGAAAGTGCAAGACGCACGTCGCACGTTGCGCTGTGCAAACCAACTAAATGAGCGTGACTCATTTGTAGGCCAAGAGATGGCTGTGGCATAATGCAGCATGCTGTAATCACACTGAGTCCCCTATGACGCTGACTTTGCTTTACCAATTTCATGTGCACTTCCTAAATAATGCAACGCATTGTTGAGATGTCATGGAGACTAATTGCAGTGACTTTTGTTTAACATGGAACATATAAGTTGTAGTGGTTAACTCACTTTCATGTGGTGTAAGCCCTATCTCCCAACATACATGTGCACCTGGACTGTTGATTATTTGGATTAGTTAGAGCCCAGGCATCAGCTTACCTATTGTTTATAATGCATAGCTACTAAGATAAAACATCGCTTTGAGATATTAGTTTTGCTCGCGTTTATCGAAGCATGGTAGTTGAGATAGTAAAACCTTGGGAGCATAAATTGAAACAATATTCTAAATATCCCAGTCGATTATTTTCATGGAAGCTGATTAGTAAATTAAGACATTATGCTTTTTGTGAGATGAGCCCGTGTTTTATGGGTCATAGGATGTGTAGATGTCAACTGAAGTTCGACATAGATACACGTTGAGAGCAATGTAACGGTCATTCGACTCGGGACGTACTCACACATGGATTTGTAAGAGCTCATATGTCCTCAAGCAATTCTTATACCCAAATCCTTGACTTGAAATCACTAAGGATCCGATGAGCTCACTTGGCCACTTTCTGAACTTCCTTCTCAACATCATTCATAGTCTGAGTGGCAAGTCACGAGGTATGTTTTGGACATGTCATGGTTCATACTGAGAGACATGAGTGAAGTGAAGGATTGCCTCCCTGTGAGAGAGAGTGAACACACGTGCGCTTGATTAGGTGAGATTGAGGAGAGTGGCCATGCCCAAGGGAAATAATAAGAGTTATCATTTACTGACCTAGTCAACCACTAAGAGATCAAGAAATTAATTAGCATTAAATATGACGTGGCTACTCCTGGCCTTATGCTAATTAAGATATTCCGGCAAAAGTATTATATGAGGTTGACGATAGGGTTCTGTTAATTCTCAAAATTGACTTTCGTTTAATATTGGGTAATCATATTATCTTGCTAGAGAATAATTATGATTTATAAGTGTTAAAGTTGTTTAAGCTCATTGCCGATGTTAAATGGATCTACATGATAGTACACTTAGAGATGCGGGATCAAGGTTTGTAGTTATACTCGATGTGACCACCATTAGGGAGTTTGGTGAAAAACCTAATTCAGGGTAGACAAAAATAAACCAAAATGCTTATTCGGTTAGGTCTTATTATGTAATAATTCAATCTCAACCGTTGGTTAATTAAAATGGTGAAATGATCAAGTAAAGAAGAGAGTCCCAATTTGATTGAGTGAAGGGTTTTACTAGAATTAGGGTTTTGGGTTTCTAATATAAATAGATGGTCTCACATCACTAATGAGGAGAGAGACAAATAGAGTGATTGAGAGATAGTCTCTTGAGAAACCTCAGCTCGCCACTCCACCCTTTTCTCCTTGGCGCACGCCACGTACCCACCTGCCGAACCTGCTATATAGGAAAAAGATTCCATGAACTATGCTAAAGGCTATATCAAACATCGAATATTGCATGAAACTCTTAGGAGTAAGACGTAATACCATTGCGTATATCCCACAACTCGAGTGGTTTCGATTGAACTACCAAAATAGTACTATTGTATATGACAAAAGTGCATACGATGAGTATGTCAAGGTAAATATATGTAATTTACCTAATTTGGTAATTTTGCAGCATATTAAACACTTTGTTCATGCTATAATGAAGGGTCATAAAGAGGCTTCTCAATTATACGACAAATCTTTTTCATTTTTCAAAGATCTTGCCCCAATCTTAACCAAGGATAGAGCAATTGGCAATTCTAGAGGTGATATCAGGGATGTTGCAGCCTAGTATGAAAATGAGGGTAACATTTCCATGGAGGATGTAGCAGGCTTCTTCTAAGTACCGATTGAGAGACTTCTACTGCTCATAAGAACCAACTGGAGACTCCTTCACCTATGGCTATATGATAATAGCACTCAAGAACACCTAGGCAATTTGAAAAAGAAAAATATGTAGCCTAAGACCTAACAATGGACCAAATATCTACAAATTTTAGAATTTTGTAGATCTCAGTTAGTCCAAAGTTCAAAGCATTAGCGGTAAGTCGACATCAGAATCGCCGAGTCAGCGTTGTACCGACATCAGAACAGCACACAAAGTCTCGAATTCTGCTGCCCATAATAGTGAGATTGATGTACTGTGAATGTAGAAATTTACGTCACGAATATTGAAATCATTGCACATAATGACATGGCTTTGTGTTGAAATTGGAGAGAAGTAGAAACGCTTTAGGTGAAGTACTTTTGCAATTGATGGGCTAGCGATGATGAGGCAATGTTCATGCTACAAGTTTTGGCGAAAGATGAAAATCAACTCAAAGTCTTTCAGGATCTTCTAATTGATAAGAAGCTACGCTTTTGTCGGTTTTTCCTATCAAAGAATGCCATATTGTCCACGACTATATAAATCATCTTGGTAAGATTTTCATATTGTGTACATTAATTAAAATTTGTATTTACTTATTCTTCATGTCATCTAGTAAAATTGTGATTTTGATTTATCTATGGCATGTACATTGACTTTATTTATAGTGATTTGTTGCTCTTCATACAAACATATATATGCTTTAGAAAAAAAATTTTAAAACAAATTCATGTGATTCATGCGAAAATTAAGTTGTACAAAGGAGAAAGGAAATAACTTTGATCCTCAACATTTTCTTCTTTGTAGGTGCATCTATTTTGGTGGCCAAAATGACATCATAGGAAATGATCATGGGAATAACTTTTTCTGTTGGAAGACAATAGGCTTTTAATTTGGTGGGATGCTTTATGTTTTGTTGAACTTTTAATTAATTTTATGACTTTTTCACTTTGTATTGGTTGTTGCCAAATGTTCATTGCCTTGGGCAAGAGCAAGATAGACTTGTATGGTTTGTATGACTTTACTTTGGTGGAGTGTTTTATGCTTGTTATGTGTTACATAAATGCTTTCATTGTTATTTATGTGGGTATTTTCATTTTTATTTAATGTTATTTGTAATGTCGTATATCGTTATGTATTTTTGGAATGCTTATTTGTTTGCTAAAGTTATTGAATGATATTTGCTATGTTGTTCTTGATGCATATAGATGAAAATTCATTGTGTTCTTGCATGAAAAAAAAGGATGCATGTGTGTTGAAGTTCTTGTTTTGCAATACTTAAAAATTTATTAGTTTAAAAGTTTGAAACAATAATTATAACAATTAACCATATAATTGCAATGATATTTAATTATTTTAAATAATTAAATACAAAAATGAAACCTTGATAGACATTTAAAAATAGAGAAATTTATATAATTTAATTATTAATTATATTAATAAAATAATTAATTAATTTAATGAAACTATAGTAAATATAAAATTTTATTTATTAAATGTTTAAAACAATAATGATAACAATCAACCATATAATTAAAATAATATTTAATTAATTTAAATAATTAATTAGAAAAATAAAGTGTAGATTGACATTTAAAAATGAGAATTTTATTTAATTTAATTATTAATTGTATTATTAAAATATATAATTAACTTGAGTAATTCTTAATGAAGATATTAATAATTGAAAAAATTTATGTGTCATTAAACATATATACAAAAAAAAATTTACAAGAAAGATATAAAAATAATTGTCTCACATATCCTCCGCTTACCCTCCGTTTGGTTTCCGAAATGGGGATTGGGAATGGGAGAATGGGGATAGGGATGGGGATGGAGATGGGAATGAGAATAAAGTAATAGAAATGAAAATCAAACCTGTGTTTGGTAAAGGATAATAAGAGTGGGAATGTGGAAAGAATAAAGATAGAAAACTTGTTAAATTACTTTTATACCCTTAAATTTAAATAAGTGAAAATATAAATGTTTGTGAATTATTAATGATAAAATTATTCACTTATTATAAAATATTTTTGAAAATTTTATTAATTAAAAACTTTCATTAATTAATGAACATTAATGATAATTATGCATTTTAATTATTATAATTAAATCAATAGGGTCATTTTACTATTATTATATTTTTGTTAAAAGTTTATTTTAACTATTATACACTTTGATTTAAATTATACATTTTAGAGAATATTTCTAATCATCAAATAACCTAATTATGTATGAAAATTGATTAAGTAATCAACATAAAGTAAATAAGTTTTTTTTACAAAACACAATGCAATTAAAGTGAACCTTGAATTAGCCAAAAAAAAATTAACAGAAATGCATGGTGGAAGAACCCTAAGGAGAACAAAGTGAATCAAATTTCTCTTTTGAAAAACCTAGATTTTTTATTAAAAAATTGAATTTTGAGAAGAAAAGCATGCCAAAAAGAATCAGCCAGCCCTAAAAGTGAGATCTTTAATCTCAATACTAGGTGTCCTACAAAGAATCCCTCCAAAAGGACGAGCAATAACAACAACACCTACCCAACACTCCAAAGAACCAACAAAAATCTACAAAAAAAAAGAGAGAAAATTAAATAAAATTCACCGAAAACAACTCCAATTTTCAATCCAAACACTGAAATAAAATACCAATCTCTACTTCATCAAGAGATTCTAGTGAGAGAGAAATGACACCCAAACTATACATACATACATGACGGATGAACTGTAAAATGTCATTAATACCCTCCATTTTCTCCCCATGCTAGTTCAAGTAAATAAGCAACATCACACAAATTAATATAACAAGTTTTTTTTTAACAAAAACACAATACATCAGTCTATTAAGGCATTACAAGATAACACATATCTCATTACACCATACATGTATATAATTCATAACAAGTTCTTACAAAAGCATGACCTAGAAGAAAGATATTACATAACACATAAAGGTTATAGAAATTCCAACATTGAACTTGGCATGTAATCTTCATGAATATAAATCGCACGGTAGGCAGGCTATATCCCAATCTTGCTAGAAGCACATGACAAAAAGGCAACTTCATGTTGCCAGGTAACTCCATAAAAGTTTTAAGTTCATCTTCATATTTTGGCAAAACCTGCAAAATAAACATCACTTCATGAATGTAGAACCCGTCAACCATAGGAAGTATTTGATGTAGTAATTTTCTTCTCTCCTCATGCTCTGCACGGGAAGCTTTTTTGACAGCAATCACTTCAGCCATTGACTGAAATCCAAGTCCTGCCATTTCTATAAAATTTTTGAAATTTTCAGAAATTGAATCCATAGCGGGGTCCTTCTCAACGCTTTTCCTTTTCCTACATGTTTTTAAGGTACTAGTCTCTTATGCCATAGGTGAAGGATTTGTAACATGTTGCTCTGTGGGCTTGGTAAATTGCTCATTTGGTTTTTGAGAAAAACCAGTGTCTTCATCCAAATTAATACTTTCATGTGCATATTATTCTACATTGTCCCCAATATCTCCCCTTACATTGCCGTGTGCCCGATGCTTGGTGAATACCGGAGCCAAGTAATTAAAAAAAGGAAAAGATTTTCCGTAGAGACCCATCGCTTCCTTATGGCTTTGTATAGAAATTAAAATAGGTTAATAATACAAATTGCATATCCCTCAAATTAACATGAATTACCCGTTATCGTAATATATACCTTAACATATTCATTATATGCATTCTTCTAGCACTCAATAGTGCTTTTTTCATGGTTCCAGACAAAGCTACTCATTTGTAGGATATTAGAGATTGCAGTAGTTTGCTTTCTCAATAGCTTCACATGAGACTCGATATTGGGCAAGGCTTTTAAAGTGCTTTGTGGAAGCTTTTCCTTTATCATTCTCTCTATTTGAATAAGATAACCATGGTGAAACCCATTCTCAGCCCTCCATATAGGATTTGTTGATAGTTCTACTAAAGCTTCAATGAGAGCCTTGTCTTCATCCGTTCGCCAATAATGTTTATTTTGTCCCCGACGTCCTACTTGAGAATTTGAATCCATACTAACAAAGATAGAAGAACATTACATTATTTGAATTCATACATTGTCATAATATAAGACTGTTCGTATGTTACTATAACCAAGTAAATAACTCAAACATATATTGCTATAGACTGAACTCACATAGCTATTAAGCAATGGGCCATGTTCTACATCTCTGATTTCACAAATAAATGTAGATGATCCATTAATCTACATATGCATTTATTCAAATAGGTAAATAAGATACTACAAAATAATAAAAGAAAGTGAAATTTTAACATGCCTGACAAATCTTTGGCTACAAATACAATCACAACAATGTTCATCCAAACTTACTTTTCCATTGCAATAGATTTTCAATTTACATAAACCCAACCAAATCCAGTAAAAACAATTAAAAACATTATAATATGGTTACATAAATAAAAACAACAATGTTCACAACACACATTTCTCACATCAAAACATTTATGTACGGTTACAATATATATATACACACGCATATTGAAGCAACTCACACATTTCATAGTAGCAAGCAAAAATATTAACATGACCGCCACATGTTAAACATATTTATAGCCATGTCATGCCTAAACTGAGTCCACTCATCTGTTGGATCAGCAACTGTAATATTGTCAGTCTTAATCTCCATGCTCTCATCTAAATTTTATGTTCAATCTCATTTTCTACAGGATCTTAAGACATCTCCCTTCTAATAAAATTATGCAACAAATAACACGCATTAATGATGATGCATCGTTGGGTGACTATATTATAAAAGCTTGAGATTGACAGAATTTTCCACCGAATTTTTAGGCTTTGCTTGGGGTGCCGGGTTAGGGAGGGTTTAGGAGATAAGGGTTATTTGAACCCTTGCTTGGGGTGAGGAGTTGAGGGTAAAGTAAAGGTTTGGGAGGTAAATGGGGGATTGAAAACACCCCATTTTACCTCCATTTCTCAACCCTCCAAACTGGAGGGTTGAGAAGGGTTCATATTTTTTTTATGACAAAAATGCCCTTAGTAGAATAATGTAATGACCTAACATCCTATTTTATAACAAGGTTGGAATGAAAGGTAAAAAAACCAAACCCTAGTAAAACCTTGAGAACTTTCTCTCCTCCTCCCATCTCCAGTGATCCACCGACAGCTCTCGTCGGAGATCCGTCAAACCTCCGGTGAGCAATTTTTCCTTTGTTTCATTGTTCATATTTTTGTTTTTCTCTTCATTGATGAATCTCTTTTCTTTTCTTTTCTTTTCTTTTTTTTGTTTGGTTTTCAGTTTGGTCTTGGAGCATCAAATCTAGTATTTTGAGTGACAATTTCAGCTTCAAATCAAGTTGGTATTCATTTTCAGGTATTAATTTCTGGATTTTAGTTTTGAATTTATGCTCTTGTAATTTTAGTTTGGAAAAAGGATCTTGGGGTTGTTGTTGTGCTTGATTGGCTGTTGATTGAGAGATCCAAACTACTATTTCATACATATTGTTATTATTGTGCTTGATTTGCTGTCATTGAAAAGGACACATATTTCTTTTTTTATTTTTGTAGGCATATCTCTGTCATATGAATTGTTTGAACTCTATAATTTGGAAACACCACAATAATCCAAAAAGGAAAATCTAGTTTTATTTGCTCTCTGTTTGCACTTAATGCTTACTAGGTTACGTTTTTGTGAATAGAAGCATAATAAAAATGTCCACAATGATTTGTTCATATATTAAAATTAAGTATCCTTGAATGATGATTTTTGTTAGTGATAACAATGATTGCAGCTCCATTAATGTAATATGTAAGGGTTTGTAAAGGCTTTTATTGAGAATATAATCCCACAAAACATTGAAGCATTATAACTCAAACATAGGACCTCACATGATAAGGGATTCGAATAAGTTGCTTGAGTCAAGGGTACATGTATGCAGTTTCAAACGTCACCATGGAGTTTATGCATACTAGTCATTTTTTATAGTGACATTTATTATTGGAGTTTTCATAGTTTAAACATAGATACTGTTTGAAATATCAAGACCTTGTGCTTTATATTAAGTATCATTTCTTAAGTATATATATATATTTATGAAGGTAAAATGGAGTACATCTTAAATTTTGGTGGTTTCTAATATTGTTAAAGTGTGGAGTACATCTTAATATGTTTAGTTGTGGAGTATATATTTATATATGTTGTTAAAGTGTTAATTCAGTATGATATCTGGTTTCATTGAATGATTTGGATTTTGATATGTCTGGTTTTATATTATCTTAATATGTTTTTAAGATATTATTTAATTATTTTGATTTTTGTTTTGATTGTTTGTAGTTTAAATTTTATGTTCTGTTAGGATATATATATATATATATTTTATTTTCCTTAGATATCCCATCATCAATGTTCTAATTTTGTTTAAATTGCACAATCTATCAGGCGCTATCAATCCAACACCAGAGTGAAAACTTTTGTACAAAAATAGATGCCTCAGGTCATTTAGTTATGCCAAGTATTGAGATAGTTTCACCAATTTTGTTTTTGCATCCAACTAGAGTTTGTAACTTTCCAAGCCTTCCAATAGAAATGGAAAGTTTAACTATTATTGTTTCCTTAAGGCCAAGTAGTGTAACTTGAATAAATGGAATAGTTAAACTTAGAGAAGTTATACTACATGGTGCGCATTTGATGAAGTTACACTACTAAGAGCCTTCATCTGGCACTGTCTCAATTAGTGCACATTTGATGGCAAGCAAGCACTTTTAGTAGCTAGAACTTAGATAATTGTAAACTTAGAGGAGTTGTTGTCATTTGATTGTATTACTAACATGAGTTTTATTTTTATATTACCAAACATATTTCATTCAGCAATTTTCACATTTTGATAAGAAATTGTTTATGTTTGGATAGCCGATGAAAATGAATGGTTGGGTAAAATTCTTTTGACACAAGTTTTATTGACCAATCCTTTTTTGTAATTGCAATGAATGCACCATTTAGCTACAACACAAGTCTTTATCAATGTAATTGCTTGCATTATAAGCATTGTGAATGAACTTAAACAAGGTACTACTCATATAACTAGTGAAATACAGCTTCATGGCGACCAAGCAAGGAATGAACTAATGTCACATTTCCTTTCGAGTAATTTGTATCATAACATGATAAGAATGAGCCCTGGAGCTTTCTTAGGACTATGTGATGTGTTAGTTAGAAATGGTGGCCTTAGACCAACTATGCAAGTATCTATCGAGGAACAAGTTGCAAGAACACTGTACTTGTTAGGTCACAATGTATCACATCGTGAACTATCTTTTTTTTTTCCCATCGTTCCCATAAGACAATCTTTCATCATTTCCATAATGTCTTACAAGCTATCATGGAGTTAGAGGACAAATTCCTCATACAACCAGATGGCTCTTAAACCCTTCTGAAGTTCTCAACATCAATAGATTCTACCAATACTTTAAGGTAACAATGTGTCCATTGAATTACAACTTTAATACAACTATGTCTATAGGTAATATGAAATATAAATATCAGAGGATTGCAGTTGGTGCTGCTATTGATGGAGCACATGCTCGGTTGTAAAAAGTCTGTACTACGAGAGCCCTAGGTATCGTGGGAGGAAAAGAATATCCGACACAAAATATGTTGGCCGCTTGCACATTTGATTTAAAATTTACATGTGTTACCTGGGTGGGAAGGCACATCATGTGGTTCGAGGATTATGAAAAATGCATTAACTAGGGCCGTTCCACTTAAGATTCCAGAAGGTACTCATCGAAAAGTTATAATATTATATTGGGACCAATATATATATATATATATATATATATATATATATGAGAAATTAATAACAAATATCTTTAGAAAAATATTACCTTGTCGATGTGGGATTCACGTTGAGGAGGTGGGCTTATTACACCATATATAGAGGAGAGAGGTATCACTTGAAAGAATATTCAAGGAAATTCACCCACGAAATGACGTGAGTTATTTAATCTCCGCCATGCGTCCTCATGAAATGCTATTGAACGGGGATTTGGTGTCCTTAAAAAGCGTTTCCCTATAATAGGAAGCTCAACGGAGCCCCATTATGGATTGGAAATACAAAAGGAGATTCTTTTTGCATATTGCATTTTGCATAATTATTTAATGGGTGTAGACCCGTATGATGCAATACTTGCACAAGTTGATATTGAACTTGCAGATGAATCACATGAAGAACATCACCGTAGTGGAGAAAATAATGAGGAAATAACCAAGGAGAAATTGTTAGAGATGTTATAGTGGCTGAAATGTGGGTTAATTATGTTGATTGAGTTGAATGGCTAGTGTGATGGGTCATGGTGGAGAACCACATGTTTAAAGTGGGAGGTTAGCATCTTTTTATCTCCAACATTGAATAATTTTTAATGAATTACTTAAATCATGACAACCATTTTGTTGTTTTTGTAGGAGGATTTGATGGATGCATATTGACTAACTTGATGAAACAATGTGTATCTTGCTTGAACTTGATGAAACAACCCATTTGTATTTTGTTTTAACTTGATGAAACATTATGTACCTTGTTTTAACTTGATGAAACTATGTGTATTTTGTTTTAACTTGATGAAACATTATGTACCTTGCTTTAACTTGATGAAACTATGTGTATTTTGTTTTGTTGTGATAAAACATTATGTACTTTGAATATTTTGATAAAACAATGTGTAATTTGTTTTGTCTTGATAAAACATTATGTACTTTGAATATTTGGATGAACCAATGTTTAATTTGTTTTGTTGTGATAAAATATTGTATGGTTTTTATATTTCGATGAAACAATGTGTATTTTGTTTTATTGTGATAAAACATTGTGTATGTGTATTTTGATTTATTCCGATTTAACAATAAATAGTGTTTTTCTTAAAATTGTTATTTTTTATTAAACAATTAATATTTTTTATTATTGAGTTTATATCTCAAAGGGTAAGCATCCTATTTTGGTAATATTATTTTATGTTTCTTACTTTAGGATAACAAAAATTGGAAGCACAAGACATATCAAGGATATTTTGGTAATATTAGTACCAACCCTTACTTTCCTTTACCTTCAATCCAAACACAAAAAGTCATATAACCTTCCTTTACTTACTCTTGCCCAAGGATGATATAAGTTCAACCCTTACCTTCTCTTCTTTTACCTAACCTTACCTTACTTTATGAACTTTCCCCACACTCTATCCAAGCAAGGCCTTAGGAGACCGAATGTTCTCTTAATTACATTCCTAGTGCTAGCATGCTTCATATTAAAAAAACTCTTCAGGTGTACATGGTTAATGTCCATCTGTCCAAGAACTCAAGTGGTATCTTTGTCCTCGAAAAGGTGCAAGAAAACCAAGGCAATTTGCATATCTAGAATCCACCAAGTAGTAAAACCCTATCCAAGCAAAGATTTTTTTGTTAGTCAATGGTTTTGGAGTTCTTTTGTTGTTAGAATTTTAGAAAGAACTAGCTATATAGGACGTATATAAATTGCATGCCTTGACTACAAACGGTGATTACATTAGTAGTAATTTTAGATTTCCTTGATATATATCTCGGTTGATCAGCTTTAGGCAACTCTATATTAAATAAAAGATAAATCCTTATTTGTAAAACAGTCACATGGATTATAAATTAAAAATTTTCAAAAAATATATAGACTTGAATTATTTACCGTAAACCACTTCCATGTAGGGTCGATTGAATTTTCTGGGATAAGTTCGGCTTTCTTTAGTAGGACACCATGACAAAGAATGATTAACCTCAAAACAACATGAAAATGTCTACTAACTGTTTCTCCAGACTAGACAAATTCAAATTTAATTATTCTGTTTTTCAACTGATGTGCTATGATATTAAAAAACATTGCCGTCATCTCTTCAAGCATAACGTTTCTTGTGCCTCATAACCCACCAGTTGTAGTTAGTAGTTGGCATAGTCTATTAAAACTACGCCGATCCATGCGTAGTTTATCAATGCATTTAACATCACTTTCATAAACCATGTAATGAAGGTAGTCATATTGCTTGCAACGCCTAATAGATGATGACTCAAGCTCTTTTCCAATTTTGCTATTCCTAAGAGTGTGTTGTTTTATTGCACATGCAATGGTTACAATATTTACTACGAAATAAAAGCACATATACAAAGCATATAGTTGTAGTTCTTCAAAGTCATCCATATTGTCAATATCTATATATAAAATAAAATGAATGGTGCTGCAGTGAAATTCATAATTCAATATAAAAATTTATGTGCAATATAAAAATATTAATATTTAATAATTCTAAAATCAATCAAAATAATGAAGAAGAAGAAAAAAAATGTAACTCTAGTTGGTTGTATAATTCATTAATACTAATTATGTGCTTAATTATTATAATGAGCTCTTTTTATAATTATAATAATTAGTTATTGGATTTTTAAATTGTTATTATATTTACTTTGGTGTCTTATTCTTCTTCTTTTGTTGGTTTGCGTGAGCTTTCAAGAAAGCTCCATTATCAAAAAAAATTTCTTTTTAATTTTTCAAATTTTTAGCTTCTATTGAGGATTCTCTTAAAATTTCTCACTTTTCCTTTCTGATTCATATTTAATAGCAAGCAACAATTAAAGTTTATGTATGTATTTGTATATTATCATTATAGATATATTATTCGTTTGTTGTTTGTCAATAAATTAAGTGGGATGATGTTAAATGGTAAAACAGAGATGCTTGGCTTTTGAAAAGTTTGAGGATACCTGAAGAAATAACAATAGCTTGCAAAAGAAAGAACCGGATGGATGTAACAGATGTGCCGGTGGAGTCACAACTGTGGCGATGAGCAATGGAGCTGATGATGGAGTGACAAGTGCGGTGTTGAGCAACGGATGCTACAGTGGAGCAACAAGTGCGAAAGTGGAGATAGAGATGGTTGCTGGTTATTCTGAAGACGATGGTAGAGTGTGAAGATGAAAGTATGAAGATTGGAATTAGGGCTGAAATGTGTCATTTTTTTTTCTTTTTAAGGGCAAATTAGTATTTTTGGGTCACCAAGATTAGCATTTCCCCCCAAAATTGGAGGGGCATGCTGGTTCTAGGTTGTGGAGGGATGATAACCCTCTCCAAACCTGGTTCCACATTTTATGGTGCATACCCAAACATGATGATGCATTAAAAATGGGATTGATCCCCATTACCTGGGGATCACACCCTCCATCTAAACATAGAGTTATTTTTTACATTCCTAATGTATAACCCTTTTTAGCCAAACACAATTTTCATTCTTATTCCTTCCCCATTACCCCCATATAATAAGGAAGGGATAGGAATGAAAACTTGTTTGGTTAGAGAGGGTTATGCATTGAGAATGTAAAAAGTAAGTGGAGGATATATGAGACAATTATCTTTATACCCTTCTTAATAAAACAATTATGTATATATGTTTAATGACAATTAAGAATCATTAACTTAATTAATTAAGTTAATTAATTATTTTATTAACTTAATTAATTATGTTAATCAATTATTTTATTAACTGAATTAATTATGTTAATTAATTAATTAATTAAGTTAACACATTTAATTATTTTATTAACTTAATTAATTATTTTTATTAATTAAGTTAATAAATTATTTTATTAACTGAATTAATTAAGTTTAATTAATTATTTTATTAATTTTTAATTGTATTAACTTAATTAATTAAGTTATTTATTTAAGTTAATTAAAGATGGTTAGGTTTTAAGTTGGTATACACAAGTAATATTTTATTTTAAAATGGGTAAAAACGTAATTTTAAATTTCATTAATGGGTATTCCGCCAATGCGGGAGAATGACTTATGGCTTTGGGGAAGGTAATAAATTCCCCGAACCCTCAATGATTACATATACAAAAGAACATCCAAACAAGAGAAAGGGAATGTGTAATCAATGGTGACCCAATGATAATCATTGATGTCATCCAAACACACTCTTAAAACAGTTCATTTGAAACTTTGAAGCATTTGAATTTTAAAAAAAAATTCACTCAAAAGTGATTTCTGGGTGTGTTTGGTGAAAAAAGTTCCCCAAACACAAAATTATTATTATGCCCTTGGGAAACACAAAATTACTACTATGCCCTTATTAAACATTAATTAATAATAATGAAATGTATATTTATGATTTAATTATTTTATAAATAATAATTATTTAAAATAAATATTATTAGAAATTAATTAAAAAATTTTAAGTAGGGAATGTAAAAATGTTATTTGAGATAATTACTAATTTAAATTAATAATAATAATAAATTAAATATTTATATTTTAATTATTTTAGAAATAATAATTATTTCAATTAAATATTATTTGAGATTAATTTAAAAAATTAGTTATAGAATGAAATTAATTATTTGGAATTAATTTATAATTAAACATAATTAATAATAATAATAAAATATTTATGTTTGATTATTTTATAAATAATAATTACTTATAAAAAAATATCATTTTTTTATACCAAAGGTAAAAATATAATCTTTAGCATACCCCACTTTTTCCTTTGGGGCTTTTGCAGGTGTACCCTAAAAAATTTTGAAATTGCATATTTGCCCCTGAATAAAAATTAATTACATACACACCCTTGAATAATATACATAATTGCGTATATACTCTTGGGGTTCAAATTAGTTGAAAAACCATCCATAAGCAAAACAACAAATATATAAAATTACTATTATACCATTGCATATATACCCATGAAAAGTTTTTTTTAAATTGTACAAGGGTTATTTTGGACCTTTTGTATATTTTAATCCAAGTTATAACCATAGTTAATCAAATTTGATTACCGGAATCTAACAGTAGGGCATATCCGCAATTATCTATATTTTTCAGGAGTATATATAATTATATTTTTTTTTAGAGTAAATATGCAATTATAGAACTTTTGATAGGTTTAAAAACGATTCTCTCTTTTTCTTTTCACATTCATAATGAATCATCTCCCTGATCAAACACATTTTTTATTATCATTACATGCCCATTCCTTTCACCTTCTTCATTATATCATTCCCCCGTTCAAACGCTACCTCAAAACCACTCAAATTGGAGGCTCAAAACCAACCAACCAAAACTCCAAAGCCCTTCTTCCCTTCCTCTTCCTTCTCCGATCCAACACCCGAGAGAAGAGAGAAGCCGGGAGACGAGAGAGCCTCCCACATGGCACTCCTCGCTGCTCCTCTCCTCTTCTTCCCCCTCACGGAACCCTCTCATTCCCCTCCGTTGCTCCCCTTTCAACGGAGAAACACCTTCAAGCCCTTCCTCTCCACTCCCTTGAAGTCCCTGAGATGTTCTTCTTCATCCCAGAGGCAACAAGAGCGCACCCTTGAGTTTGAGCGCCTCTTTTCCAACCTAAACCAAGCCACTATGAAGAGAGAGCCAGGTGAGTGGCTTTGGTTGCCATTGTCTTCGTACGTGTTGCATTTTGTGATCTTTTGTTGGTTCTATTGACTTTGGGGTTTCAGGTAGTCTGACAAGCGCTATCTTTCTAGTGGCCGGAACCACGGTATGTTTTTTTTTTGGGTATGCTTTGCATTCAGGCATGTCAGAATGTGTAGATATGTATGTGCTTACACTTCCAAAGTAGATAATTATTTTATGTTAAGCCTCTTTTGCCATGCTCATGGATAACGATGTTTTTTCTTGCAATGTGCAAATGATTTGCCGCAGAACAGAACAATTGGTTAATAAGGATATTGATTGCGAATGACATGGTGGTTTTTATTTTTAATTACATCGATGACCCCTTTTTTTTTGTTAGAAGAGCCTTTTTTGGTACTTTTGTTTATCAGCAAATCAAAATTGATACTCTAATGGAGGGAAAATTGTGTTCTTGCAGTAAACAAAATCTTCTCAATTAATTTTCTACTGATATACCTTGCAAAATTTATGGTGCCTTTGATGAGATTGCAGACATTACCTCTGAAAGCTCCTAAATCTTTATTGCATACATCCATAGCGTGCAATCTAGTTAGAATACTTAATTTGTATTTAGATCCAAGTGTTAGAGCAATAAATTTATTTAAGTATAATATGCTTAAAGCAAAAGTAGAGCTCCAAGTTAATTAATCTCATTTTCCATCTTGCAGAAATTTTAGAAGTTTGTGATAGGATTTTTATTTTCATTTAAAGAATTCAATTTGGCCATGATTTGGGGAGATTTTTTTATTAAGGCTGTGGCAAACTGAACCCTGTGTCAGCCTAGTAAAACTAGCTTTCCTTCTATCTGTGAGGATTTGCAGCTCATGTTCTCACTAAATCAATCTAAATCAAATTAGTTTGGAGGTTTATCCTATGATTTCACTTTAATATTGGAAAGAAACATAGCCACGGAAGAGGAGTACTGAATATAATTGCATCATGGCTGAGTTTAGTCAATCTTTTGAAGTATGGTATAATAAGTACCAGAGTGATAAAAATCTCATATTCTAACTACCACTATTAATAAGTGATGAATATGGAGGTATTTGCATTCTAATAACATGCAATAAGATATACATATCAAATTTGACAATGACTGTTCTATTTTATGATGGGAAAGGAGCACCATTTGTTATGGACTTTATCTGTGATATTTTATTTGGTCAAATGGAGCATTTAATCAAATTAAGTGAAATTTAATTTAATGATCATGCACGCTGCTAGCGTGTTTAAAGTGTATTAACTTTAAAGCTATGGGCACTTGGTTCCGCTGTGATAGATAATAAGTGGCTTGTACTCATAATTATTTCCTTCACTACACTTGTTTGATTTGTAGTCATCTGATTGTCTACCAACACAAGTGATCATCTATTGTCCAGTGGAAAACGTAAGGTTTTGCTTAGTTTTTCATTATATTCCAATGTAGTCACTTTTAGCCGCTTATTCATGAAGAAAATGCATCCTTGCATTAGTAATGTGCACCTGAGGGAAATGTGCATGCGCATAACATATTATGATCAAACATCCTTTATAACATGCTCCTTACAAAAAAAGCACAGGTGTGAAGAAAATCTTTTAATTTAATTTTTGGGCGGTAGACTGTGTTGTATTATAAAAATTGTAAGTCTTATTAAAGGTCTGTAGGTGGTCTTGATTTGTGACAAGCAGACTTGACAAAGAAGGTATGTGGTTGCTTACTTGTGGGCACTCTCTTTTAAAACATTTACTTACCCATAATTTAATTTTCTCAAGTGGAATGGGTGGGTACCAGTGGGCAATGGATACACGCAGATTTTAAAATTTCCTTTATATATATATGATGTGTATTATATATATAAGGTAAAAAGTTTAATTCCATTTATATATTTAATAAAAATTAATGGTTATTGTTTTTTTTTTTGGGCATTTATACCTCTATAATAATGGGTAATTTGTAAAAGCAAAAAACTATATTAGTTAATAGTTACATACTTTTTTGGCTGTATATAAACAGTTGTATAGGTGATTACATAGATATTTAGATGTTCATATGTGCATTAATAACTAAATCAATTTTTATAAGACTTTTGCATAATACCATTACAAGATTTAAGAATTACAACTTTGAAATAAGCCAATGAATGAACCGATAAAAATGAGCCCATAGTTACATATATCCGCAGGCTAATGGGCAGGTAGGTATGTGTAAGGGATTTATATACCTGTACAAATGCAGGTATATGCTGATTATCTGGCGTTCTTGACCTGCCAGCCCATTTGCTTATTTTATCTAGTGACAAGGAATCATTTTAGTAACCGATGTGGCAAAGTTTCTTTTGTTGGAACTCAAAATGTGGGCATTGTGCAAATACAATAACATTTGTTTCCAATGGCTTATTTCATTAATAATAGCACAAATTATCAATATCATGAGAGAAATGCTCATTCTATATTTAATTTATGATATTTATTTTTTCTTTTGAAGCTTTTTTCAAATGCCATTAATTCTATAGGTAGGTGCAGGTATACTTGCCATCCCTGCTGTTACCCAAGAAGCCGGATTTTTGGCCTCTTCTGTGACATGCATTCTTTGCTGGATCTATATGGTAAGAAACCATATCAGTTTGATTTATTACTTCATCAACTCTTACATTTTAAGAAAATATCAAATGCTTTCCATATGCCTGTTTATAATGTCCTTTGGAAAAAGTATATACACTTTATTGCATTGTAATCTTTCTGGCTAAATGGCTAGAAATGATGTTAGGAGAATTACAATGTTTTAGTCTATGTTATCTATACTTCTTAGAATTTAAACCATGGTCTACTGACATAGAGTATTTTAAAATGTTTTATTGAATAGCCTTGTTTGGGCAACTTATCAAGCCCATTTTTCTCTTATCATCATCCTATTGATAAGTTCCTTCAGTTTAAGTGAATCGTGCACCACCATCCTCATGTTCTTTTGTGGAAGTAGGTTGTGACCGGATTGTTGATTGCAGAAGTAAATGTCAATACTATGTGTGAGCTTGGCTCAGGAGGTGTCTCACTGGTAACTGCATTTTTTTCTGTAAATTGTCCTTTAAATTATTTTTACAATTCTATATTATTTCTTTGATTATTTTTGTGGTGATATCTGTAATCTGGCTTTATTTATTTTTAGAATAGTTAGTTGCCGCATTCTGTCATTATGGATCTAAGGAGCATTTTCCTAGAGATTTTAAGCCTGTAAGCAAAATAGATCAAATTGTTTATTTACACTATTGTTTATGTCACTTGTGGTTGACCAAGATGACAAAGTTGCAAAGAAAGTAGTGCATAACCAACAATTTGATCTGTTTTGTTTACAGGACCAAATGATTTGTTAGCCAACAATCTTTTGTTATGCTTGTTGGGCGAATTATGAAAAATATTTATCCATGTCTCTTAGACCGTGTGGCATCGACAACATCAAGGAGTCTAATTAATCTCCTTAGTGTGGCTCTATTTTTCATTTTGCTAATCGTTGACCTTCCAATAATATGGGAAGTTAGGACTCAGTAATTAAACTTTTAATTTAAAATGATAAAATCGCCTATGGGTAAGAGCATCATCACAAAATTCTTTTCCTTAATTTTGAATTGAAAAATACCTGGGTCACTTAGTATTAATATGGTCAACCCCCTGCCCCCTTTTTATAAATTTCAAGTAAAGTGGAATAAAAATTTCTTTAAATTTAAATTGGCACATTGAAATTCTTGTTCCAAACCACAATCACGTAATGAATTATTTTAGTAACATATTTATTGGCTTTGAAGAAAGGGGCTTTGATATGGGGCATAGACACACATCATTTATGAGATAATGTGGTCTATACAAATGGGCATGGGTAGGAAACAAATGGATCATACATATCACTAGTACATAACAATATATAGCACGGATAATTCTAACTGAAACTCCTTACAAAGAAAAGCTATAGGAAGTGCTTTGTTACTTGACAATTGTTGCTCCTAGATTTTGAATATCACAATTTGTATGGCATCTAGATTGGCTTGAAGGGCACAAATTATAACCAACTTCTAGTTTGGAATGGCAACCTGGTAGATTGGGGACATGAATTACTTCTTTCCCCAACCTCGTACTCGAATAACTAACCCATTCCCTGAACTCGCCCTGATCATCAATGGAGATCCATGGGTTAAACTCATTTTTGAACTTGGTGTGAACAGGGATCCCCATGTCCGCCTTATTCCCTCAAATCCCCAATTAGCCTTAACAAAATAAATAAATAAATAAATAAATAAAATTAATAATTACAAAACACATTAAAACTTGGCGTTTTGATTGTAAATACTGAAAATTCTCTGTGCTTTTGGCTTGCTTCTTATGATCTTATCCCTCTTATTAGGAGAATCACTCTTAAAAAACTATGTTATTTTTGGACTCATGATCCAGAGTGGGAATAACCTTGGCATACATAGTTTAATAACTGTAAAAAAGATAACTCTAAAAATCATGGAGTACCAGTATTCTTTGTGTCATGAGCAGGTTGCAGACTGTGCTTTGGTCTCATGAGGCAGACAGCAGATGCTTTCTAGGTTTAACATGATCTTCTGATGCATTAATATTTTTCTACTCCATGGGTCCCTCTACTTTTATTAGAGAGATCATTCATGATATATAAATTAACTCTGATTTAATTAAATGGCTGATCCCATATCACCTGACATTTGCAAATCACATTCATGCGGTTGTTATTTTGTGTCTTTTGACTTAAGTTATTGTTCCTTGATGAATCTCTATGCTTGTTAAAGTCATGCCAAATGGTTTCTTATCATTACGTGTCTATTTCTCTCTGTTCTATATATTTAGGTCTCAATGGCAATGAGAACTCTTGGCAAATTTGGTGTTCAAGTTACATGGTAGGTTGAAAATTTTGTCAGATATATGACTTATTATTTTTGCTATGATGTATTGCCTAGTACTTATCTTTCAAGGTCTTGTGATTTTTACGCTCGAGAACATTGTGATATGACCATATAGTGTCACACTTAGGACATACTTATTGAATTGTTATGATTGGAAGTCAGTTTTCGGGCTTTGGTTTGTCAAAACTGTTTACACTTTTTAAAGTTTACTCTTCCCTGTTCCTGGTATTGCTTATGTCCCTGGACTCATTCGCATGCTTCCTTAGGTGGTTTATGCATCCTCTCCTTGCAATTTGGGTGTCACTAGGTGCTGTTCAACTGCGTCTAGAAACACCGTTCAACTTTTTCAAGCTCAAAAGTCCATCCTCATGAATCAACTTGTGTCCAAAGTTTAATCAAGGATTTCTTTAATGACAATTATTTCATTCATTTTAGACTTGGACCCTTTCTTATTTTAAAGAAGTTCAATCATTCTGTAGTAAGTCCATCCTCTCAAGTAGTTCAAGCATTCTGAGATGTGGGCTGTTTGCCGATAAGGTTATTCTTTTATTGACGATGATAAATTATGTCAATGATATAACCACCTGTGTATCTTAATGTATTGATTCATATTCACCTTGACCTAAAGGTAAACTAAGAGCAAAAAAGAAAATTTTTCTTTGAACCTACAGAGATTCTGTTAATTTGGCTATCTTGAATGTATGTAAATTGCTTGTCCTTTTCCTTGTGAGAAGAGAATAATTATTTCTGACCATTAAACCTTGTGGAAAGGAATTAATAAATCACTGCTTTGCATTTCGTGCAATGTATGAATGAGAAATTGTTAAATGTTGGCATATCAATCAAATGTTTGTTTCTTAGATTTGCATTTGATTATGTAACTTGGAGCTGTATTTACTTTTCTGGATCTTTTCTTGGGCCATTGAAATCAATATGACAGCTTAAAGATCTATGATCAACAATTTTTCTTCAAAGAACAAATTTTGTTGTTTGGAATTTTGCCATCTCTCCTGTTAAAAATTTATACTGTGTTCTCTACCTAACTTGATATGTCTCTATTATCTTTGTTTTGACTTCTCTACTTTTCTTCTATGGTGCAGCTTGTCATATTTGTTTATACATTATGCCCTTCTTGTTGCATACGTGGCTCGCTCTTCAGATATTTTGACAAATTACTTAGGCATTCCATTGTATGAACTGCAACCTCATCTTTCTTATTTTAGAATTATAAAGGAGAGCGATTTTATATTGACAAATGTATTTTCAAATACATATATATATATATATATATATATTTAATCAATAATTTTATTTTGTAGGCTTTACATATGTGCAACATATTTCTTGCTAAAAAATGAGGAAATAGCTTGTGGACTTATGGGAGTAATACTGCATATATTTAAAACATCCCTAGATTCCATGCTTGTGGAGACT
Organism: Dioscorea cayenensis subsp. rotundata; assembly: GCF_009730915.1. Taxonomy (NCBI): domain Eukaryota; kingdom Viridiplantae; phylum Streptophyta; class Magnoliopsida; order Dioscoreales; family Dioscoreaceae; genus Dioscorea; species Dioscorea cayenensis. The sequence continues at coordinate 20,550,481 of NC_052477.1, forward strand.
ACATAATATGTGAAGACTGTATAACACATCAGGAAACTTCTTAGTGAATTGGACATAAATGTTATTTTACCTTTTTTGCAGCCTCTAATTATCAGGAAACTTAGGAATCTAAGTCAAAGCCTTAGAAATAATTGGTCAATCAATATTTAGTATATGGAAGCTATTAAAATTGTTTAAAAAGGATTTTGTCATGTTCATCAAGTTTTATAGAGATAGCTTCTCATTTCTCATGCTTTTGAATCAAATTCCATTTTAATGGTATTAATACTTGACCTAATTTATGAAACTAATCGTTTCAAATGGACACATAACACAGATTTATCCTTGAAACTTTCCGTTTTATGTTTATGTTGTTTATGTCTTAATCTCAGAGGACATGGAATTCTGATGTTTGGGAATGCTATATTTATTGGAAGCATGAGTATTTGTGTTGAATTGGTATGTGTTTGTCAAGTTTTGATGTATATTTGGGATTATTTTGCAGATGGGAGAGTGCCACCCTGTTCTCTCTGGTTTTTGGAGGCCTTTGCTATTTTGGAAGGTTATGTTTTCTTCTGTTATGAAGAGCTTCATAAGATTGCCTTGATATTTAGTTCGACAATAGATGCGTTTCAAGGGTGACCTTCAGTATTACTAACAGGTCATTTTGCGAGATAGAATGCCTTTTTGTCGAGAATTGAAGTTAGAATCATATGTATTTAGCATATAATCGGCAAAAGCTTTTGAAATTGACTTTTCTAGTTGATGTTAACTGGTAAAACTTTAGTAGTTTGATGATCTTGGCTATTGAATGTTGAAACAACCAAATTAGCTGAGTTCAAACTGGTATCTTGTTGCAGCCAGCGGGTTATTGGTGCAGTAAATGGAGTTTTGGTGTTTGGTATACTTGCATCCTTTGCAACCCTTGTGGTAATTTCATGATTCATCCCTTACAATGATTTGATTTATTCAATTCATGATTTAATGTTTAAACCCGAATACATTTATTCACAATGTTGAAACTGTGGTTAAGATATTTCGATAGTATGACAATATTGTCTCCTTTTGATATCATTAGTTTTGTTTGTAGGAGATTCGTTATGAAAAACAATACCGTCAGTATCTGATATGAACGCATTATGAAACTTGAAACCAATTTTAGAGTATTGTATCAAACTAATAAGATATCTTTCTCAAAATAAAAACAACTATGTATAGATAGCATGCATGCCAAAAAAAAAAAGGGAATGTGCAAAAGGTGCTCCAGGCAAAATAAATTCTTCCTTCCTTTTCAAGTTTAGAGATACATTTGGGAAACAAGGTGGAACAAAAGAGTGACAAAGATTTATTTTCAACACTATCAAGTAGTAAGTAGTAAAAATAATGATTTTTTAATTATAAGGAAGCGTATGATGTGAGTTAATTTTCCATGAGTAAATACAATCCCAAACTTCACCGTTAAGCAAAAAATGAAGAGTATGCTTGTAAATAGGCACATCAAGTGAAAGTCAAAGTTCTATCAGAGTTTTTATTGCATTACAAATATATAGCTGACAGATTTATTAAGATTTCAAATGTTGGAACATTTTGACGCCTTGAGTCATATAAATGTTCAAAATCTTTTATAAACACCTTGACTCGTATGAACGTTCAAAATCTTTTACAAAAGCAATGATGCTTGTGACAAGATCCAATCCATCCTCAAGTGAGATGTAATTGCAATCAAGACAAACAAGAACAAGTATTGAATGCGACAAACAATAAATGAAGCGCAAAAGCAGCTAAGATTAGCACACCAGTATATACGTGGGAAACCCTTCAATAATGAGGGAAAAACCACAGGGCACCAGACAAGCAAGAATTTCATTAATTCACCAACAAGTAAAATGTTCCGTATCTCAAGTTGATGGCCTAGACATTGTACCATTTGAGGAGGATCAACCAATGGAAATACAATTAATGAGCACCAACACTATGTAACAATCAACTCTTCCAGCAATTGGGAGAAATACTTATCTTCTTGGAAGATGGAGACCAAAGAGAACCCTGAAGAGAGCTTCAAGCAATAGGTCAATGTTGGTCCCTTTTATTATAGAGACGAAGAAATCTTCCTCACCCTTTGATCTACTCCTTTGAGCTCCTAAATCTCGAATTAATTTCGCCCTTGCTTGCCTTAGAGATGGAAGAAAGCAACCCTTTTTCTTAAAACTTTAATTTCGCTTTTTACCTTTTTCTCATGATTTTGGGTGCATACATCCAGAGAGAGTTCATGGTCGTACAATCTATATGACCAAGCTATATGATATATTGTTTGACAGTCAGTCACGGTTGGAAATAAGTATTTGCTTATAGTATGCATCAATGTTAATAAAACAATAAAAGTGAGTTAGAAGGTCCAAGCATGGAATTGGATGTGCTGAGCGCAGCCTTGAGATTAATTTTGCCCCTTTGTGCAAGGTTTGTCCATGTCGTTTTAGTCGTTATGGTAACCCAAGGTTGTTGGAGGATCCTTGCATAGCATGCCCTAGTAAGGATTACGCACAATTGTCATCCAAGTAGAAAATGAAGACAATGAAGAAAAGCAAAGTAATAGGTGAAGTGTAATAGAGAATGGAGGTTGAGATGTCTGGGTTTTGTTTTTAGAAAGATGGCTACTAATGATAATTTAACTATTGAGAACACTAGATATAAATATACACACAAGGAGTTCATTCAACGGTAACAAATTTATCTATTAGTTGAGCATTCAATGGTCAAAACATATAGGAGTGATTTAGGTTTGAGTATATATAGGGTCCCAGCTTCAACAGTCCCTTACTTTAACTACAACCTAAGTCACAATCACAGAGTATATACACAAGGTGATTACTGTTGGGATCTTATCAACAAAGAAGGGAATTATCATGCAAAAATATACATGCCGAAACGCAGCGGATAACGAAATTTTTAACTGCAAGTAAACATAATAAAACCCTAACGCATGCCAGAACTAGAATTTAAATCTAAACAAATAGATAATTAAACATTTTTACCTTTGTTTTAATGACAATTCTGAACGTACCTTTGTTTCCCCGAAATCGAAAGAGACTGCGAATCGCAACTCTCTTCTACAATCACGTACACATGAATGCCTATGGGAATCAAGTAGGTTTGCTAATATCTCGAGAAACAACGCTTGTTTTTTGTTTTGAATAGTAAGCACCCGAGATCGATCAACGAGACATGAGAGAAAAACAATTTCCTCTTTGTCTTGAGATCCGATCTGCAGAGAAGAGAAAAAAGGGCTATAGGCGCGGTGGCGGTGGAGGGTTCCGGCTAGGGGTGTAGTCGATCGAGTTCGAGCCGAGCAGCAAGCTACTCGAGCTCGAGCTCGGTTAAAAACTCGCTGCTCGATACTCAGCTCGAACTCTACTCGATACATTAATCGAGCTACTCGAGCTCGATCGATTAAGCTCGATTAAGCTTGATGAAAGCTAATAAATTCGATTTGATCATAGATAATTTCATACTCGAACTCGAATTCGGGCTTGAGCTCGAGCTTGAGCTCGTACTCAATTATATATATAAAACAAACTAACATATAATATATAGACACAAATACAACTACTCGATTAAGCTCGCGAGCACTCGAGTCAAGTATTAAGATGCTCGAACTCGGCTCGCTCGACTACTTGAGCTACTCGAGCTCGAGCTCGACTCGACCCTAAGCGAGTCGAGTTCGAGCTTTTCCCGAATCGAACTCAAGTAACTTGCGAGTAGTAGTGTATCATTTACACCCCTAGTTCCGGCGATAGGCCCCGGCGGCGGCAACCAAGGGAAAAGAAGGGTGGGTGACGGTTGGTTTCTCAAGAGATTATCTCTCAATCACTCTATTGTCTCACAATCATATTAGGGTTAGACCATCTATTTATATTGGAAACCCAAAACCCTAATTTATGATAAAACCCTTCATTCCTAGTCAAATTATGACTTTCTTCTTTACTTGATTAATTAAACCATTTTAATTAACCAAATCGATTAGATTTGAATTAATACTTAATAAGACCCAACCCGAATAAGCTATTCGGTCCACCTAATTAGGTTTTTCATCAAAACCCTAATCAGGTGGTCCAATGAGTAACAATTATTGAACCTTGATCGCAACATTCTAAGTGTACGATCCTGTAGGTTCATTTAACATCAGCAATGAGCTCAAACAACTTTAACGCTTATAAATCATAATTATTCTCTAGCAAAATAATACGATTACCCAATATTAAACGAAAGTCAATTTCGAGAATTAATGGAGCCTATCGCAACCTCATACAATCCTTTGCCACTAAATATCTTAATTAGCATAAGACATGGAGCGAGTCATCCTTATTTAATGCTAATTAATTTCTTGATCTCTTAATGAATTGACTAGGTCAAGTAAATGATAACTCTTATCATTTCCCTTGGGCGTGGCCATGCACTACTTAGTCTCACTAATCAAGTGGCCGATGATATTCACTCTCTCTCTACAGAAGGGCAATCCCTTCACTTCACTCATGTTTCTCAGCATGAACCGTGACATGCCCAAACATATCCGTACTTGTCATTTAGTTACGAATGACGTTAGGTGTAAGTCAAAGCATGTAAGGATTCATCTGAGATCCATAGTGATTTCAGGTCGAAGGATTCGAGTACAAGAATTGCTTGAAAAAAACACTTATGACTTTACAACCATGTAGTGTTCTCAAGAGCGGATCGATCCAGGTACACTGTTCCCTAACATGTATCTATGTCCTTTGATTGATATTCCATATCCTATGAACCGTAAAACAAGGCTATTGCACAAAAGACATACTAGTCTTTATTTATTTTCATTCCCATGAAAATTATCGACTAGGAACATTTAGAATATTGTTCTAGTTTATATTCCAAGGGTTTATAATCCAAATCATGCATTTGATAACTTGAGTAGAACCAATATTCAAGGATGTTTTATCTTATTAACTATGCACATAAATAATAATAGATAAAATGATGCTCATAATAATTATCTAAATAATAAGAGTTCATACAATGTACTGGGACTAGGGCTTACACTAACAATTACCAATAATGAATTTGAAAGAAATTTGAGTTTCAAGTATGCTAACAAGAGTGTTGCAAAGGTAAAGCAACACAGAGAAAGGTAGAAAGAAACTTGTGCTTTCATGAGATCACATGTTGAGATGCCTTTATAAGACTCGAACTTTAGCCTTTCAGTAAAGTTTTGATTGTAATAGTTGTGAATTAGGCCTTGAACTACAAACTTTTAACCAAAATTGAACCTTAATGAAGATCTTATGACACTTTAACAAGATTAAGGTTGGCACATTACTTGGCCTGAGCTCAATACCATTTCATGGAGATTAGTAGAGAGTTTGCCCATGGACTCTCATAACTGTGGCTTGACAGCTATCTATATATATGTGAGATCTCTAGAGATATCTGTAGTAAAATATCAGTCTTTGACCTCATTAAGAGCTAAGTTCAACCTTGAATCACTGTATGAGAACACTCGTGCTAAGAATAGGGTGAGAGTGCATCTCTAATATACGTTGTGGGCTTCATTCACTCCTGGCCGCAAATGTTTGCACTTTATAACGTTGTGGCAACAATTTTTTTTTGTAACACAAAAACCACTTGACTTCTCTTTAGGCGCATGTGAGGCCATAATGGTCTTTTTCAGGGTTGTTTCCGGTGAGTTTGCTGATGTGGAGGCCAGCGAATCTTATTAGATTCATAACCACTCATGCGTGGCAGTCCAACTCACAAGGTTTTTTGGGTTGCGCCATGTCAGTGCCTAGTTAACGCCCTTCTCTTATGGCGAACCTCATTGATACCTCATAATAGGGCATCACTCCAACCAACTCGCGGCCTATAGGAAGGAATTGGAGCTTCTAGGGCTATTATTTTGTTCAGCCAAGTAAGCTCAGTCTTTATGAGAGTCAATACCTTTAGAAAAGAATCGGTTTCCTTCCTCAATCCTAATAGTATTGTAGATTGCTGTGAGATCCAATGAATCAACATTATGCCTAAGAACATTTGCAAAACTAGTCCAAGAAGATGGGAGTTATTTAGCAGGATGGAAATGATGTGGCTCTTGTTATAAATAGTGCCACATTTCTCTATAGAATTATAGTAGTCCTTAAAGCTATGAATTTGCTTACCCATGTTATCACCATCTACCATATTATAGTTTTCAAACTCAATACTAAAATGATTAATTTTGGTGACATTATCATGTCTATATTCTCTCTCTTGCATGCCAAATTTCCATTGCAGTCTTAAAATACAGTACCTGTCATTAAGTTGATTAGAAAGGATGCTAAGAATCCTACGTTTACAGGGAAAATTAGTCTCTTTAGGAGTCTTGTTGGAAGCTTTCGAAGATAAGTGTTGATCAAAGGTCAAAATTGATAATTGGCGAAGTTCATCAAGACTAAAATCAGGTGGGTTTTAATGTGCAGAATGAAGTCCTAATGTGAGAAGCCAAACTTTGGCTTGGTTTTTCCACATCCTAAAGTTCATTTTTTGGGGTCAAATTTGGCAGGCCTACAGGAGATATTTGATTGTGCTTCGGACATGGTGTGTGCAATATGTGTGGATAATTAGAGTCAAGGGCAACTAATGTGCCAAAAATTCAGCAATACAGAAATATTACCGAGTAAAATTCAGCAAATGAGTAATAACGAGAAGCAAGCAATACAGCAAGAGAATGCAAATTTGCTGAAATTAAATGGCCATAGTAAATTGCAGGCAGAATTGTTTTGATTCAACAGAAATATTCTAAAACCTTTACACATTAAACGGTGCAGTAATTTACAAGTGATGCATGCTGTAATGAAAATAGCAGTGTAGATAAAACAGTGAACTGTTTCAAGGATTTAGAGGTAATACATGTAGGAAATTTGAGCAGCAATAATTTCAATTAGGACAGTAACTATATTTCAACAGCAATGTGTGTGCGGGCAAGATAGGATGCAATGCAGTAGAGTGCTAATTGACCGTTGCTAACAGTAATGTGCAGGTTATACAGCAGGCATTAATTGCAGCAGCACAGTGGTTTAAATCAGGTGCAAGTAATTGCGTAATGAGGAGTAATTAGTGATTCTATAGAGATTGATTTTTAGAGTACATAATGATGAAATCAGAATGGATTAACAGAGCTTAGAAATGAATCCACTATATAATATTTAATTATGTTCAATACTTAGTTATGGACCACAGTAAAGCAGTGAAGGCTATCAGATTTAAGAATGTTGCGCTGAGATTTGAAAACTAATATAGTATCAATTTCAACCCTGTAACAATATAAAGCCACTACTGATATAATCAGCAAGGCTCAATATCAAGGCAAGAGTTAAAATTTTGTGGAAAGGCAAGAGCTAAATATCAAGGCATGATAATGGAGGGGTGCATTAATTGTTTTTTTTTTTTCTGTGGAAAGGTGCAGATGTGTCACTATGATGCTATAAATATTAAGCAAATCCAATAACAATGAAGATCTAATGCTCACCATGGCTTGAATGAATTGCACATCAATTAGTTATATATCTGGGGATGGAACATGTACAAGCTGTTAATCAAGTTTCAATTTTGCATGTAAATAAGGTCTAGTCCAGTTATATTGAACATAAATGATGATGTGTACAGAAGTTTATTTATCTCCACAGGGGGTGGCGAGTGGGAATTTGCAATGGGACTCTCTTCTTCAAGCTCATGTCGAGGCAATCCCACAAAGTATTCCTATAATAGCACTTGCATTTGTTTATCAGGTAAGCCTCAGTAAGCACTTGATATTCAGAGCTATATAAATTTAATGCAAACTTCTTGTATTTCAGAATGTAGTTCCTGTCCTATGCACAAATCTTGAGGGCAACCTGTCAAAAGTGAGGTTAGAAATCATATTACAAGATTTATTTGATTATTTGTTTTGTATGCTTTTGTTTCGTTGATAAATAACACAATTATTAGAAACATCTGTTTTTCCCTGCAACTGAAATTTCCCTGATCTTGAGTGAAATGCAATCCTGGTCCATTAAATAAGATTCTTTTTTTTTATTACTGTATTGAATACTCTCATAGATTGTTTTGCAATTAATGCATGTCATTTACCCCTTGCCCAATAACAAGCTTCAAGGTGTAACAAGGCCAGCCTTGGAAAATTTAAGTTAGTGTAATAAATTATCTGCTGATCAGAGTACTGATACTTATCATTTCTTCTTAATTTTTCCTTTAAGAATCTACTGAATTTGCTATGAACTGTCTATGTGTCTTACTTTATTACTTTATTTGGTTTGCTAACAAGACTTTTTCAGTATGTACAAGGATGCAATTTGTAGAGCATTTGGTAAATCATTGTTCTTGTTAAAACTATGGTTATTCCTATAGTGAATTATATAACTGCATACAACATGTATCCACACAAGCGCGCACTCGCACACATACACGCATGGACTCACATTTCATGCAATTATCTTTTTTAATTCTCAAGCTGTCTTTTCAGGTTGGACAGTAATTCTGACAGGGTAGAGTTTTATAGGGGGAACTTACGCATAAATATGTCTTTTATAATCCATTAAAAAAATTAATCCAATATGTGCTAGAGTTGAATTTTATCTTTTGGATGAAAAACTGTTTAAAAAAAAATTAAAGCCTCTCATCAGAGTATGATTTACTCCAGTGCTTCTCCATTCATATGTTAAGGGTTTTAGGTTAGGGTAAGTATTAGGTTTATGATTTTGTGCTTTGAATTTAATAGTTTTTACAATTTATGGGTCAAATCCTTAAATCTCTTTTCCCATTAAATAATTTCTGTACACAGATTGAAGTACTTATCTATGTCTTAGTGAGTTCATCCTAGAATTTCCATCTATTCATGTTTCTGAAGTCAATACTTGTACTTCACTTGAAATCATCTTTTTCGTAATTTGATTCTTCCCAGGAGATTTTAGCCTTCATCTTATTTACTGAACTTTTGTAGGACTTCAATTGTCCTTGGTACAGCGATTCCCCTCATTTTGTTTCTCATCTGGGATGCTGTTATTCTTGGTACTATTCCAAATCTCGAGTTAAATGGTGTCAATGTCACCGATCCACTACAGCAATTACGTTCCAACAATGGAATGGTTGGAGTAAGTTTTCCATTTTTACCATAAAGCAGTGATTTCTCCCGCCCTAGTCTGTTGTATACTATAAGGAATGGATCAAAATAGAAAAACAAAAAAAAAATGATTTCTTCTATTTTGCAGCCAATTGTTGAGGTGTTCTCTTTTCTGGCAATAGCAACATCATACATTGGCTTCATTCTTGGACTCACAGACTTTGTCGCGGACTGTAAGTTATATCTTTTACTTTGTGCAAAGAAAAAAAAGAACTCATTTCTGAATACATTTCACCTACACGACATACACAAATTTATTGACGTGTGATTTTGCTTGGAGATAGTCCATATTCTTACTCTCTAAATTTAATATCTCTAACTTATGTGGAATTTTCAGTGCTTAAATTACCCTCTGGTCAGAACAAGCCTCTTCCGTACCTAGTGACTTTGTTTCCACCGCTGGTTTTAGCGTTACTTGATCCTGAAATATTCTTCAAAGCTTTGGATTTTGCAGGAACTTATGGAGGTATTTCGCTCCCAACTATTGTCTTTGGTGTGAAATTCAAAAAATGTGCATATTTTAGTGATAGTTTTTTTCACTTTAAATACAAATACAAGAATAAAACCGGCCCCGTCATTTAGATATTTTATGTATTTTTAAAAGTCATTTTTGGAAGTCTACTTGATCATGGAATATATATGTTCTATATATGCAAACAAACTTTGTCAAAAGCTACTGCTAAAGTATTAAAAACCATTGGTTCTTATGAACAAAAATCTTGTTCTATGGTGTTATGAGAATAACACATTTTGAAAGTTTCAATCTTGCTAAACGTTCGGTTTTTTTCTGGTTTTTGAGATGGTGCAACTCTCCAATCACCTTATTTATTTCATCTAGGATATTCTTGCACTAATTAAGATGGAACTCCATCATGTTAATGAACTTATTTTTTCTGCATATATATCATTGTATGGATGATAATTGATAAATATCCAAATTCTTGCTACAGCCATCATTGTGACTTAAAATCATGTTCTTGGTTCATATGCAGTTCTTGTCCTTTTCGGACTTATCCCCGCTGCAATGTCATGGTCAGAAAGATACAACTCTTCGTCCTTAACTCCAAAGATTTCTCCGGTGGTGCCGGGAGGAAAGCTTACTCTGTCCATCACAATAGGCGGCGCAACATATGTTATTCTATCAGAGATTTTGAAGAACATCCATGCATGAAGAGTCACAAAAAAAGTCTCGTTGACGGGAATTTGTGCATTTTTTGTGAACATTAAACTTTGGCAGATTCTTTCAAAATCAGACAAGTGGACCAAACAATATATCTTAATGATGGATGCTTGTTGGTTTTTTGATCTGGAAGGGTACTGTCACACAAATTTAATTTGTAGATGTTTTGTTTCCCCCAGTTGCAGGAAATATTTGGTTTATCAAACTCTGAATTTCTAATGCATGTTAAGGGGTAATTTCAAGAATACAGACATGCCTTGACTTTCATTTGTTGTGGTTGCAAGCTATTATCAATGTGTTTTGTGACAAGTCTGACAAACTTTTAATCGTAAGAGAATTTTGTTAAGCGTAAATTCATCCCATGTTAATTCATTGACCAAGGTTCATTAGGCCCATTATTAAAAAAAGAAATGTATATCTCAAGAAAAGTCATTTATTTTTGTGCTAAGATGAATGTGCAGCTTTCTGCTATATGTAGGAATGGGGTTGGGGCGGGCGGGCGGGGCGGGGGGAATGGGATCCCCGTCCCCATCCCCGCTCTCCACGGGCGGGGATTCTTCGTTAGAAATTCCCCTGAGGGAAAAATTCTCCCCGCTCACTCTCACTGGGGATCCCCCGCGATCCACGCCCAAAAACATTAATATAAAAATTTTTCTATAAATAACTATAATATTTCAATGATTTATGTTATACATGCTAAAAGATGCTTATATACAATTGAAAAATAAAAAAATATAATATATGATGAAAAAAATCTGAGACAAATGGATATTTGAATAAAAAAATATAATGCTTATATGTAGTAACACATTGATATTTGAATAAAAAAAATCTAGACAAATTACAATTACCTAATTATCCAATTCATTTAAATTAAATAAATAATTAATTTTTATGAATATTAGAAATTTGAAAATTAGAAGTTTGAATTTTAATTTTGTAGATATATTATATAATAATTTTATTAAAATAATTTAAGATTTTATTAAATAAATATGTTTTAATGAAATATATAAATTTAAATAGTTAATAAGTTGTATGAAATAATTGTGAGTTTCATAATAATAACTAAAAATATTAACAAATAAATATTTATTGATTATATATATATAATATTATGTTAATGTTGAATAATCTTTAATAAATATATTAAAAATATATAATATATTCTTTTGGGGAATCTCCGCGGGGAGCGGGGCGGGGAAACCATTCCCCGGCCCCGCCTCGCCCCGCTAGCCGGGGAGGAGTTTTTCCCCGCTCCCGCCCTGGGATGTTTCGGGGAATCCCAGGGCCCCCGCTCGGGCGGGCCCTCAGCTGGGAACGGGATCTCCCCCCGTCGGGCGGGCCCCGGGACGGGATCCCCCCACCCCATTCCTAGCTATATGTGATATGTCATGCCATGCCATCATATTATCAGCATCAACTACTAAAATTTCAAAATTAGTAAAGATTTTAAAAGTGAAGGTACATATATACACAAATATGCATAAAGAAGGCACTGGTTTATATTCAAAATGCTTTTTATTTGGGTTGTACGCAAATATGCATTAATATAAGGTAGTGTTTTACTTTTTCCCATCCCCTTATTTGGGAAATTTTTTTGTGGGGGTTATTATTACTTTGGGGGTCCCCATTAACCCCATAGGGTAATGAAGTATTTCCCCCCGGGGGAATGGTTCATTCTTCCTGCAAAATGACTATTTTGCCCTTGAGAAACAAAGAAAAGACACATATAAAAAATAAATAACCAAACCCTAACCCCATGGAAGCTTGCCATCACCATCCTTGAGAGCTGCAAATCCCTGTTGTCAAACCCCTTGAGCTCGGGTTCTTGTGCTCGTCATCGTCGCTGGCGCATGTACGTCCGACATCGGCATCACTAGGGCCGCCATCAAGTCACCATTCTTGTGTCTGTGTGTTTTTTTTCTTTATATTATTGTTATAATAGTTTGGTTTTCTTTGATTAATTTGATGGGCGGTTGGTGAATCATTGTGTGTGTGTGTGTCTTGTGTGTGGTTTTTTTATTAGACGGTTGGTGAATTTTTTATCCTGATCTTTTGAAGAGATTAGAATTTGCATCATTTGTTTCATTTGTTTTCATTTCTTGGAGATTTTCTGAATTTTGTATTGAAAATTTTGAAACAAACATCTCACCCTTGTCTTGTTCCTCTTTAAAAACCTCACATTTGCATGCCATTGATACTGGAAATAATTTCACTTGATTTGATGCCACAAATAATTAAACATTTAATTTTTTGTGTCTCAAAATTAAATGGAAACCTACCATGGTATCAAGCAGGCCCGGCAGCAGCCTTTCCAAATAAATTGAAACCTACTATGGTGCTAAATATTCTGTTACAGGACTGCTGTACTGCTGAAACGAGAAGAAGATTGTACCTACATTTATACAAATAGCAACATAAATAAAATGGTAAATAAACTCCAAGTATGACAATAATCACCTGATCATATTTGCTGAAATTGCTGTACTGCAATTATGTTTACATTGTGACTGGTTTTATGTCTCTGTAGCACTTACAAAAAAACTATCTAATTAGAGCATCAAAGGGAATGTGCATTGTTTCAAATTGCAGTGTGGAATTGTTACTTTGTTAGTCACCTGAATAAACATAGTGTATAATTTATCTTTAGCTTATTTTTATGGGATAAAATCACTATATAGACTCATAACCTTTGAATACATCAACTTTATATTTGAAAGTTTTTTTTACAAGGTTATATACCAAGTTATTTTGAAAGAAATGTTTGAATATATGATTGTATTTCCATTTCTGCAAGATAGTTTTGTTGCAGGAAAGATTATGAATGTTTAATTACTTCTTTGGATCAACAATGTGGATGATTATAGTAATTGGAAAATTGAATGTTATAAGACTATTTTGTATATTATTAATTTGTTGTTGCATCAAATAATTCCCTTGATTTGATGCCACAAATAATTATTAGCATAGAATCTATAGTTTTTTCTATGTCTCAAAATAGGCATCCATGATTGGCAAATGCTCTAAAAAATATCTTAAGCATTAAGGTGGTTTCTAAAAGTCCATCTCTTTCGGTGAAAACTAAAATATCTTTATAATAGCAAATGAGTTTATTAACTCCACCATAGAATGAGGTTAGATAACTTCATTTAACATATGCTCTAGAATGAGGTTGTTGCTTTTTTATTAACATAGCAATTTAGATTTTCGGCAATTTGACACATGGACATGTAATTTCATATATGGACAACGTTGATGAAGTGAAACTATATTTCCTAATGTACATGTGTTACTTTTATGTTTTAAACATCATGATCGTTGTATGTGCGAAAAGACAATGTTGTGATGGAAGTCGATTAATTCAATACGAGATTGAGTCAACATCAAGTAGGCGGCAAGGTAACATGAATATCTGAGACGGGTAATCTATGAAAGTGACACAACATGCATTAACAAGCTACGGATGGATTGATGTTGTTTTCATAACTTGCGTGAGCTATTAACTACCACCGGTAGACTACGGGCCACAAGAAATGTTATGGTTGAGGAGATGGTTGCAATGTTTTTGAACATTATAGCCCACCATGTCAAAGGGAGTATAAGTAAATATGAATTGCCATGTTGGTTTAAATGCAAATAAAATGTTTATTGAGGACCTTTTGGCAATTAGCCTACAAGCTAAAGGAAATAAAAGGGGAAAAAAAAAATCTTCAAATACATGAAAAAGCCTTGCCTTCTTTATTTAGAATCACTCCAATGGCTACAAAGTGTCTTGTTCAGAGTTTAGAGAAGCTATGGTTGTAATCCAGCAGAGACAAGCTTTGTCTTGTTAAAAATTGGCTTGACATTGTTTTACCTAGATGGAACTTGAATTGAACCTATCTCAAGCTTCTTTGCCATGCTCAGGCTTAGTTCATTAAGAAAATGTCAAGCTACAGCTTGGCTCATTAGCTCAATTAAAGATAGGTTATTTTTTTTAATTGATTCAACAAAGCCATTTAAAGAGTATTTAATGAATCACTATAAAGCTCATTTTGGTTTGATTTGAGCTCGAGAAATATTTGAGATAAAAGAATTATTTAAGTTTGTTTAAAATAAGGCTTGTCGCCAGTTTAAGCTTAAATTCATTCTTGATAAATGACTCATTAAACATATTAACAATAATAACAAAATATACATTGGAATACAGACACCCATAATTTTTCATGCGCTTTAGAACATAAACTATGTTCATTAATCTAATCATCCACATCAAAATGATTATGTGAACATTTAGATCACACACACTATATAATCAATTTAAATATCAATACAAGTCACATTTATTAATTTAGTCATGACATAACTATTAATGATTGTGAATGTAGTGTGCAGTCATGCTTGTTTGAATGAGATAAGCTGTGCTTGTGTGAGATGAGAAAAGGTACAAGTTGTGCTATTAGGGTTTTCCATTATTTTGTTTAAAATTATATTAAAACAATATGTGGTTCTTTTGTAAGAAGTTATTAATGATCACATAAAAAAGCTTGATAATGATAATAGAAACAATTCTATTGACAATTTTCGATACTAATCTTGTTAATGATACTATAAATAAGCATTTAATGATACTTGGATGAATTGTTCTTGAGCTTTAACAAGCCAAGTCTAGGGGTGTTCGGCTAGGCTCATTTATTTTACGAGCTCAAAAATTAGGTTAGGGAATCTATTGCCAAATTATGTAAGTTGTCCATTTCAATTATATTAATTACATATATATATATATGTGGAGTTCTAGAAGGGTAAAGGGGGTAATTCAAATAGGTTGAGGTGTCAAGCTGTTAGTTTCCTTTTCAGAATAATAATCCAGTGGACTCGATTCTGTGGTAACTACCACGAAACCAAGACATGGTTCATTCTTAGCCATGGGTTTATAAATTTTGTTGTTTATTTATTGTATAATATAAGTATAGGTTGGTAATTACCTTAAAAGATTATTACTCTTTATTCTAGAAATCACTAAATAGAGGTAATTCAATAGACGAGGATAAGCTACATCTCGGTTCCTTCATAACTATCACAGAACTGTCCATGGGATCATTACTCATTAGTTTTGTAACATTTGTTAATGTTGAGTTGGCTTCATCATCCACGTGACTGCTGAGCTAGCTTCCTAGCTACATATAAAAAGAAGCAAGCTCTCTCTAGAAGGAGTTCAGTGAGTGAAAAGATTTGGATTATTCTCCATCTCACCCTTTTTTTTCTTCTTACTTTCATTTGTCCCTCTGTTTACATAGATACAAAGGTGATCTCTAAGGCAATCAACCCTCTGATCCCTTGATTTGGTTTGTAAATATGTTTGTTCATTAATGAAACCTTGTTTTTTTTGTAAATTTCTGGGTAATTCCTTGTGAATTGCATCAAATTTGACATTAGAGAATCTACGATTTCTAAGGCCTCTAAATTCTATGCTATTAGGAAGAATTAATCAATGAAAACTAGAAGTAAAGAGTTGAAACAACACAAAATAAAGCTATTCAACCTAAGCTCACTAGGTTGGAATTCCGCAAGTTTAATGGTGGTGGATTAAATGAATGGCTGTATAAATGTGACCAATATTTTGAATATGATGAAATTCTTGATGAAAAAAAAGTTAGAATAGCATCTTACATTTGAATGGGAAAGCATTACAATGGTATCAAAACTTTATGAGAAATAGATTGAGCGGAAACATGCCAGGTTGGGATGAAAAGGTCACTTCTCTAAATGTTAGATTTGGTAGTGATGTGTTATGATCCAATTGTTGAACTTAGGAACGTAAAATAGATAAGTTAAATCCAAACTTACATGGATAAATTTGATATCCCTTGGAGGAATACAAAATGAGCTGCTTGTTGAGTGGATTAAAGAAAAAAAAAATACAATATCCAGTCAAGATGTTTGCTCCTAACAATTTACAATAGGCAAGTAGCTTAGTTAAATTGTAGGAAATGGTTGTTTATAATTCGCAAAGAAAGTGAAAGCAATTCAAAAGAACATCAATCCAGTCCTTCTATTTCCTACCCCTGAATTGTAGCAATAGATTGGTGGTGTTAATCAAGACAGAAGTAGTAATATGGAAATTAAGGGTAATAATGTGAAACCATACAAACCATTGACTAGTAGAGAATTAGAGGAGAAAAGAAGAAAAAGGCTATGCTTCTAGTGTGATGAAAGGTATTCACTTAGCCATCAAGGAAAAATAAAACAACTATTCAAGTTGGAGATGCATGCAAAAGAAAATGCATATACTGATGCCGTTGAGGAAGAAAAAAATTTCACTAATTTGGTACAAACATAAGAATATGCATTGCCACCAATTATTTCATTGACTACTCTTGCAAGAATTTCATCATTAACTAATTATAGAACTATGTGGACTAGTTGTACGGTTATTAGACACTAGATTCACATATTAATAAACTCTGACAGCACTCATAACTTCATTGATGCATTTATGCTTCAAAAACTGGGGTGCCAAGACACTTCCAGACCAGTTGTGACAGTGGTGGTAGTTGATGGAAATAGAATTAAATGTGAATAAATGTGTAATGGGTTGAAAGGGAATATGCAAGGACAACAATTTTAGTTTGATTTGTTAGTTCTTCCATTGGAAGGTTGTCAAATGGTGATAGAAATCCAATGGCTAATACTTTTGGGGCCTCTTATATAGGATTTTCAGAAATTGAGAATGGAGTTCAAGGTAGATAACATAAAACTATCCAAAGAGGGTCTCTACTACCTAGACTACAATTAGACGTTTGTTTAAAGCCCTTCAAATGCTAGAATAGTTGTGTAAACTTCAATTGTGTCCTTTGCAGTCAATAATTAAAAATAGTAGTCAAGAAGAACTTAAGTATCAAAGTCAGTGTGATATCATTCATAAGTCATGCTTGGACTAGATACTGCTAAAATATAAACACATTTTCAAATAAGGTTCAATCTCTACCTCCATCTAGATGTCATGATCACAAAATCACTTAGAAAGAGGGCACTGATCCTATTAGTGTAAGACCGTACAGATACCCTACATTTCAAAAGAGAATCATGGAAGGACTGATAACAAAGTTGTTGGACAAGGCATTATTAGACCTAGCACTAACCCATTATCATCACCTTTGGCTTAGGTAAAGAAGAAAAATAGCACATGAAGCTTGTGTCTAGATTATCGAGCTATTAATAAGAGGACAACCAAGGAAAAATTTCCTATCCTCTCAATTAAGGAATTACTGGATGAATTGAATAGAGTTGAATTTAATTTTAAGTTGGATCTAAGGTCTAGTTATCACTAAATCAGGATGAATAATGATGATATTAGTAAAATAGCTTTTAGGACACAGGATGGGCATTATGAGGTTTAAGTTATGCCTTTTGGATAACTAATGATCCCTCTACCTTCTAAGGCTTGATAAATGAAATTTTTATCTTTCTTAAAGAAATTTGTGCTAGTGCTCTTTGATGACACATTGTGTAGAGTAAGGCATGGAGTACTCATTTGGAGCATATGGAAAATGTATTCATGGTTCTTTAGAAGCTATAGCTTTATGTTAAAATAGAGCAAATGCTCTTTTGCAATAAAATAAAGTTGTCTATTTGGAGCATACCTTCGAAAAGAAAGAGTTGAAATGGATAAACAAAAAGTGGAAGCAATTTTTTCCTAGAATATTCCTAAATCATTGAAAGAATTGAGAGGTTTTGTTGGGTTTGGCTAGCTGTTATTGAAGGTTTGTCAAAAATCATGGTGTGATGTCTAAACCGGTACCCTTGACCAATGTGCTTATGAAAAATAATTTCAAATGAGTTGAAGGGAGTTCTACAACATTTGAGAAATTACAGAAGGCCATGTCAAGTGCCTCTTTGTTGGCATTACCAGATTTTAATGTGGAATTTACAATTGAAATTAATGCAAATGATAACGGAGTGGGGCCGATTTTATTGCAACAAAGAAGGTCAATTGCTTTTTTGTGTAAAGCATCAACAGATAAAAATCTCTCTTTCTATCTATGAGAAAGAAATGCTAGCAATTATGATGGCATTCCAAAAATGGAGACCATACATACTAGGCAGACAATTTAAAATTTAGACTGATCACTATAGTTTAAAATTTCTATATCAAAGGATTACTACTACAACTCAGCAAAAATGGTCAGCAAAACTAATGGGCTATGATTTTGAAATTATCTATAAGAAAGGGTAGAGAATATAGCAGTGGATGCTTTGTCTAGAAAATTTTTCTCATGCATGTATCCATTATAAATTCTAAAATCTAGAACTGAGTATATACAAGTTGCCAAAATGATGCAAAAACAACTAGGTTAATTAAACAACTGCAACAAGATTCCAACTACAAACCCCACTATACTTGGTCTCAAGGCTAATTGAAGAGGAGGAAACAATAGTAATAGGTAATGCTCCTGAATTAAAATAGTTACTATTGAGAGAATTCCATACCAGGTTTATGGGCGGTCATTCTCGAGGGTAAGCTACCAAGAAGAGAATAAATAATTGCTTCGATTGAATTGAAAGGGAATGAAGGGAGATGTAAAGAAGTTTATAAATGAATGTGAGGTGTGGCAAAAAAAATTGAAAATGCAAGGGTAACAAGATTGCTTCAACCTCTACCGGTATGCTCTAGAATTTGGGAGAAAATTAGCATGGATTTCATAGAGGACTTGCCTATTTCGCAGGGCAAGAGTATAATTTTCGTAGTGGTGAATAGAATAAGTAAGCATACTTGGTCTCTCTTTCCCAAACATACATTGCTATGACATTAGCACAATTATTTTTAGAGCAAATATAAGTCTCTATGGTCTCCCTAAAACTATCATTAGTGATATAGCTAATATTTATTAGCAAGTTTCGGGGTGAATTTTTCAAATTACAGGGAGTTAAATTACTTTATTCTACATCTTACCATCTTCAAACAAATAGTCAAATAGAGGTTCTAAATATATATATCTAGAGTAGTATGGTAAATGTATAACTGGAAAAAGATCGCAGGAGTGGGTGAGATGGTTAATATTAGCTAATAGGTGGTATAATACCAACTATCACACTTCTATCAACAGGTCCCCATGACAGTATCTGGAAAAGAACCACCAATGCACATACCATACATGAATGGAAGCTCTAAATTTGAAGTGTTGGATAGGAGTTTATTAGCATGGAAGTCCACCATGAAATCACTCAAATAAATTTTATTATAGGCTAGAAATAAAATGAAGCAATTGGCAAATAAGAAAAGACTGGACAATGAATTTAAGGTGAGAGATAGGTTGTATATTAAACTATAACCATATAAAAAATAGTCAATTTCTCTAAAAGAAAATCACAAACTTTTAGCAAAATATTTTGGCCCATACTTGGTGGAAGCTTGCATTAGCAAGGTGGCTTATAGAATCAAATTACCAAAGTTAAAAGTACATGATGTATTTGCTAGGGAATTTGGGTAACTTCCCCTTACAACAAACAAACATAGTACATGAATAGTAACATATGTATGAATAGTATTGTAAAGTAAATATGTATGAATACTATCCTACTATAAACATAAATAACCCAGCAAATTTCATAACTGAATACTGAATTTAAATGCTAAAACAAAATAGAGAAGGAAACAAAACACCAGAATTTTACGAGGT
Organism: Dioscorea cayenensis subsp. rotundata; assembly: GCF_009730915.1. Classification (NCBI taxonomy): domain Eukaryota; kingdom Viridiplantae; phylum Streptophyta; class Magnoliopsida; order Dioscoreales; family Dioscoreaceae; genus Dioscorea; species Dioscorea cayenensis. The sequence goes on from NC_052477.1 coordinate 20,570,477, forward strand.
TCGACAATTTGCATACTCCTCTGCATTTACTCCAAAGCTTACAAATTTTGGTAATTTTTCAATTACCTACAAATGGGAAGCCTTACTTAAAGGTCCTCCACCAATATTGAAGAAGAGGAATTTATACTTGGATGATTCAAAACAAATTCCTTAAGCCTCTATTTATAGGCTTACTTCCCACACCAAAGCCTTCATCTTCCAATGTGGGACTAAACAAAAGCCATTATAAACTTTTCATACTCACTCACAAATAAGCCAAAATTATCATAATCTCCACCTTGACTTGTTTGTCAACTCCTCTTCAATTTCAAATCACTAAATACAGCCGCCGATGCCATACACCCGAAGATGTTCAAATATGCAGAATATTTAACAAGTCCAAACAATGCTTAAACTTGTTTGCTGATATCACCTTAGTTATCATATCTGCACACCACTCCAACTACATGTAAGAGATCAGGCCTTGTACACACCATAGCATACATCAAGCTACCCATCGCATTAGCATATGGCACTCTGGCCATATATTCTCATTTTTCTTCACTCTTTGGAGACATATCTGCATTGAGCTTCAAATGCAGGGTAAGTGGTGTATTCACAGATTTTGAATTATCATGCATACCAAAACACTATAATACCTTTTTCAGATATTGCTTCTGTGTCAATGAAAGATTGCCTTTTGCTCTATCTCTGCTTATCTCCATCCCAAAAATCTTCCTAGCTACACCTAGATCCTTCATTTCAAACTCTTGATTCAGTTGAACCTTCAGCCTGTATATCTCTACTTGGTTCTTTGATCCATTCAGCATATTATCAACATACAAGAGTAGGTAAACGAAAGATTCATCTTGTAGCTTTGAAAATATACACAATGATCGTATTTGCTTCTTGTGTACTTTTGCCCTCTCAAGAAGCT